>NC_142632.1:7246986-7558973 GCF_059453375.1 Lepisosteus platostomus
GATTTCAAGAAATTAACACAAGCAGCTTTTGGAGATTTAAGTGTTGGCTGAGTTAATGTGTTGCGGAAAAAACTGACTTGCTTTAACAAAATATGTTTACAAATCCTTTCACCTGGCAGTTTACCTGAATGCCCAACTATCCGAGAAGCCTTCCATGAAACCATAGTTGCTATTAATTCATTTAGGGCTCACTGACAGATTTGCTGTTTTGTATGCATGCTAATTTCTGATTCCTCACTCTGTTTCATGTTTATAGATAAGACTATTGATCGCGAAGGGAAATTGATGTACATGTTTGCATGTTCTTTTGTAACATACACCTTTTTCTGATTTTTTTGTATATCTAAGCAAGTGTTCCTGCATCCCTCTTCTGCACTATAGGCATGGCTTTTTTTCTGTTTGCTCAATTTCTAAAACTTTTTGCTCATGTGCATTTTTGTATTTTTTACACCTCTAGCACTTTAACGTCCTGAATTTTCATTTGCCTTAATTTGTAGAATGAATTTGAGTTTTAGCCTTAAAAATCTTAAGTTTTCACTATCTTTTGTTTCTTGTCCTACAACTGTTATTATTGATCACCGAATTATTGTACTTGACATGACTTTATTCAGCCTTTCCTGAACGTCTATGACAGGCAGAGAGAGTGGTGTGCGATCTTTTGCAGCTGACATTTCACTGTTTCAAACAAACAAGAAATTAGGTTGCTCATAAATCACTTATTCTATATAAATACAGCGTAATTGCCCTCCGAAAATCCTCTTTTCTTGTTCGTTTTAGAGATCTTGATCGAAACTGATTATATAATTATACGAATTACACGAATATAATTATATCTTATTAATTTCTTGAGATATGCGATTCTTTTAATACAGTCTTTGCTGTGCTCTAGAGGATCCTTGTGATATTTCGAGCTCTGGTTGAAGGGAGTGTATATCACCTCTAAAACTCACCTTCCCTTTGTGGATTCACTCCACTTCTCTAGACTGAAACACAAAGCTCTAAAGATCCTCCCTGACTGCTCCCACCCTGCCCAGCCTATATTTACTCTCCTCCTCATCGGTAAACACTAAGATCTGTTAAGATAAGGAGTGCACCTTCTGTAACAGCACCTGCCCGGAGGGTGTGAGGTGTGTGAACACAGTTCTATAATGTAGATTAAATAAATACATTTAACTGGAGTGTGTTAGGGTAATATGTGATGTGGGAATGTTATTATTGGTTTTATGTTTGTATTGTAGTATATTGTACTGATGCCTTTTGCTTGCATGAGCTGACTCAATGCAAATGGTTGTTGCGGTAATAGAACTAGAAAAACTGTAGAGCAACTCAGAACAAGCAACAACACAGAGTTGTAGCGGCAAGGCTTATTAATAATACAGGAATTAAGTTTGCTGCTCTCTTGCCAGTCCCTCTCTCCCTCATCTCAGTGGTGCTGGACACAAAGTGAGAGGCTATTCCATTTGGTTCAGATTTAAGGTGTTTTTCTATCTGATAGAATTTCCTGATAAGGAACAACTCCGAAGGCTGAGATTCGCCAGCCACCCTAATAAATGGTCATCTCTGGTGGCTTACTGTTTGGGAGATTCCTTGGTAGAGTCTCCCTGGGTTGTTTACAACCCTAATGTCAGGGAGCATTGTTACTCATCCTCCACCTCGATCAGCCAATCAGGAACTGGTAGGGCAGGGTAACCCCATGTGAGTCTCGAATGCCTGTGAAAATTTCAACCAATGAACGACCATTTCTCCAGATAAAAGAGGCAGCACAGGGCCCAGAAGGTCCCCCCCAGGACATTTGACTCATGTCGGACAATCACGTGACGGCCAGACTTTACTTTGTTCTAAGAGTCGAGACCAGAGGTCGCCCGCACGTAACCATAGAATGCTTGCCTGATCAATGAGTGAACTACGGTCGGTCTTCTTCCCTTTTAAAGAGTGTGACTTGCTTGGACCCACTGTCACTTTTCACGTGCACAAACTCTTGCTAGTTCAGCCAGGAATAACTAGCTGGTCTTCAGAGAGTCACTGCCAGTGCGCCGCAGTAGGAATCTCTTCCTTCTTCTCTACCACATTACGCCAAAACAGGACTGCTGGCACCGAGCCAGAGGATTCCGATTGGACGCAGGAACAGCCTGTTGCAGTTCCCTTGTGTCCGCGGGAGATCTGAATCCACACAGATTGGATGAGTTCATTTAACATTCTACATTACAGCTCGAGAATTCAACTGTTACCTCAACCCCAGTTGATATCAATTTACTTCCTATGAGTGATGTACTTGCCTTTGAGTATCTAGTGTAGAAGCCGTAATTAAAGCTCATTAACGAAATGGTATAAATTAATGGTATACTGAATGAATGTCTCTCTTGGTTTGTAACTCTTCGTTATTGAATATATACCTTTTGTATTCTGCTAACCCTCACTCTTAAGATTTGTTATATTTATATGCACATTTTATGTTGTGTATTAGTATCCGTGTGTGTGCATTGCTGAGTTATCCCGCAAGGTTGGTTTTCTAGTAGCCATCATAGAATCATTTTGTGCCCAATCCCTGTGGGCATCTCTAATCCATCCTGCTGGAGAGCAGGCACAGTTTTCCACAATAATGCTGAGTTACTGGGAGACAGGCCAGTTCGGCCCAAATCAGTGCCCAGTATCTCCTGTTAATACCATAGTGGGAACCCATGACTGAGATTCTACAAGGATCCCTCTGTGTAAGGATACTCTGAAGAGGAGATAGGGATCCTGTGCAGACGAAGGAGTAGGAGGGAGGCACTGCAACAAACAATCCGAAACAAGTAGCGAGTTCGTAATCAAAGGAAGAAAGGAAGGTTGAAAACCAGGTCAAATCCAGGTGGCAAACAATCCAAGTCGTGAGGCAATATTGTGGTCGAAAGGAGGAAGGTAGGTAGAAAGCCGGTAAAGACACAGGTGGCAAACAATCCAAGTAGCAAGGCGAAATCCATAGACTGAAGGCTAAAAGGGTAATCGATAATCCAGGTAGTCAAAGGGTATAGAAAACACTAGGTAGAGCTCTCAAGGAGTTTACTCAATACCGAGCAGCGGGTTGGAGAGACTTAAATAGTGCAGCTTGCCACACGGTAGGGCGTCTGATGTTGAGTTACCACGTGCAGCGGCGTTTGTAATTATCGCACTGCTGCTGGTACTGATTAGTTCTCTTGGGGGCTGGTCTGGGCAGGTTGGTGGTCGTGACAAAATATGGGGGCTTTGGACCAGCTTCCTCTTCACTTGAAGAGGGTGTGAATAAAGTGAGACACACCAGAGGAGATCAGGATGGCCTCTCGCCAGGCCAGGAAGGACATGTTGAATCACCTGAGGAAGGAGCAGATCATGGATTACATTGAGATCGAGTTCAATGAGGCAAATATGAAACTGGCTGTGAGACTGTTGGAGTCCTTGGGTTGTTTTGTACTTGGGAAACCGGAAGACAAACCAGCTTGCTGAGATATTAACTTAAAATGCTTCTTTAGTTTATTTTCAAAGCTTTGTTTGCAACATATGATTCACATTTTAGGTATGTTAAAAGTGTATACATGTGTTCCAGATGCCCAGAGCAAGCGCCTGCTTTCCAGCAGGAACAGAAGCCGCAGGTTCCTCTGGAGGCTGAAGCAGATGAAGATGAAGGAATCATCAGGAATATGACTACTTTCTGTACCTTCAAGTTCTTGAGCATTCCTAGCTGAACACGGGTGTTTACACTTGAGCCATTCACTGATGGAATTGGAATTAATTCAGTTTTCTTTTCAATTCTGATGAACACACACAGCCAGCAAAGGAAAAGCGATTAAACCTTCTTCAGGTGTGTGGGAAAGAGAGGACGATAACGGGAGAACAGTGGTCAGAGCAGGTGAGAAAGAGTGTCCTGGGGAAAAGGTGTGAAAAGATGTAATTCGTAAATAAATGTAGAGGCTCCAAAAAGAAATAAGTCTATCACTGAGAGATGAGGAAAGATGAGATCCAATGTCAAGGGTGATCTTGGGTCCTGATACATTGCCTGAAATTCCAAGGGTGCAGCCTAAGAGGTTAGAGTAATGATTATAACTCATCTGTTCAAGATTACATTGACACTTCTTCTAGATAAATACATGTACGCTTAACAGACCAGCTTCAAGGAGCTAATTATTGTCAGTGTATGTAATTATGATGCATGTAATTATCATTCATACAGCATTGTCACAAACAATGATAACACCTAGTTTAATAATTATACACCTTGAATATGCAAGAATCAAGATGCCTGCTTAATGCTTTTGTTTTCAGTATGATCACCACAATTATGAATCAAGAATGCACAATTAAGCGAAGTGACAAAGATGAATGCAACAGCTGTCTTTAATCTTTAATTGCAAAAACAATACCAATAAAATGGCTCTAACAAACACAAAGTGCATACACAAGGAACGGTCAATTTTGTATGAACAATGCTGTTTCAGAAGGTTTTCTATTAAAAGATATATTTTCTTCAGATGCAATCTTGTTATTAAGAACACTTATTACGAATAATTATTAAGTAGATATTGGGTGCTTTTTTACTTTATCTATGTTAACATAGCCAGAACTAAATCAGATAGATAGTTCAACTCAGATTTAGAAGCCTTTACTTCTGTATTGCAGCACTTTCAACTGTATTGTCTAAAAAATCTAGAGCAAAGCATAAAACCAAACAGGGGGATCAGACAGCAGTGACCCCTTTATTACTTTTGCACTTCTTTGTTCTAATAGTTATTTATTGCTTTGAATTATCTTGTGGACAAGTATCGAAGCTGGGAAGTCCATGACTATGATTCCCCAACGAATTGTTTGGTCTCCAAATCCATTTAAGTAGTAGTAAAGCTCAGGATTGACTCTATCAGCAACAGCATTAGGGTATGCCCCACCACTTGACCCTGAAGCAAAGGTCAGAAAGATCTGTGAGCAACTGCCATACCTTGCCTTTTCTAGGTGGTCCTTCACTCCTGACCACTTCTGTGGGGTGTGAAAAATTGTTGGAACATGGTAATCATCTGCAATATCTAATGACCAATAGTTAATGCCAACAGAAGCACAGGGATAGTTTTCTATAATAACTATCTTTCCACGTGCTTCACCAAGGGTTGGGATTTGGTTTTTCACCCAGAAATTTGATTGGCCATATGCCTCAATTTTGTTTTTCAGAGTTTTGTCAAAAGGTTGAGTGCAGCCTGTTTCATCGTATTCTTTTTTTATGCGCATGAGAATCGCTTCTCCTGTGTTTTCTTTCAGGAACGCAATGGTGTCTCGAAAAACATCCCCCAGAATTGCTTGCTGATAAACTACATCATGGTGGATGGTGAGATTGTTTTCAATATGTCGGCATCGAATGTCAACGAATCGTATGCCAGCCTTATATTGCTGAGAGAGAGGCCATCTCTGACATTCAACCAAGGCGCCTCCATAGAAAGCCATGGTGTTATGTGTCCCAGGAATTGAGAGCTCAGCCACAGACTTGCTGTCAGAGATGTCAGCCATCCAATTGGGCCACAGGGCATCGGGAGTACTATCCCAATCACACACGGGTGTTCCCTGTTCATTTCCCATCTTTACAAGCTCAATAGGTGCATGAACTGAAAGTGGAAAAAAAACATGGACATAATTATACACCTGAAGAAGGCTTCAAGCCAAAACAGTTTTCTCTCTTCTCTTTTCAGAATGGAATCAACTTATTACTTGTTCCTTTGCATAATTATACAATTACCAAATTGTTGTTGTTTTTTAGTTAATCATGGCTGACCTGATTGGTAGACAGAAAGAAGTATCTTCTTCTCCTCAGATAGACGTCTCAAATTTCTGGAACTGTAGGAATTGGATCTCACTCACAGGGCTTAACCTGCAATGGATTAGAGAGTTAGTGCCTCACATGCTTCAGCTGCAGTGGATGAGAGAGTTATGGCCAGACCTACTGATAGTCTATGCATGTAGGTAGGTCCCCTTTTCAGGCGATAAAGGCCAATGGGGAATGGAGGGTCAGGGCATTTTTCTCAACCATCCGACACTGGAGTTGAAGATGATGAGGTCAGCATCACACTCTGGCCAGCCTATTGCCCCTGGAAGGATTAACCCCCCAGTACTCATTTAGAAAGCAGGGAGCCGTCTGGAAGGAATTAGAGCAAGCTACATTGCTTACCCCTACCTGGGATTGAACCCGCCCGTGCTGTCTGAACTACCACAGCTCCAGACTAAGTATGTAAGCACATTAAAAACGAGGCTAGAAGTAACTTGAATGACTTTCAAAAAAATGACTTGCACTCATGTACTGTGAGTTGCATTGGATCTGACACAACTGAACTAACCTAAACTGCTCTGAACTAATACAAAACAGTTTTCTTTAAGAAAAACCTCCAGTGTTTCTCAGTAAATTTCTGTAAGTTTTCACAACAGAGTGATGCATTGATGGTTCCATGGTAGAACATGTATCACCACTGAAACGCAGGGCAATCAGTAACATCCTATACAGTTAACACATGGTCTGTTGTTGAGATACACCACCTTTTATTCATTTGGAGTTAACTAAAGATTATCAAATGCAATGGGTTGCATTATACTAAGCTAAGTGCATGACATTTTTAATTGAAAATGTCTCCAACTACAATTGTTAGGAACAATTGTATGCAAAAAAGTTTTGAAAAGTGCCCTCTTGCCACAACAGCAAGGGTTTATGCTGCTTACTGGGCTGGACAAATATGTATTTGATTAAGCCTGCTGTGTACAAGTGCAGTGCAGTGTAGGGGATGAAATGTCATTTATGGGAGAAAAAAAGTCCTTCATATGTTCTATCCAGGCTGGGTGGCAACCTATATTAATTTAGCCACCAGTTTTAGATTTAGTCATAGTCTTAGTCAGGTTGCCTAAAACACCTATTATTCACAGCTACTTTCTATTCACCTACTTTTAATTTAGTCAAGTTGACTAAATATGGAATATAATTAGTCTTACCTTGGTAAGTAATTAGTAATTTCTATTTAGTAAAACATAGTAATTAGTCTTTTGCTCTGATTTTTACTTTAAAATAATAGAAGGCTATTAAGTATACTATAAAGGCAGAGCAGTGGCTCTGGATCTGTTCGTGTGGCTGAAAGGTTGCTGGTTCAAATCTTGCGGTCAGCAGAGAAACCTTACTCTGCTAGACCCCTGAGCAAGGCCCTTAACCCCAACTGCTTCAGGGGTGCTGTACAATGGCTGACCCTGTGCTCTGCCCCCAAGCTTCTCTCCCTGTCTGTGTGTCTCATGGAGAGCAAGCTGGGGTATGCAAAAACAATTCCTAAACTTCCTGCAAAAAAGTCTATGTGGCCAATAAAGTGATCTTATCTAATAGTATAAGGTCTAGCAATGTAACTTTAAATGTGTAAAACAGATTGTGTCATGAATAATTACACAATCCTGAACATTAATGATCTTATTATTATCTAATTTTATATTTAGCCCCTCCTCCCAAACATTAACTGGTTTTCTTTACTCACTATTGCAGTATTCACGTTTGTTAAAACAATTATAAGATATTCATATAAAATTGATGTGTCAATATAATGTACATATTATTAATCAACATACCATTGATATATCACTCTTGCTTGGATTAGCTAATCTGGAAACCACCAGCATTGCTGTTTCCATTATCTACAATCTTTTCAATTAAACAGCAAGTGTTTAATTTTCCATTGGATTCATAAAGACAGCAACTGTTCATGTTAGAACAAGCATGTCAAAACATTTTGCTAAATAACTACAGCAAGTGACCAAATTAAAGAATTTACTGCAGAAAATGTTTATGAAGGGGGTGGAATACTATTGTATACCTTATTTGTTTTTATTTTAAGCTACCACAACCAACTATATAAATATTTATATTTATACAATTAATATTAATGATGTTCAGAATCTTTATCATACTTTTGTTTTTTCTTTTTTCAGCTACCCACACTTTCCCTTAGTTATATTATTCTATATTAATAAGCTATAATAAATACATTTAAAGATATAGTGCAAAAGATTAAATTAAGATACTGTTTTACTAACATCTGACTCACCACAGGTGCCCCCCTTTGATGGACTCTCTGGGCAACACAGCACACGTATAGCTAGCTGAGGCAATAAGTTTTGACACACATTTGGAATGGCTGCATCTGTTCATAGCTGGCATTTAATTGAACTGCATAACTGTGATATTTCTAATTAGAATCCAAGTTACCTGGAGTCTGCTTACTTTAAAAAAACTATTAATAGTTTAATTCATAACTCAAAAGAGAACAAAAACACAAAAAAGGCTATACCTTCAAGGAACCGACTTTGAGATTTCTGGTCCCCACAGCAGGCATAGTGATTATATATTGACTACAGCTGGAACTAAACATTGCATAGGATTCAACATCATAGTGTTAGACTTCCAAAGGGTCTTTGATCACTTATGGATTATGGAGTTGCTATGTTTTCTCTGGCTTCTACAACTCTTGTACTGAGGTAGGTTGTTGTATGTAGCTCATAGACATTTTAGTCTGTGATTATTTATCTCAGTATCATTTTAGACACACCATCAACAGTAGACAAGCTGACAGTCCTTTGTGTAAGCCTCACGACCACTATTTTCCTCACCAAGCTAAAACCATGCCTTTATTTTGGGAATCGTTATTATCATTTTATTAAAAGTGAAGCCAGTTTTAAGAACCATATAAGCTACAGTACTTGTGATTTTCCCTTCAAAATGGGTTGTAATACTTTCCCATAGACACCTGCTATTGGCTAAACATGATGTTTTACACAGACTCCTCCTGTCAAAGGACTGTTTTAGCCCATTATCTCCAAATGTGGTACAGTAGGTGATTTTAAATAAACTGATGTTTAGATGTAGATGTTTTATTAACAGCCGGACCCTGAGATGCATAATTTATAATTATAATAATTGCTTACACTTATATAGCGCTTTTCTGGACACTCCACTCAAAGCGCTTTACAGGTAACTCCCCTCCACCACCACCAATGTGCAGCATCCACCTGGATGATGCGACGGCTGCCATAGTGCGCCAGAACGCTCACCACACATCAGCTATCAGTGGGGAGGAGAGCAGAGTAATGTAGCCAATTCATAGATGGGGATTATTAGGAGGCCATGATTGGTAAGGACACCAGGGTTACACCCCTACTCTTTTCGAGAAGCGCCCTGCGATTTTTAATGACCACAGAGTGTCAGAACCTCGTTTTTATGTCTCATCCGAACGACAGCGCCTGTTTACAGTATAGTGTTCCCGTCGCTATACTGGGGCATTAGGACCCACATGGACCACAGGGTGAGCACCCCCTGCTGGCACCACTAACACCTCTTCCAGCAGCAACCTTAGTTTTTCCCAGGAGGTCTCCCATCCAGGTACTGACCAGGATCACACCTGCTTAGCTTCAGTGGGTTGCCATGCTGTAATTATTCTTCCTCATTACATGATTAAGAAGTTCAGTCTTTTTATTGTTTTCCCAAAACTGTCTAGAACTGGATGGTTGTGTTTTCTGGTTTATGTTCCCACTAACTAGTGAATTAAAAAAAAAACAGGAAATGTTAGATATAACAGACCTCTCTTCAGCTATAGACTGTTACTCTGCTTCTGCTGTCAGATAGAGTGGCAGTGTGATGATCAGCTGAGGTCCAAGCGCAGATCCCAGATCAGGGTGCTGCTTTGGGTTTTTCCAGTTTGGCAGAGAGTGGCTGTGAGGGTGTTAAAGCAGAGAGATGGTGCAGGCAGATAGTGAGACTAAGATTGCTCCAGTGGCAGAAAGGCTGCCTGTAAGCTGCAGCGAGAGTGCTGGAGCAAAAATAGCCTGAGTGGAAAGGGCATGAGAGAGCTTTGTGATTGAAGGAAGTACGTGAGCCGCAGCTATATAACCGAATAGCTGAATTCTTATATACCTGAAGCTATATAAAAAACTATATAAGAATCTAGGTTTCACTGGACATTATGAGAAATTCATCCCCAACTTCAGCACATCTGACAGTCAATTGAGAACTATCGTATCCAAAATCTTCAAAAACATGGCCAAAGTCAACACGGTGACCTTCTTGAGAATAAACAGTGAAACAAGGGACACCCGTGGAGACTGAGTGGAAAAGCATTTAAACCTGAGAACAAAAGGCACTTTTTCAGCTAAGTGACCCTGTCACAATTGTCACATTTGTACCATCTGTTCAAAATATAGATCATAATTCTAAATAAGTATTTCAGGATTAAAAAAAACTGCATCAAGAATGGAGTAAGTTCACTGATAGAGAAAAGAGGAAATTGTGTTGCATAATCATGAATTGCACCCACAGCCTTATCTGTACCTCAGCTGGGCTTCACAGGGTTTGCAGACTTTAACTTGAAGCCGTTTCCCAACACTGACACAGAAACTGTTTTTTTCTTCTGTGGTTTTAAAGATCCAAAGATAACTGCTGCTTAGAAAAAGTGAAGTTCCTACATTTTTGTTCCGTCTGAGTTTGTAATCATGGCACTTTTAACTAGGACTTTGGATTTAGAATATACAGAATCTATGTCTTATCTATCTCTTTCTCATCCTAGTGTTAATCCCGCATCAGCAGGGTCCGCTTGTCTCCATTTGATGGTTTGAACTAAATCTTTGAGCTGACATTGCCATTAAATGTGACTGAGAATACTCCAACCGGCACAGTGCTCCGCCTGCCATGGGGGGGGGGGGGAAGGAGAACAAAGTAATGTAGCCAATTCATAGAGGGGGATTATTAGGAGGCAGGGGAAATTTGGCCAGGACGGCAGGGTTACACCCCTACTCTTCTCAAGAGACACCCTGGGATTTTTAATGACCACAGAGATTCATGACCTCGGTTTTACATCTCATCCGAATGACGGAGCTTGTTTTTACCGTCACTATACTGGGGCATTAGGACCAACATGGACCACAGGGTGAGCACTCCCTGCTGGCCTCGTTAACACCTCTTCCAACAGCAACCTTAGTTTTTCCCAGGAGGTCTCCCATCCAGGTACTGACCAGGTTCACACCTGCTTAGCTTCAGTGGGTTGCTAATTGTAAGTTGCGGGGAGACATGACTGCTGGCAGTTTATGGGCCCACTAACTAGTGAATTAAAAAAAAACGGAATTGTTAGATATAACAGACCTCTCTTCAGCTGTAGACTGTTACGCTGCTTCTGCTGTCAGATAGAGTGCAAGTGTGATGATCAGCTGAGGTCCAAGCGCACATCTCAGATCAGGGTGCTGCTTCGGGTTTTTCCAGTTTGGCAGAGAGTGGCTGTGAGGGTGTTAAAGCAGAGAGATGGTGCAGGCAGTTAATGAGACTAAGATTGCTCCAGTGGCAGAAAGGCTGCCTGTAAGCTGCAGCGAGAGTGCTGGAGCAAAAATAGCCTGAGTGGAAAGGGCATGAGAGAGCTTTGTGATTGAAGGAAGTACGTGAGCCGCAGCTATATAACCGAATAGCTGAAGCTATATAAAATGTGGCTAAATTTCCAAAATATAAAATATTAAACAAATATTGCAAACACCACAAAACCATGTATTTGGTAGAGTGGTAATCTCTGAAGCAGCCCAGCATGACGCTGCAAAGGTCTGGGGATTAAATATTTTTAGATATCCAATAGGTAAGGTTGGGTAAGTTTTGCCAATGAGTCATTCCCTGAATCACTTTATGAGCACAAGCCAGATTCTACGCCTGCTAGAAGGGTCATTCTGGAAGTCTCAGAGTTATTTAGGGAGAAAATTATACATTTGTATCTGCTTGGAAAGTTAATATTGTTAATTTGTTAGTATTGTTAATATTGTTTGAGATAAAGACACACTATTTGAAGACTTAAGCTAAAGAATTCAATTACATCGATGTATAGATTCAGCAAATCAGACACCAATCAATATCAGGAATAAATGAAAGAATTTCAAATACTTACAAGACGAAAAATCTCAGTATATGCTTTTTTAGGGTGGAGAAGTGTAAATGCTGGTCTTCTAAAAGCTTTCTGGTACTTCTGGAGTTAATATACTGTAGTTTGTGGAAGAGGAGGAGCTTAACCTGTGTGTTTTATTGGATACTTTACATCATATGATTGGAGTACAAAATGCCAAAAATACAAATACAATTGCATTAGTATTGCTTCATGGAAATAAATACAATTAAGTTAAAAAATACTGATATGTTTTATAATTTTAAAATAGACCCCAAAACACAAGGCTCCTTACATTACGCTCACTACACTTCAACTTTTATTTTATCTGTGTTAAATCATTAAATGTTTCAATATATTATGATGGTGTTAATAATTGTGACATGTTTGCGAAGATGTCATGGGTATATTTATAAAACTAATTTTAGATCTGTTTCATATTCTTTTTCACATCACTGAAAGAAAATAAAGATAAAATGACTTCATATGTTTTAACATATGTTGATTACTTTTGAATGTAAACTGCATTTATTACCTTAAACATGCTTTTACTCCAGCTATATATAAATATTTACACTAGTATGTTGCAAATGAAACATCTAGAATAAAAGACATTCTCCTCAAATCAGGAAAAGATTTTTGCCAAAAAAATAACAACTGTTTCCAAAAGCAAAACAATAAAAGCAGGAGTAAACTGCTATAGACATGGATAGACATGCATAGATATCTATGGTAGAAGACATCAATGGAATATCCCATATTATGAAACAAACTCTGTTAGTGTTGTAGAATTATAGCCGAACTGCAACTGAGGTTCTTTAAAGTTTATAATAACTGAAAACCAATAATTCATCAGAGTTTGATAGTATTTTCTTAGTGGTGTCATTTCTGATAGTTATATTTCCATGACATACTTACAGAAATGAGAGATACTATTCAAAACCCTTAGCTAGGTTATTTTCATTTCCACTTAGAAATGGATGGAATTTGCACATAACCATAAGAATTGCAGATTTGTAAATGCTGATCAATCTTGCCACTGTTAAAAATTTGGAAATAAACAGAGGTAAATAAAAAGATTTCTTAGAAGTAGCCAATATGGATTTAGAAAAGGAGACTTCTGTTTAACTTTAATATTATTCTTTGAACAAGCAACAAGAATAGAACGAGAACAGGAAAATTAAATAATTTGATGTTATATACTTAGAGATCCAGAAAGAATACTGTAGTATGAATTATTTAAAAAACATGCACATGTTTGTCTCACATGGCACATCAGTATTCCTAGACCCCCTATTAAAATATTAAACAACAAAATCTATCTTTTGTCTTGATTAAAATCACAATAAAATATGAGAGAACAGCACTCCCTATTCTTAAGTAAAAATCTTATTTAAACAGAAATAATTCTATATTATGTGACAGTGTAACCATAATGATAAGAATTTTTTACACTTTAAAGCTAAAACAAAGACAGAAATGGTTTTAAGTAGAATGACATATTATAAGTTCACAACAGCACTGCCAGACACACTGCCAGCCCAAAGGGTTTATTCAGACATGTTGATGAAAAGCATTTGTAACTAAAACTAGGAGGCACTAATTTATGCAAAGATTTTTTGGAGCTAAAAACAAGACAATTTTCCCTCATTTCTTTCTAGAAACAGCTGGATGACGTTTATACCAAGTATGAGTAAACTGAGTTTTAATAATGGTTAAAAAAAGATTATTAAAAATTATTAGAAAACATAAAGTCCTTTATAAAATTATTAAAAACAACCGGATCCAATACATAATATACTGCAAGGACAAATAAATATGATATTGAAAAAGGTCAAGAGAAACAGGAATATTATAGTGGAGGGTTAAATAAAAATAATACAATAATAAAACAACTCTTTCAGCAGTAAATGTACCATTAAGAATGAATTAAAATATATCCAGGACAAAAATGGGAGACTTCTGGACAATGATTGGGAAATGGCTGATTTTGTATCCATTCTGATGAGGAAAGAAGAAAGAAGGAGTCACGAAGGCTGGGGTCAACAGCATTCTGGCAGTGGAAAGGAAAAGGTTCTCAGTAAATAACATCAGCAGAAGTGTTCTGGGTTCTAGAAGAATCTGGGTTTCACTGGACATTATGAGAAATTCATCCCCAACTTCAGCACATCTTACAGTAAATTGAGAACTACCATATCAAAAATCTTCAAAGACATTGCCAAAGTGAAAACGGTGGCCTTCTTCAGAATAAACAGTGAAACAAGGGACACACGTGGAGACTGAGTGGAAAAGCATTTAAACCTGAGAACAAAAGGCACTTTTTCAGCTAAGTGACCCTGTCACAATTGTCACATTTGTACCATCTGTTCAAAATATAGATCATAATTCTAAATAAGTATTTCAGGGTTAAAAAAAAACTGCATCAAAAATGGAGTAAGTTCGCTGATGGAGAAAAGAGGAAATTGTGTTGCATAATCATGAATTGCACCCACAGCCTTATCTGTACCTCAGCTGGGCTTCACAGGGTTTGCAGACTTTAACTTGAAGCCATTTACCAACACTGACACAGTAACTGGTTGTTTCTTAACTGTGGTTTTAAAGATCCAAAGATAACTGCTACTTAGAAAAAAGTTCCTACATTTTTGTTCTGTCTGAGTTTGTAATCATGGCACTTTTAACTAGGAATTTGGATTTAGAATATACAAAATCTATGTCAAACTGTGAAACTTAAAATTGCTGATCATGTATAGTAAATGACAAACGTGTAATTACGAGTATCCAAAAAACCCCAACAATAAGCCTCTGAAATACATTGTGACTGACACAAGACATCAAAGAGCCAGCAGCATTCCGTCTATAAAAAATGGTTATGGCCGCATCATATTATAAGGATAACTTTCCTCAGCAGAGACTGGGAATTTTGTTAGGATTAAGGACAAAATGGGGGGTTGCAAAGAACAGGCAACTTCTAAAGAAAAACCTGCTTGGCTCACCCAAAATCTAAAACAATCACCTGAAGCACAAGAAAGTGATGAGCATGTTCATTTCAGAAAAGCGATAACATTACATGGAGACAGAGATCAAAGACTTGATTGGTGGTTTCCTAACTATTCAACTGTAGAAGTAAAAGTTTCTTACAGATTGCATCTTCACACAAAATGTACTGTTATGGTGGAAAATGCATGGGTTCCTCATTTATGAAACACGCATTTTCCTTTTTGCTTTTTGTTTTTCCATGGGTTTTTTTTCCCAGTTTTTCGCAAACCTCTCACCCATGCCTCCGCCCCCTCAGATGGGGCGTTGATCTTTACCTCCTCCCACTCCCGCGCTTCTACAGTGGAAAAAGCAGATGGTCTTTATAGGACAATGTCGCTGCTACCCCACCACTCATGCGGAAAATGGATGGTTGGGATTTTCTGTGTTTCACTGGAAACTACGAGACATTCATCCCCAACGACAACACATCCGCCAGCAAATTGAAAATCGTCAAAAGGCATTGTCAAAGTCAACACAGTGGCCTTCTTCAGAATAAATAGTAAAACACCAGTGGGGACTGAGTGGAAATGCATTTGAACCTGAGAACAAAAGGCACTTTTTCAGCTATGCGACCCTGTCACAGTTGTCCCTCTTTTACCCTTTTTCATTGTTCAAAAATATAAATCATTATTCTAAATAAGTATTTCAGAATTAAAAATAAAGCTCTGCATTACGAATGGCAGAAGTTTGATAATTAAAAAAAACAACTTCATGTTGCATAATCATGAATTGCACCCACAGCCTTATCTATACCTCAGCTGGGCTTCACAGGGTTTGCAGACTTAAACTTGAAGCAAATTGCTTTCTAACATTGACACAGAAACCAAGATAGGTTTACCTGAACTTATTGCAAGCAATGTTTGTTTCTTAACTGTGGTTTAAGAGATCCAAATATAACTGCTGCTGTTTACAGAGCCTTGCAAAAATATTCTCCCTTGTTCCCACAATCTATTTCTGTTAGAGCTTGTAATCATGACAGTTTTCCATAGGACATAGGACATACAGTGATCTATTTAAGATGGCTAACAGCTGCTAACAGTATGTAAAACTTAAGGAAGATTAGAGGCCTCTAAAGTGTATTGTTTTGACACAAGCCAAGAAAAACACCAGCACGATTAAACCAGAAAAGAAAAGTCTTGGTTACATTATATTATCACCTCCATCAGTTAGGCCCAAATAACTTTATAGAGCTTTGTCCAGGAAGAATGGACAAAATTATACATCCATTTTACAAAATTAGAAGCTGTGCTCCCAAAAGTACAGATTCATGCAATCAGTAAATGTTAATTTATAACAATTGCTTACACTTTTATAGCACTTTTCTGGACACTCCACTCAATGCGCTTTAAAGGTAATGGGGACTCTCCTCCACCACCATCAGTGTGCAGCCCCACCTGGATGATGTGACGGCAGCCATAGTGCGCTCCCCACAGACCAGCCACAGAAGTGGCTGAGTTTCTAGCCCTGTCACAAGCACAGCCTTCACTTGAAGCAGTCCTTCCCTTTGCTCTCTGTGGTCTGCCTTCTCACAATCTGGCATTTGGGGTTCACCTCATGCTGCCATGGCCTCACTTCTAACCCACTTCAAATGCAGCGCACACCCTTTTTCTTTTTCTTTCCTAGGGCTGCCTTCCAGGTCCCAGCAGAGCTTCCCAATAAAGGTAAGGAGGTTTTATATAAAATAATTCATCAAATGTATCCAGTAAACACCCTTGTTGTGCAGTGACTTAAAATTAATATACAATAGGTGATGACTTTTTTGTGAAAGTAGCCCTTAAACTATTCAACATTTATTTTGGTTGTCCTATGGTAAAAACTTTCTGGATTGATTTTCAAACTTATATTTAAAAAGAGGCCAATATTTATATTATTTTTAAATAAATAGATGCTATGATAAATTTCAAAGACTTTGTAAATAATACATAAAATAATTTGTGATTGACTTAATTATCATAGCGGCACATTATTATATACAGAAAATGAAAGGGCCTGGGAAGAGTCCTACATTTGAAGATTTTAGAATAGATGTAAAGGCATATTTGTAGACTATTTCGAAATGTAAAAACATGAAAGAGGTGTGGATGGTATCTTTATTCACTCAGTTTAAACTTTATTCATAATGTGTATTTTTATTGTAATGCAGATGCAGCCATTCAAAACGCGTGGGGTATTTCGCGGTACACCGCGGTGGGCGTGTCGCATGAAAACACAGAGCATGCGGTACATCGCGTCATTTGACGTCATGCCGGAAAGTATCCGGAATCACCTTGTAAAACTGCCAGGAGGAGCCAATAAAGCTTAACCTCTCATGTACAGCATTTGAGCTTTTAAATTTAAAGTGTGTATTACAGCATGTTAATCATCAGTCATTAAAAAGTCGGTATATTTTATGAAAGCAACATTGCTCAGTTGGACAAAAGTACACAACCTACCTTTATCAGAAATATTTTAATTATGCAGAAATATTTTATGCATCAAAGCCTTTACCGAAGATATTACTAATAGTATTAATAATGAATGACTTTGGACAAGCTGTAAACTCAAAGTATTACGCTGGTCCACATTCTTTCTAACCGTCATTTTAAACTAAAATACTTTTAGTTTTTCCTTTGACAAACACCACAGCATTTCGTTGATCTAACTAACGAGGACAGGACATTAGCTAGCCAAAACGATAAAGAAATGACTTTATTTTGCTAAGTTCTTTAGCACATTTGTACAAGCACTTGGAATCTGTCCAAGCCTTACTTTGTCAGGCATTTTCTTTTACTGCAACGGACATAAAATCTCCCTTGCTTTTAACAGAGTGTTTCATAATTTCTAACTATGAAAATTATTTAAACTGCGACATTTATCATTCAACCAGAGCAAAATATCACAAGGATCCTCAAGAGCACATCAAAGACTGTATTAAAAGATACTTGTATCAGATACATGAGAATCCAGACTTTTTTATCAACTCTTTCTTTTCCCTATACCAGATATTATGGAACCACTTCAGAAGGGTGTCAGCCAGTCAGATTCCAGGGATCGGTACTTTAAAGAAAAAATACACACCAGTATTCCATTTCTCCCTAAACATTTTAAACATCGAAGTCTTTAACTAACATGTAAAATAGCATGTAAAAAAGTGGTAGTTTTAAGCTTTTCTGCTTATATAATATGGAATCGCGTATCTAAAGAAATTAATAACGATATGATTATATTCGTGTACTGCGACAGGACTGTGTAGGGCTATTTCGCCTCTCTCTTTATGTGAGTTCCCCAGTAGCCCACTGGTCTATGTGCCTGATTACTAACCTATAGGTTGTGTGTTCAAATCCAGCTGGCACTATGACTTTTCATTTAACAAACATTTCTTTGAAAAAATAGAAAAGCAATATTATGGACAATTAATTGACTTTTATATTTCTAAATATCACAACATGATCTAATTTAAGTCATTTTTGATAACAATGAATAGTCACCTTCTTCCCTTCTGACAACAGTCCCTGCTTCTGCTTCCTGCTTCTATTGTGTGTTTGTTGGGGGGGATCCCTTTAGATCTCCCTTCAGATTTAAAAGGTTATTAATCATATCTTCGGTGTCGCATCTTACCAGTGCAGCTGATCTTTTGCTGTCTGGGTCAACTATCACAAAGCTTTAGAAAATTTAACAGTTCTATTATCAACAAATTGTAAATTGCGTTACAATCTAAACATTTATATTTATTTAAATCGCATTTCAATTTAAATCACAAATGCATGTTTAATTATATGTGATTTTTTAATCATAATCAGACAAATGCAACATAAATTGATACAGTATTTTTGTCTTCTAAGTATCTTAATAAACTTTCAGCATAGCTTTCTCCCCATTTAGATTTATTTTGGGATCAAACGTGGAAAGATTAGATTGTAATCGTTTTTATTTTTTAAATACGTTTTAGAAAAGTGTAATCTATACTAAAAAGCTGTACACCACCTGCTATATAGATACATATTGTAATACTTTCGGTTTTGGATAGGACAGACACAAGAACTCAGACTTGCGGAGTTAAAGGAAGTGAAAGCCTTTATTTTTCTTCTCCGTCACCACCTGCCCGGCTCTCCCACGCCTCTGCCGCCAACAGCGCGAGCCAACACACCGCCCGCGCGCCCGAGAGAGAGTCAGAGACAGCTTTCTCACCACTTAGATTACTTTTTGATACCATCCTTAGACAAAGCAGAAACGTCTTGTATTTTCCAATGACATACAAGTGGAAAGATTACAGATTTTAATAGTCTTTAATTTTGTTACGTTATACGTTTTAGGAATGTTTCATCTATATAAAACACCACAAAACTATTCTCGATTGTATTTCTGAATGTTATGTTACACTTACAGTAGTTCACTGTTTTAAATACATCTAATTAAGAAAGTTAGGTGTAAGCATAAACTATTAGTAATCAATAATATTGAATTTAGCACTGTAATAAGTTGTTGCACTTTCCCCCGCATCTTGTAAATATATTTTCATTGTTCAATGAACAATGCCGCAGCAGGAATCTCTCCCTCCTTCTCCCCCACCTCACTGCCTGGCACCGAGCCAGAGGACACCGATTGGACGCAGCAAAAGCCTGTCGCTGTTCCCTTGTGTCCGCAGGAGATCTGAATCCACACAGATTGGATGAGTATTCAACATTCTACATTACAGCTCGAGAATTCAATTGTTACCTCATCCCCAGTTGATATCAATTGAATTCCTAAGAGTGATGTACTTTCCTTTGAGTATCTAGTGTAGAAGTTTAAATCAAAGCTCATTAACGAAACGGTATAAATGAATGGTATACTGAATGTATGTCTCTCTTGGTTTGTAACTCTTCATTTTTGAATATATACCTTTTGTATTCTGCTGAGTTATCTTGCAAGGCTGGTTTTCTAACAGCTATCAAATAATCATTCTGTGACTTACTGCTACAACTAATAACTGTCCCAGTAAATGCACAAAACCCCTACAGAGTGTAGCATAAAATTCCATTAAAACAAAAGCCAGTTTCAGTCTATTTTGTTTTCCTGGGGAATAAAGCCAGTTGCTGTTTTTTTGGTTGTTTTCAACCAGGCCCAGGCTCCATCCGGAAATAGCATCTTCAATAAAGCCAAAATCCCTGTGGGCATCTCTAATCCATCCTGCCGGAGAGCAGGCCCAGTTTTCCGCAGTAATGCTGAGTTACTGGGAGACAGGCCAGTTCGGCTCAGATCAGTGCCCAGTGTCTCCTGTCAATACCATAGTGGGAACCCATGACTGAGATTCTACAAGGATCCTGTAACACTGCTCTGTAGAGGTGAAAAGGATCTGATGCAGATGCAGGAGTCATAGGGAGGTAAGTAAGCGTACAGAACCAGGAGCTGAGTCGTAGTCCGAAGGCGAAGGTAGGTCGAGATCCGGTAAAGGCACTGGTGGCGAACAATCCAAAATGTGAGACAGAATTGTGGTTGAAAAGAGGGCTGCATGGTCAAATCCGAAACAGGCAAAGATAGCAAACAATCCAAGGGGCGAGACGAGATCCGAAGTCCGAAGGCAAAAGGTGTAGACAGAATTCCAGGAAGGCAAAAGGAGTAAGAAACGCTAGGCAGAGCAACAAGTAGTGAACTCAATACCGAGCAACAGAAAGTAGGTTAGAAAAGTATAAATAACCCGGCGTGCCGCACGGTAGAGCAATTCCAGGTGTGTTAACTCGTGCGGCGGCGCTTGTTAATAGTAATCCGCTGCTGGTACTGATTAGCTCGCTTACGCATTGATCTCTGCTGGCTGGTGGTCGTGACAGATCCCTCTGGTGTGCAAAGTATGGGGACTTTTGACCAGCTTCCTCTTCACTTGAAGAGGGTGTGAATAAAGTGAGACACACCAGAGGAGATCAGGATGGCCTCTCGCCAGGCCAGGAAGGACATGTTGAATCACCTGAGGAAGGGGCAGATCATGGATTACATTGAGATCGAGTTCAATGAGGCAAATATGAAACTGGCTGTGAGACTGTTGGAGTCCTTGGGTTGTTTTGTACTTGGGAAACCGGAAGACAAACCAGCTTGGTGAGATATTAACTTAAAATGCTTCTTTAGTTTATTTTCAAAGCTTTGTTTGGAATATATGATTCACATTTTAGGTATCTTAAAAGTGTATACATGTGTTCCAGATGCCCAGAGCAAGCGCATGCTTTCCAGCAGGAACAGAAGCCGCAGGCTCCTCTGGAGGCTGAAGCAGACGAGAAAGATGAAGGGAAACCTAAAAAGCTAATCATCAGGAATATGACTACTTTCTGTACCTTCAAGTTCTTCAGCATTCTTAGCTGAGCATGGGTGTTTACACTTGAGCCATTCACTGATGGAATTGGAATTCATTCAGTTTGCTTTTTAATTCTGATGAACACACACAGCCAGCAAAGGAAAAGCGATTTAACCTTCTTCAGGTGTGTGGGAAAGAGAGGACGATAACGGGAGAACAGTGGTCAGAGCAGGTGAGAAAGAGTGTCCTGGGGAAAAGGTGTGAAAAGATGTAATTCGTAAATAAATGTAGAGGCTCCAAAAAGAAATAAGTCTATCACTGAGAGATGAGGGAAGATGAGATCCAATGTCAAGGGTGATCTTGGGTCCTGATACATTTCCTGAAATTCCAAGGGTGCAGCCTAAGAGGTCAGAGTAATGATTATAACTCATCTGGTCATGATTACATTGACACTTCTTCTAGATAAATACATGTACGCTTAACAGACCAGCTTCAAGGAGCTAATTATTGTCAGTGTATGTAATTATGATGCATGTAATTATCATTCATACAGCATTGTCACAAACAATGATAACACCTAGTTTAATAATTATACACCTTGCATATGCAAGAATCAAGATGCCTGCTTAATGCTTTCATTTTCAGTATGATCACCACAATCATGAATCAAGAATGCACAATTAAGTGAAGTGACAAAGATGAATGCAACAGCTGTCTTTAATCTTAAATTGCAAAAACAATACCAATAAAATGGCTCTAACAAACACAAAGTGCATACACAAGGAACGGTCAATTTTGTATGAACAATGCTGTTTCAGAAGGTTTTCTATTAAAAGATATATTTTCTTCAGATGCAATCTTGTTATTTAGAACACTTATTACAAATAATTATTAAGTAGATATTGGGTGCGTTTTTACTTTATCTATGTAAACATACCTAAATCAGACAGCTGTTAAGAGTTCAACTTTGATTTATAAGCCTTTACTTCTGTATTGCAGCATTTCAAATGTATTGTCTATAAATCTAGAGCAAAGCATAAAACCAAACAGGGGGATCAGACAGCAGTGATCCCTTTATTACTTTTGTACTTCTTGGTTCTAATAGTTATTTATTGCTTTGAATTATCTTGTGGGCAAGTATTGAAACTGGAAAGTCCGTGACTATGATTCCCCAATGAATTGTTTGGTCTCCAAATCCATTCAAGTAGTAGTAGAGCTCAGCATTGACTCTATCAGCAACTGCATTAGGGTATTCCCCACCACTCGACCCTGAAGCAAAGGTCAGAAAGATCTGTGAGTGATTGCCATACCTTGCCTTTTCTAGGTGGTCGTTCGCTCCTGACTACTTCTGTGGGGTGTGAAAAATTGTTGGCACATGGTAATCATCTGCAATATCTAATGACCAATAGTTAATGCCAACAGAACCACAGGGATAGTTTTCTATAATAACTATCTTTCCACGTGCTTCACCAAGGGTTGGGGTTTGGTTTTTCACCCAGTAATTCGATTGGCCATATGCCTCAATTTTGTTTTTCAGCATTTTGCCAAAAGAGTTAGTGCAGCCTGTTTCATCGTGTTCTTTTTTTAGACGCATGAGAATCACTTCTCCTGTGTTCTCTTTCAGGAACGCAATGGTTTCTCGAAACACATCCCCCAGAATTGCTTGCTGATAAACTACATCAAGGTGGATGGTGAGATTGTTTTCAATATGTCGGCATCGAATGTCAACGAATCGTATGCCAGCCTTGACATCTCTGACATTCAACCAAGGCGCCTCCATATAAAGCCACGTTGTTATGTGTCCCAGGAATTGAGAGCTCGGCCACAGACTTGCTGTCAGAGATGTCAGCCATCTAATTGGGCAACAGGGCATCAGGAGTACTATCCCAGTCACATAAGAGTGTTCCCTGTTCATTTCCCATCTTTACAAGCTCAATACGTGCATGAACTGAAAGTAGAAAGAAAACATGGACATAATTATACGCCTGAAGAAGCCTTCACAGTCACAACGTTGTGTGTTCTCTCTTCTCTTTTCAGGATGGAATAAACATATTACTTGTTCCTTTGAATAATTAGACAATGACAAAATTTTTGTCGTTTTTTTGTTAGTAGGTAGGTCCCTTTTTCAGGCGATAAAGGCCTATGGGGAATGGGGGGTCAGGGCATTTTTCTCAACCATCCGACACTGGAGGTGAAGGTGATGAGGTTAGCATCACACTCTGGCCGGCCTATTGCCCCCGGATTAACTCCCCTGTTACTCAATAGAAAAGCAGGGAGCCGTCTGGAAGAAATAACAATAAACTACATTGCTTACCCCTACCTGGGATTGAACCCGCCCGTGCCGTCTGAACTACCACAGCTCCAGACTAAGTATGTAAGCATATAAAAAAGAGGCTTGAAGTAACTTGAATGACTTTCAAAGAATGATTTACACTCGTGTACTGTGAGTTGCATTGGAGGTGACACAACTGAACTGACCTAAATTGTTCTGAGCTAATATGAAAGGGGTTTCTTTAAGAAAAACCTCCACTGTTTCTCAGTAAATTTCTGTAAGTTTTGCATTCAGTCATATCATTGAACTTCAGGCACATTTGCTTCTTTGGAAAATGAAATGTAGTGGTTTTCAATTTAGATCCTCCCAACAAAGTGATGCATTGATGGTTCCATAGTAGAATTCTCACCTGCTACGTAGGAGGTCTGAGTTCAATTCACAGCCAATGTGCAATATGTATTTTTAACAAATAGCCCCTTGGGGATAATAAAAACTATTTTCTTAATAATAAAATACATTAATATGTATACTGTATTGATATTTTATTCATTGTATATATCACAGTATATTAAATATAAAATTAATAATAATATACATAACAGTAATTACCTGCATAGAGTTACTGTAGAAAATCTGACACCATGGGGCATTTTCACAAAACGTGTTTTCCTCAGCGAGATACATAAAAATTGTTTATTTATAGTCTGTTGTGAATATGATGTGTTTTCTTAAGGTTAACATAAACATTAAATCATTGATGTTTTGTTTTAATGCTTAAGTAACAACGTAATTTAAAAATATATGACATATCATGCCATGAATATATAAAAAAGCGATTTATTACAAAACTGTGAACCATTAATCTTAGCATATCCCTACCTCCCATTAATATGTTGCTAAGGTGTCTTTATCGTGTAAATCCATACAGAAACCTGTCATTCTAATTCCCCATTTCAGCGGCTGTCAGGAGTGGCACAGCCAGAATTTTATATTTGGGGTAGCAGGGAAACCAGCATAAAACTGTAACCTCAGGACTGTTGCAGGCAAAAAAAAGAGAAATGAACACTGGGAGTGTCTGTATTTGACAAAACAACATGTCAAGAACATGGCATATCGGAAGAAACTGGTTCGTTCCCGGTCTAGCGCTGCTTCTGAATAAGCTAGTCAGGTTGTTGGTGAGGGTCCAACTGTAGGCTGCCGTTAATCAAGCGGAGCATTCACATTGGTCATTGCAGAATTCTTGAGTACGTACGGGATCCTTGGCCTCCCGCTTAGAACAAAGTCCAAGTCCTAGTGCAGACAACAGCAGTTGTCACGTGATCTCTGAGGATGCATGAAAATGGCCAAGGAGAGCCCCTACCTGAGCTTGTGCTAACCTTTTGACCAAAATGCAGATGTTTGCTGATTGGTTGAGAGTTTGGCTGGCATGGGAGACCCACATGGTATTACCACACCCTGCCAGTCCCTGATTGGTTGATCAAGGTGAGAGATGAGTCACTTACTCCTGACTCTTAGGAATGCAGTCCAGATGTCCATCTGGCACTCCCTAGACAGATAGGTGCCAATGGATGACCATTGATCATGATAGCTAGGCTTAGATAAGTGCATCCCCATTTGGGAGCTGTCCCTTATTAAAAGAAAACACCTTAAATCAGCCTTCATGAATAGCTTATGTGTGGCTGGACCACAGAAATGAAGAGAGAGATGGGGCCTCATTTAGGAAAGCACAGCAATGCTTAATTCTGTCTTATTAATAAGCATTGCCACTACACAGGGCAATCAGTAACATCCTGTACAGTTAACACATGGCCTGTTGTTGAGATACACCACCTTTTATTCATTTGGAGTTAACTAAAGATAATCAAATGCAGTGGGTTGCACTATACTAAGCTAAGTGCATGACATATTTCATTGAAAAAGTCCTCAACTACAATTGTTAGGAACAATTGTATGCAAAAAAGTTTTGGAAAGTGACCTCTTGCCACAACAGCAAGGGTTTATGCTACATAATGGGCTGGACAAATATGTATTTGATGAAGACTGCTGTGTACAAGTGCAGTGCAGTGTAGGGGATGAAATGTCATATTTGGGAGAAATAAAGTGCTTCACATGTTCTATCTAGGCTGGGTGGCACCCTATGTTAATTTAGTCACCAGTTTTAGATTTAGTCATATTCTTAGTCAGGTTGCCTAAAACATCTATTAGTCACAGCTACTTTCTATTCACCTACTATTAATTTAGTCTAGTTGACTAAATATGGAATATAATTAGTCTTACCTTTAGTAAGTAATTAGTAATTACTATTTAGTAAAACATAGTAATAAGTCTTTTGCTTAAAGTTTGACTTTAAAATAATAGGGGTCTATTAAGTATACTATAAAGGCAGAGCAGTGGCTCTGGAACTGTTCCTGTGGCTGGAAGGTTGCTGGTTCAAATCTTGCGGTCAGCAGAGAAACCTTACTCTGCTATGCCCCTGAGCAAGGCCCTTAACCCCAACTGCTCCAGCGGTGCTGTACAATTGCTGACCCTGTGCTCTGACCTCAAGCTTCTCTTGCTGTCTGTGTGTCATGGAGAGCAAACTTGGGTATGTGAAAAGAAATTCATAATGCAAAAAAGTCTATGTGGCCAATAAAGTGATCTTATCTAATAGTATAAACAATAGTATAAAGTATAACAATGTAACTTTAAATATGTAAGACAGAGTATGTCATGTCATGAATTATTAAAAATTATTGGATTATTACAAAATCCTGAACATTAATGATCTTATTATCTAATTTTATATTTAGCCCCTCCCCCCAAACATTAACTGGTTTTCTTTATTCACTATTGCAGTATTCACGTTTGTTAAAACAATTACAAAATATAAATTCAAAATTGATACATGTCAATATAATGTACATATTATTAATCAACATACCATTGATATATCACTCTTGCTTGGATTAGCTAATCTGGAAACCACCAGCATTGCTGTTTCCATTATCTACAATCTTGCAAGTGTTTAATTTTCCATTGGACTCAAAAAAACAGCAACTCTTCATGTTCATGTCAAAACATGTTGCTAAATAACTACAGCAAGTGACCAAATTAAAGAATTAGATGCAGGAAATGTTTATGTAGGGGTGGAAAACTATTGTGTACCTTTTTTATTTTAAGCTACCAAAATCAACTATATATATATTTATATTAATACAATTAATATTCATGATATTCATAATCTTATCAGGATACTTTTGTTTTTTCTTTTTCAGATACCCACACTTTCCCTTAGTTATATTATTCTATATGAATATTCCATATTTAATAAATTTAAAGAAGTAGTGCAACAGCTAAAACCATGCCTCTATTTTGGGAATCGTTATAGTCATTTTAACAAAAGTGGAGCCAGTTTTAAGATCCATATAAGCTACAGTACTTGTGATTTTACCTTCAAAATGTGTTTTAATGTAACTGGATGGTTGTGTTTTCTGGTTTATGTTCCCATTAACTAGTGAATTAAAAAAAAACTGGAATTGTTAGATATAACAGACCTCTCTTCAGCTGTAAACTGTTACGCTGCAGCTGCTGTCAGATAGAGTGGCAGTGTGATGATCAGCTGAGGTCCAAGTGCAGATCTCAGATCAGGGTGCTGCTTTGGGTTTTTCCAGTTTGGCAGAGAGTGGCTATGAGGGTGTTAAAGCAGAGAGAAGGTGCAGGCAGATAATGAGACTAAGATTGCTCCAGTGGCAGAAAGGCTGCCTGTAAGCTGCAGCAAGAGTGCGGGAGCAAAAATAGCCTGAGTGGAAAGGGTGTGAGAGAGCTATGGGATTGAAGGAAGTACATGAGCTGCAGCCTCAGATAAGAAAGCTGAACTGGCTGAGACTGTGAAAGAGCAAACTCTGCCGATACGTTAGGTGAGATAGACAGGAGAATAGTGAATGAATTGTCTCCTTTCACAGATGGCTTGTACAGATGCAGCCATTCAAAATGCACGGTACAAACCCGCGGTACGGTAAACTACCCACAAAAACAGGTTTCGATAGTTGATAACCACTTTTTATGCGCGAAACACGGGTGATTTTTCTTCCTCCTGATCAGCTGAGAAATCTGTGTACGCTGTAAGGTTTTTACTTCTTAATTAAATGTTTAAAATACACGTTTCGAATAGAAAAAAATCATATTCTTGTTGTCTTCCTGTATGTAGAACAGATCAGCAGGTCTTTTTTCACCAATCAGAGGGGTGTTAGATGGTGTCAGCCAATCACCATTCTGAAGCCGTGCCATAATCTCTGGTATACGCACACCCCAGAATTTTGAATTTTTACTGTGTGCTAAAGAAATTTTAAAGACAACTTCTTAGCGTAGATAAGAAAGCATAGATAAAAAAGCTTGGATTCTCATGTATCTGATACACATATCTTTTTCTGCAGTCTTTGTTGCGCTCCTTCTGATATCTTGAGCTCTTGTTGAATGATAACATGATAACGCATGATAACGCATAGTTTAAATCATTTTCATTCTTAGAAATTACTAAATGCTCGGTTAAAAGCAAGGGAGATTATGTCTGTTATAGTGGACATAAAAACAAGAGTTTAGTGCAGCGTTATTAGAAAGCCAATTTTAACAACAAATCGCCGGGGTTATATCCTAGAAGACATAGACCAGCGCCAGTGGGAGCATGCCCGGAGTGTCAAAGAAAATGGCTGACGAACTAGGGATTGGACAGTTTCCAAGTGGTTGTACAATCGATGGAAATGTTCAAATAAATGTGCTAAAGAAATAAACAAAAAAAGTCATATATTCCTTAATCATATTGGCTAGCTAATGTCCTCTCTTTGCTAGTTACTTGTGGCTATGTTTCTGAGTTGCGTAGCAACGAGGGACTATATTCTCAGGCGGAGGAATTTAACAGCTTAATTTTTGTGTTAAATACATTTTTAAATTAAAATTCATTCTTTACAGCAATTGCATATTTGGGGACAGTTTCATAAAACTTTGATGCTTAAAATGTTTAGGGAGAAATGGAAGATTGGTGTGAATTTTTTCTTTAAACTACCAAGACCAGCCATATACAGTACAGTTTACATACAGTAATATGTTTATGTTGCTAAATTAATATCGTTTATGACCTTCAGATGCCTTATGCTCCACTTCTTTTTATGCTCAGCTATTAAAATTTCCTTTTAGTTCTAAAATTCCATATAAATATTTAATACTAAGCGGATCAAAACATTATTTCACAGTAAAGACATTAAATGATTTAATCTTTCCACGACCGACCAACGCACCACGAGTGCCCATGTCGGTCATTTTAACCAGCCTATCACTTACTGCGGTTTGATGCGTTATGACGCGCTAAGAAGAAGCGAAATGCCCGCAGTACGGGCTTGTACCACTCACTTTTAATGGCTGCATCTGTATTCAAGTGCAGGACGTGAGGGTTTTATTTTGTTCGTTTTGTTTTGCTCTGCTTTACTTTGTTTTGCTTTCCATCGCATTTGTAAGAGCGTAAATAAAATTCCTGCGTCTAACACTAATGTAAGAGCTATTTCAAGTGCGGCGTGGTGCGGCTTCTAAAATGCTTGTAGACATTTCTCTGTTGTTTTCTGTCTAACAAAGTACCATTTTCCTGTCTGGACAGGGAGACTTTATCATTCCCACATTAAGCCACCCTTAAGTCCTCTAAGGCGTGTCTGTCTGCAAGGTTTGAATTTTGTAAACGTTTTTTTTTAAACGGAGAACGACTTTGAAAAAGGTTTCCGCCACCGCCTCGCAATCCATGTAAGATTGTTGGAAGAACGCGGCGGCGGCGGCGCTCGCTGTAGTCGTGGCCGAGTGCTTGAGGCGATGGACTAGAAATCCATTGGGGTCTCCCCGCGTAGGTTTGAATACTGCCGACTATGGTCCCCTCCTCACATTGTTGTGTGCCCGTACCACGAAGGAAAAGCGCTGTTCCGCTTTTCCTGCTCGTTTTAAAATGCGAAATTGCTTGTACCCCCTGCCTTGGAAGCAAATTCTTCAGCATCTGTGAACGGAATTTCGCAGCTGGAAGCAGATGACAACACTTTTTGCATCCGCGTGTCTTGTGCCCCTCTTCCGGCCTTTGAAAATTGAATTCATACAGCTCAAAGATCCCACTCCATAGGTGCTTTGCTTACAACTTAAAGTCAAAAGCCGAAAGTCTCCGAAACCAAATTTAGAAAGCAGAATATTCTCTCTTCTCCTAAAGCTCCATTGGGACCCAATATCCAGCACAGAGCAAAAAAAAAAGGAAATGTCTAAGTACTTCACCCTACTCTTTTTGATTCATTCGCTACACGACCTGCATAGAGTTGTTCACACCATTTTTGACAGTTTAGGGAGTCCAGACAAGGAAGAACTGGTACTAAGAGGGAACGGGAGAGGTGAGCTTAGGAGGTGGAAAAGATACTAATACCGAACGATGTTACCGGGTGAACTGAGGGTTTAAATCGTGACGGAAGGGTTGTGTAAGGGAAATTGGATAATGAGGGGTTAATTAAGACCAGCTGAAGCCGTAACACTTATGGTACTTTATGGAGCTTATTTGTACAGTGAGCTGATATTTTGGAAACCAAAAGGTTAAAGAGCCAGATTCCCGTACATTCAATCAAACCCAGCCTGTATGGGTAAAAACTAGGATTTCTAACCACTGTACCACACGGGGCATTGCCATTCTGTGCGTGATGCAAGCAAACTGTAATGCCTGTCTTTATAGCGTGCTTGTTAGAGAGCTAGCTGGCACCCAGAGCACTGCAGAGTCTATTTAATGAAACTCAGTTGATGTACAAAGTCAGGACTTATCAGATCCTTGGGTCACGATGAGATCACCGAGGTGTCCACGTTGGCATGGCATAGCAGAGGTAGATTACCGTGATTTTATAGTGGTCAGGACTTTGCTTTGCAGCCACAACAACCCCAGTTTGAATCTGCATCATGGAAAGGGATGAACATAGTTTATATGCCCCTTCTGATATTTGTTTGAATGAAGGAGCATATAAAGCTAATCGTGTACTGCAAAGTAGTATTAAATTGGTGTGATGTCCCATATAAGTGATTTGAATGAGCACTGCCTGAGCTTGTTGTTTATCAACTGGAGACCAAACTGGTCTCTTCAGCAGAGAAATGTAGCTAAATGTTATATCTTTAACCTTGTTTGTCAGACAGCGGGCTGTCCAAACTAATTTCCAATGAATATTTTTACATGTTGAATTCCAGAAGGATATGCAGGGAGGAACAAGCAGAGGTTACACAGATGTGATTAATATTGCATTTCTTATATTTCATTTCCACACTATCCAAGAACAAATCAACTGTAAAATCAGGAAGGTCAGTACTGAAACTGTCACTTTCTCACGGATAACATCAGACACTATGGCATATTCCTGAAGAATAACTGGAATATGTAGATTTCCAAAAAATCAGTGCATTTTAACAACCCACCCTCTTTGTTTAACAATTGTTAAACCAAATCTTATTATAGCATGTCTGACAGAATATACTTTTATATTTGTATTTTTATTTTTATTTTGCACTTGATGTCTTTGTTAGCTTTTCTATTTCTTTAGGATACATAATTATTTTATTTTCATAATTTGTTGGTGTTCCTGTGCTGATTGTGTATCGCAAAACATAAGAGATTAACTGGTGATTACATCTAACACTTGTATGTAGTCTTTGATACTTCAATTTAATTGTATTTTAAACGTGTTAAACATATTTTGAACAATACCCTGCAATTTACAATTGGCAACTCACTGAAGCTAAGCAGGTGTGAACCTGGTCAGTACCTGGATGCGAGACCTCCTGGGAAAAACTAAGGTTGCTGCTGGAAGAGGTGTTAGTGAGGCCAGCAGGGGGCGCTCACCCTGCAGTCCATGTGGGTCCTAATGCCCCAGTATAGTGACAGGGACACTATACTGTAAACAAGCACCGTCTTTCGGATGAGACGTAAAACCAAGGTATTGATTCTTTGTGGTCATTAAAAATCCCAGGGTGTTTCTCGAAAAGAGTAGGGGTGTAACCCCGGTGTCCTGGCCAAATTTCCCATGCCTCCTAATAATCTCCCTCTATGAATTGGCTACATTACTTTGTTCTACTCCCCCCCACCTCCGACGGCAGGCAGAGCGACGCGCCGGTTGAAGTATTCTCCGTCGCATTTAATGGCAACGTCAACTCAAAGATTTGGTTCAAACCACCAAATGGAGACGGGCATGCCGAGAAGCGGACCCTGCTGATGCGGGATTAACGCTAGGATGAGAGAAACATATTTTGAATAAAAGTGGGTGGGAAAGAAAAATTCCAAATAAACGTATTTGAACATATTACTTATGTTCTACAATAAACCGCTTCCTTGAAAATATGGTACATAATTATGTCCTTGAAGGTGCAGCATGTGGAAATAAATTTGCAATCATACTTAATTCAGACACGAGCAGTGTAGCTCCTCCTGACTAGGTGGCGCTAGCAGGTAAAGTGAGTGCCATATCCAGTTAGAGAATATCCTCTTTCTCAGCTCCTCTCTTTGGTTGTTTTGGATTTGCTGCAGGTCCACTGAATGTCGTCATCATGCTGCGCGGAAGGGCAGCCATTTCAGCTCATGGAATGTGATTAGATCGCCTGCTTTAGATGAATAGTAAATAATAATAACATCACTTTATTAACCCTTTACAATTTCTTGCATTAGGAATTATCTTTTCGCGTACCCCAGCTTGCTCTCCATGAGACACAGACAGGGAGAGAGCCTGGGGTCAGAGCGCAGCGTCTGCCATTGTATGTCGCCCCTGGAACAGTGGGGTTAAGGGCCTTGCTCAGGAGCCCAACGGAATTGGATTCCTCTGTCGGCTGTGGGATTTGAACCGGCAACCTTCCAGCCACAGGCGCAGTGTTTTTCAACTGTTGAAAGCGTGACCCTGTTTTGCTGTAAATCTGTGCAGGGTCTGCAGGTCAGCAAGAAGATGGCGAATTGCCTCTTAATTCTCCAAACCGAGCTTCACTCTTTCATGGAGGTTTTGCTCAAATCGATCGTGTATGAAGTGTCAGAAATTTTCCGAAACAAGATGTCTGACTCTGAGGACGATTTTCAAGACAAACTGCGCAGCATCTCCCGGATTCTGGTGAGACGGACCGTGTTTAAAATCATCCAGTGTGTGGAAGACAGTGTCGGAAGTGAAATGGCGCAACTGAAGAAAGAAAACGAGAGCCTGAAGTGGAGATTGCAGTTGTGGGAGAAGGATTCGGGAACAGGAGGAGATCAGGCGCAGACAGATCATGTTGGACACACGCTTCCCTGTGAAGTCACTGCAGAAATAAAAGAAGAAATGGACACGAAACTGGAGCTGTCAGGTCAGTGTAGTGAGTTGTATGAAGTCAGTGTGTTTAAAAACAGTGTATTTAACTGGTGAGAATATTGTGCAGAGTGTATTGGGAAAGGTTTGCGTGATATAGCAACGGGATTTTTTACTGGAAACTGAACTCCCGTTTGTCCGGTTATGGTGCTGAAAACATCTGTAATACAGTTAGGGGGATTCGTTCACAATGACTCATATTTTAGTTTTTAATTAGTATTTTATTTTAAATTAGTACTAATTTAATTGAATTAGTACAATGTTTAGACCCCCTCTAAAGAAACGCGATCGCTCCGCCAAACGTTTTTCCAGCGCTTTAAGATTTACAAAAGCGAAGAAAAATCTGGAAATATTTTTCCTGGCTGTAAGCCAGGAATTGTTAAACAAGATTTAAAAGGTCGAGCGTCCACAGATATTTGCAGGCTGCGTTATATTTCACAAATTTTACATATTTTGTCTTTAACTGCTATAGTAGGATAATGGTGTAATTATCATAAATATATAGGGTTATCAATTTATTTATTTTTTCTTGGCATAACCACGTACACGTAACAGTGAACTTGTGAATGAGGTATTAGTTTTAACGTAAAGTCATGGAATTTTGGCATATTGAAAATTGTAATTTCTGAATATGAGCTTTTAACTAGTCCTTCTCTATAACACAACAGCAGCTGAGCTTAAAATCTTCTCGATTTTTCGCTTCTCGATCAAACAGACGCTGGCCCATTTTTAGCAGTGTTAAGCAACTTTAAGCAACGGAAATTGGCTTCCCGTTTATCTTACTTTTCAAAATAAAGGCTCCGTTAAAACAGTTACCAAAAGTTACATTTCTAACAACACAAAAAGTTGAGCATCCTCAAAACTGGGTTTAATGTGATATAAAGTACACAGTGAATATAAAAGTACTGTTCTTCAGTAATGTTTGCATCCATGCAAGTGTTATTGCTGTTTTTAGATTTCCAGTGCAGTGCTAGACAGGGAAAAGCCTAATTCTTGACTAAATAAAAACTTGTACTTCTCCAAAAATGTCTGAAATCAATTATATAGACATATAACTAATAGCAAACCACAACGGTTTAATCAGATTAGTGTCTTTGCAAGTGTTGCTGCTGTTTATAGACCACTTCCTTTTTTCAGGATCTGACCAGTTGACCTGCTGGTCAGGAAGGAGACTTGCGCCTGTCTAGCACTGCACTGCACTCTGCCAGTCTGAACTCTGCACTGTTCCAGTCCCTTTATCCAGTACACGGTCATGAGAGAGCTGGAGCCTATCTCAGCAGGCAACTGGTACAAGGCAGGATACACCCTGGATGGGACATCAGTCCATTGCAGAGCAGCCACAGACTCACACCCACAGCCTAAAATCACTGTAATAATATTATTAACAACATTCATCGTTATGAGTGTCATGGTGGCACAGGGCTCAACATCGCTGCTTCAAGAGTTGGAGCCCTGGGTTTAATCCCAGGCCTGGGGTGCTCTCTAATTTTTGCATGTTCTCTCCGTGTTCACGTAGGTTTCCTCCAGGTAAGTGTGTCTGTGCGCCTAGTGATAGACTGGCTTCCCATCCAGGGTGTACCCTGCCATACGACTGTTGCTTGCAGAATTAAGTGAATATCGGGGTGTCTCCAATGCTGTGTACTGGTCTGTCTGGGAGCTATGAAAACATTGTCTGTCCAGTGTTGTCTGTCCTTATTGATGAGTTGACTACAAACACTGAAGTTTCCAGTGTTCTCTTTCTGACCTCTTTGGATTAAGCACACAGCAAAATGTATATTAGCCTTCTAGAGAGACAGTCATCTCAGTTAAATTCACTGTATTTGCCGTGAATCAGATTCAGATCATTTGTGAGTTTTGATCTTTGTTTTTGTTTGGGTCTTGAGTTAATATGATGCAGTTTTCACATTTGAACTTGGACATGGTTATTTAAGCACTTTGCTGGTCATTGATGATAATTGCTGCTGTCAGTAGAGGTATGTGATTCCAACAGTGCTTTATGTACAATGGGTATAGAAAGTCACTACCCCCTTTCAAAATGTTCACCTTTTGTTGCCAAAAAGAAGACAAATAAAATCAGACTTATTTACAATTTGTACCTTACAACATCCAAGTGGAAATAGAAAGCAAAATTTCTGAAAATAAAAAGTACAATAACTGGGTTGGATAAGAGAACACCCCCTGAGTTAATTCTTGATGGATGCACCTTTTTGCTTGACTTTCAGCCTTGAGTCTGCTTGGATACATCTCTACCAACTTTGCACAAGTAGAGGGAGGAATATTTGCCCATTCCTCCCTGCTGAATCATTCAGGCGCAGTCAAACTGTGTGGTGACCGTTGATGGACTGTCTTCGAGTTATTCTAAATAATAATATAATAATAATAAACTTTATTTTATATAGTGCCTTTAAAGGTGGCTTCTCAAAGCGCTTTACAGGATGACAACAATAAATAAAAAGAATACACAAGATAAAATACAATTACAATATACAGAGGAGACATGGATGGTGGTACTAAGAAAAGCAGAGGGGTGAAGAATGGAACCAGTTAAGTAAAGGCTTTTCTAAAGAAAAGGGTTTTGAGTCAGGATTTGAAGGAGTTTAGAGAAGGTGACTCTCTGATATCCTTGGGGAGAGAGTTCCAGAGCTTGGGGGCATAACAGGAGAAGGCCAGGTCACCCATACAATGTAGAAAGGCTTGGGGGACAGTAAGGAGAGCAGAATTAGAAGAGCGAAGGTTGCGAGGTGGGGAATAGGGTGATAATAGTTCAGACAGGTACTGAGGTGCCAATCCATGCAGAGTCTTATAGGTGAGCATGAGGATTTTAAAGTCTACATGGAATTTAACTGGAAGCCAGTGCAAGGACTCCAGGATAGGAGTAATGTGAACACTTGCACTAGACCTGGTCAGGATTCTGGCTGCTGAATTTAGGACATACTGCAGTTTGTTCAGAGTAGATTTAGATACCCCAGCGAGTAGAGCATTACAGTAGTTAATTCAAGAGAATACAAATGTGTTGATCAGCTTTTCAGCCACAGTTAATGATAGCATAGAGCATAGTCTAGCGATATTTCTAAAGTGAAAAAAAAGATGTTTTGACAGTATGGTGAACATGTGGGTCGAATGTGGGGGTGATTGCAGGGTGATTGGCCATATCACCCTGCAACTCACAACTGGCAACCCACTGAAGCTACGGGTGTGAGCCTGGTCAGTACCTGGATGGGAGACCTCTTGGGAAAAACTAAGGTTACTACTGGAAGAGGTGTTAAGTGGAGCCAGCAGGGGGCGCTCACCCTGTGGTCCATGTGGGTCCTAATGCCCAGTATAGTGACGGGGACACTATACTGTAAACAGGCGCCGTCCTTCGGATGAGACGTAAAACTGAGGTCTGTGCTCATTAAAAATCCCAGGTCCCATTAAAAATCGAAAAGAGTAGGGGTGTAACCTCGGTGTCCTGGCCAAATTTCCCATTGGCCCTTACCAATCATTGCCTCCCTCTATGAATTGGCTACATTACTTTGCTCTCCTCCCACTGATAGCTGATGTGTGGTGAGTTTTCTTGTACACTATGGCTGCCGTTGCATCATCCAGGTGGATGCTGCACATTGATGGTGGTGGAGGGTCCCCATTACCTGTAAAGTGCTTTGAGAGGAGTGTCCAGAAAAGTGCTATATAAGTGTTAGCTATTAATGTTGAGCCAGAATCGAATATAACCCCAAGGTTTTTCAATTTTGATTGAAACTCAAGTACAGAGCCATCTACAGATAGGGTTACAGGACTGGCTTTACGAAGTTGATGGGGGGTGCCAATAAGCATGACTTCAGTCTTGTCGCAGTTAAGATTAAGGAAGTTTTGAGTCATCCAAATTATTATGTCAGAGATGCAATTAGATAGAATAGAGACAGCCACATCAGTGTCAGGGTTGGTATGGATGTATATTTGAGTATCGTTAGCGTAAAAATTAAAGCTGAGGCCATGTGATCCTAAAAGCTGGCCAAGTGGGAACATGTAAATGCTGAAGAGCAAGGGGCCCACTTTTGAGCCCTGAGGAACACCAGATTTAACAAGACCAATTTCTGACCTGTACCCATTAAGAGAGACAAAGTGACAGTGATCAGTGAGGTAAGATTGGAACCATTTGAGAGCAGTGTCAGAAACTCCAAACACAGTCTCAAGACGAGAAAGTAAGATGTTATGGTCAACAGTGTCAAAAGCAGCACTGAGATCAAGAAGGATGAGTACAGAAAGAAAACCAGAATCAGAAGCTATTAGAAGATCGTTGGTGACTTTGACCAGGGCAGTTTCTGTGCTGTGAAGTTGACGGAAGCCAGATTGGAGGGGTTTGAAAAGGTTGTTTGTCATGAGGTGGTTATGTAACTGAAGTGTGACAGCACGTTCTAGAATTTTAGCAAGAAAGGGTAAGTTGGAGATGGGGCAAAAATTGTTAAGATTGTCGAGAGCCATGTTTGGCTTTTTTGGTACGGGGGTAATGGCAGCAGTTTTGAGGACTGTTGGTAAAATGCCAGTGCTCATGGATTCATGTATAATATTGAGGACAATGGGACAGAGAGAAGAGAAACAAGACTGAAATAAAGAGGTGGAAATGGGATCTAAAATAGATGTGGTGGGTTTCATGCGTGTAACTAGTTTATTGAGGGATGCTAAGTCAAGAAGGGAGAAGCTGGAGAGAAGGGAAACAGAGAAGTTAGATGAGGAGGGAGGAGGTATGGAAATAATATGCGTAGTGGAGATAATGTGATGCCGAATTTGTCAATCTTAGAACTAAAGAAATCTAAGAATGTGTTGCGAAGTTGTGATGAGGCAGGTAATGTGGTGGGGCAGTTTGGCTTGAGCAGTCTGTTGATGGTGGAGAAAAGATGTCTGGGGTTGTTTTGGTGATTTTGATGTGAGAGAAGTAGGTGGATCTAGCAGACTCTATAGTAATCTTGTATTCAGATAAGTAATCTTTCCAAGCCTGATAATGTACATTTAGGCCAGAAAGACGCCACCTACGCTCAAGTTTGCGAGAGGCTACTTTCATGGATCGCAGCTGGTCATTGTACCAGGGGGCAGGGTGAGAGAAAGAGATGGTTCGAATTTTTAAAGGAGCAAAGGTATCAAGGGTAGATAAAAGAGCACTGTCAAGTAACTGTATTTTGTCCTCTAGAGGTTCAGAGGAAGAGAAACAAGATAAGGAAGACAGAACAGAATTTGCAAACCTTAGGTGATCAATTGATCGCCAGTTGTGGAAGTTTACAGAGCACGGGGGGGGAGGTGTTAGAAACAGGTAATTCCAGATTGAAGAGAATGGCTAAGTGGTCAGAGAGGCCTAGAACAAGGGGAGAGCAGTGGGAGACAAAGGAGTCATTTGCAATAATTAAATCTAAGGTGTGTCCTTTGTTATTTGTAGGGGTACAGACAAACTGAGTAAGATCAAAGCATCCCAATAGAGAAAGGAAGTCTTTAGCCAGACTGGAAGACCTTGAATCGATGTGTATATTAAAGTCCCCTAGAATTTCGATGATTTTCGATGGAATTTAGGCGGGGGCTCTGACAAGGCCACTCAAGGACATTCACCTTCCTGTCCTTCAGCCACTGTACGGTTGCTTTTGTGGTGTGCTTTGGGTCATCATCATGTTGAAAGGTGAACCATCTTCCCATTTTCAACTTCCTGGCTGAAGGCTCCAGGTTTTCTTCAAGAATCTGCCTGTAATTTGCACAATCCATCTTCCCTTCTATCCTGACAAGTGCCCCAGTCCCAGCTGAACAGAAACACCCCCATAACAGGATGCTGCCACCACCGTGCTTTACTGTAGGAATGGTGATCTTTGGATGGTGAGATGTATTGTGGTTTTTTTTTCAGACATACCATTTTGCATTGTGGCCAGAGCGTTCAATTTTGGTCTCATTTGGCCACAGAATCTTTAAGGTGCTTTTTAGCAAAACATAAATGAGACTTGATGTGACATTTTTAAGGAGTGGCTTTTTTCTTGCCTTCTTTCTATACAGGCCAGATTTGTGGAGCTTTTGTGATATTGTTGTCACATGTACACCAATGACCAGTCTTTGATATAAATGTCTTTAACTCCTCCCTGTCACAGTCCATGGTCCCCACCTGCTTTAAAAAAAAACACTATTGTTCCAACCCCCAAAAAGGCAAAAGTGGCATGCCTGAATGATAACCACCCAGTAGCATTAACATCTGTGGTGATGAAATGCCTGGAGAAGCTGGTGTTGTCACACATCAACTCCTCCATCACAGAGTCCCTGGATCCCTTGCAGTTCACCTACCAGAACAACAGATTAGTGGATGATGCTGTCTCCCTGGCTCTGCATACAGCCTTGGAACACCTGGACACTAAGAACTCTTATGTGAGAATGCTGTTTGTGGACTACAGTTTAGCATTCAATTCTATCATACCCAGTCAACTGGTGACAAAGCTCAGGGGATTAGGTCTGTGCAACTCTGTCTGCAACTGGCTGCTGGACTTTCTTATCGAGGTGGTGCGGATAGGCAATAAAACATCAACACCACTCACCCTGAGCACTGGAACCCCACAAGGCTGCTGTCTGAGTCCAAGGTTGTACTCCCTATTTACTCACGACTGTACAGCAAGACACAGCAACAACCGCATCATTAAGTTTGCAGATGACACCACTATTATAGGACTGATCAGTGATGATGACGAGTCCACTTACAGGGATGAAGTTGTACAGCTGCTTAGGTGGTGTTATAACAATAACCTGGACTTGAACATAAAGAAAATGAAAGAGCTAATAGTGGACTTTCGGAGACACAGGCCATACACCCACAGCCCACTCAGTATTGATGGAACGGAAGTGGAAACAGTCACCAGCTTTAGGTTTTTGGGAATTCACACCTCTAAAGATCTAACCTGGACTCTATCATGAAGAAGGCTCATCAGCGCCTTTATTTCTTGAGGTGCCTCAAGTGATGGGGGATGCCAATACATGTGTTGGTGAACTTCTACCGCTGCACCATCGAGAGCGTCCTCACCAACGGGATCACCGTGTGGTATGGCAACACCTCTTCGTGAGAAAGAAAGGCACTGCAGAGGATGGTCAATATGGCCCAGAAGATCATCGGCTGCGTTCTCACCGAGATTAAACAGGTCTATGAGGACTGCTGCCATGGTAGAATTCTGGCCATCACAGAGGACAGTCACCACCCCGGGCATGAGCTCTTCACCCCACTGCCCTCAGGCAAGAGATATAAGAGCATACGGACACTTACCACTAGATTCTTCAATAGCTTCTATCCACAAGCAGTGAGACTGGCGAACACATTTAGCCATCTCCCTCGGACCACACCTTCACCATCACCATCTACCTCTTTATGATTTCTTATCTATTGCACATCTCCAGTCATTGTTTACACGTCTGAATTGTTTACATTCAAACTGTCTACATGTTTACTTGCACATTGTCTATTGTTTGTTTGTATATTGTCTTGATACACTGTTTGCACTTTGTTTTGTTTTTTACACTTGTTTTACAATCGAGAGACTTTCTGTAAGTAAGAATTCCATTGTACCAGTTACATATGGCAATAAAGTTCAAGTTCAAGTTCAAATGCCTGTAGCTCCTTCAAAGTTGCCATTAGCCTCTTGGTAGCCTCTCTGATCAGTCTCCTTCTTGCTCGGTAATCCAGTTTGAAAGGAACGGCCTGATCTAGTTAAAGTCTGGGTGATGCCATACGTCTTCCACTTCCTAATGATGGTCTTGACTGTGCTCCATGGGATACTTAAAGCCTTTGAAATCTTTTTATACCCATGTCCTGGCTTGTGCCTTTCTACAGCTTTATCTCAAAGTTCTTTTGAAAGCATAGTCAATTCTTAGCTTTGAAATGCACCCAACCAGTGGAATCCTCTAGAAACAGCTGCTTTTATTCTGAACTTACGAAAAACACCACAATTGATCACAAGTGGGAGCCAATTAATTTGTTGTGTGATCTGTAAGGTGATTGGTTAAACATGAGCAAGTTTACAAATGCAGTTGTAAGGGGGCGTTCATCTATCCAAATAAGGAATTTTACTGTTGGAATACTAATTACTTTTCAGAATGTTTTAGAATTTTATTTTCACTTGGCTAATGTGGATTACTTTTTATTTTCAGAGTGTCATACAACAAAAGGTACTAAGTTTAAAAGGGAGTGGTGACTTTCTATACCCACTTTATGTGAAGAAAAGTTGTTAATCCTGAGTGTTATTTTTCAGTGTACATTTTTGTCTGTCTGTTAAAGCAAAAAGTAAGCTTTGGGCTGTCTTTAGTACTCTTTACTTCTCGTTCTAAACGGTATAAATCCCTGTATCTTAAAGTTATGTTCTACTTTCTCTGTGCTGTTATTTGCTTTTGAATTGTACTCTCAGTCCATGTTAAAGGTCTTGTTCTCTTGTCCTGTGTTTTCAGGCTCAGAGGCCAGTACTCTCCCTGATGCTAAGGAAAGGGCTGCTCTTGAACAGCAGCACAGTGAGGAGGAATGGAGCTTCAGTCTAATGCAGGAGACAGAGCTCACTGCTGCAGAAAGGAAAGAGAAACTCAGTGACCAGCACACAGAGAGCAGACAGAGTGTGGAGGATCTGGGTTCTGTGCACATGATAAAGACAGAGCCTGAGAGTGAGACATCTGGAGTCTTGGTATCTGATGATGTAAGAGACAGGTTTAATAATCTGGACACTAAAAATATTAGACAAAGCTGTAATGAACTGGATGGCATCTCTGTACATGTGGTTAAAGAAGAACTGGATGAGTTTGAAGTAATAGGGCATGACATGGAGCCCCAGTTGATTGACCCTGCAGAGCAGCAGACTGATGTACCTAATGAAGAGAACAGTACTGAGTTACAGCTTACAGAGGAGAGTCAGTACAGGGAGGAACAACAGGGAGGCCCAGAGGACTTGATAATAATTAGGCTTTCTTCTGCAGAAATACAGAGACTGTCGGTGCAATCAAGTCAAATAAAAAGTCACCAGTGCACTCACAAGGGGGAGAGAACATTCAGTTGTACTCTATGTGGGAAGTGTTTCAGTCGCTCAAACCATTTAAAAACTCACCAGCTTATTCACACAGGAGAGAAACCTTTCAGCTGCAGTCAGTGTGGGAAGAGTTTTAGTCAGGCAAGTAATCTAGAAAGACACCAGCTTATTCACACAGGAGATAAACCATTTAAATGTAGTCAGTGTGGGAAGAGTTTTAGTTTGGCAAGCAAATTAAAAACCCACCAGCTTGTTCACACAGGAGAGAAACCCTTTAGCTGTATACAGTGTGGGAAGGGTTTTAGTCATTTAAGCAATTTAAAAAGACACCAGCTTGTTCACACAGGAGAGAAACCTTTCAGCTGCAGTCAGTGTGGCAAGAGTTTTAATGGGTTAAGCCCTTTAAAAAGACACCAGCTTGTTCACACAGAAGACAAACCATTTAGCTGCAGTGAGTGTGGGAAGACATTTAATAAGTCAACTCTCTTAAAAAGACACCAGCTTGTTCACACAGGAGAGAAACCCTTCACCTGCAGTCAGTGTGGGAAGAGCTTTAGTCAGGCAGGCAGTTTAAAATCCCACCAGTTTATTCACACAGGAGAGAAGCCTTTCACCTGCAGTCAGTGTGGGAAGAGTTTTAGTCAGGCAAGCAGTTTAAGAACCCACCAACTTGTTCACACAGGAGAGAGACACAGGGTAAGCCAATACACAGAAGGTTATTAATTATTAATGTACAGGAGCTGTACAATGATTTACTAATAAAAAACATTAAATCACTCTGTCTCCTTTCTAATCTATTGTGGCATGGCTAGATCATGAATTAAATGAGTGCCTTCAGTTTTTAACCTTTTAGCAAAACTCACAGTCGTCTGTGTCTGTGCAGGTTTTAGATTTGGAACACCCTCAACTTAAACCTCCATAATCAAATTAACATTTGTAAATTGTTACACAAACTATTGTTCATGCAAGTGCAATCTCCAATATTCTCTAAATTCAACCATTGAATTTGTTTACACAGCAGTGAGACTTTAAAATAGTTTAAGATTTATGAAAAAATATATACATTAATTTAGGAAAGATATATTTCAAATAGTTTTTTTTTTCATTTAAATTGCCAGCAGTTACTCATGAACATCTAAAAATAGTGACATTACGTGAGACTGTGAGCGGGGGAGACAAAGAATGGCATCCAAATCCAAGCAGGTCCGAAGGCAGGTCGGGGCACCGTCCATGAGTTTTTCAGGGCCAGACAGGGAATTGGGGAATCTTTAGAAGTATTTACCCTCCCCTTGGGTGAACTGTTTAAACATTGGAGGGCAGAAGAACCAGAGGGCTATATAAGCAGGAAGAACACTCTTCGTGAACAGTTTCTAGTGGGTCTGCGGCCAGGACCCCTACAGAAGGAACTACAGCATCAAGCTCGAAGGGAGCCCGCCCTGACCCTCCAGGATTTGGTCCGAGAGGCACGGTTGCTACAAGAGGAAGGCTGGGGGGGAGAATCTGAAGCTACAGCCAGTGCTGCAGTCACCACACTCCCCCTGCCCTCAAATAGACCTGCACAGTTGGCAGATACCTTACGTACTGAGTTACGACTGGAGCTCCAGCAGCAGTTAGGCGACATAGAAAAAGTGCTACGGGGAGCAAGGGGAGGTCTTCCTGCAAACACTGAAAGACCCGTCCACTCTGAGGCAGAGGTACGAGTTGTAGAAACTACCCACACGTCGAATTGAGAGGCCTGGATTGATTTCTTCCGTGAAGAAATTAGGCGAGAGCTAAGACACCAGGTAGCTGAACTTGGTCAGACTTTACAGGGAAAATTTTTGGAGCTTTTTCTTCACTTCCTTCCAGGGCTCCACAGAGAAACCAACGCAGGGAACACCAACCAGGACCGGGAGCAGTACCTAGCAAACAAGCGCAGTGGGCCGCCCCATCTGTTTGCAGTGTGACCAGCCCAGAACATTTACAACACAACTGCCACTTAAAACACAGCGCTCAGCCACGGTAGGGCGCATGGATGGGATGACAGAAGCAGAAACAGCTGAAGCAGTACCTGCCTTTGTAGGACAAAGCCCTAGTGTGGAAGCGGATGGCATCGTGATCCCCTGTATGCTAGATACCGGGTCCCAGGTAACCTTGTTTAACAAAAGTTTATTCAAGGGATACCTGGGTTGCCGACCGCAAGAAAAGAAAAAGGACATTGAGTGGCTGCAGCTGTGGGCAGCCAATGGACTACAGATACCATATGTTGGGTATGCAGTAGCGGATTTCTTGGTTGGTGGTGTTTTGATTGCCGCTAAGGGGATAGTTATTGTTGAAGACAATTGCTTAGGAACAGAGCAAGGAATACTTGGAATGAATGTGATCGGCCCCTTGTGGAAAGGATTAGGGGAAGGTTCCCCCTATTATCTTAAAACCTTCCAAGCTCAGGTCCCTAAGCACACTCGGGGTGAGTTGGAGAGGACATTCACCATATGCCAGCGGATGGGAGGCTGGAAAGAATCCGAAGGACAAATCGGGAAGGCCAGGCTGACACGACAGATGAAAGTCCAGATTCCTCCAACCAGTGAAATGGTGGTGTTGGCCCGGGTCCCAGAGTGCTCCCAGTGGGAGAGTCACTGCGTGTTAGTGGAACCTTTGGAGGAGGCAGTGGAGTGGCAGGTGGCTAGGTCTGTGGACTGGACCAAGGACGGACGGGTCCCTGTGCGCATATGGAACCTACACCGATATCCCTTGGAACTCCCTTCATGACAGCCACTTGTGGAAGTGAGTAGGATTGCAGAAGATGATGTGTATGGTGATCGAGATGTCTTTTTACAGAGGTTATCCCCAGGGATAGTAGAGGTGGGGGTGCGAAACACCCAGTTTAGAAAGGATGAAACACTGCCTGCCCTTTCGATCCAAGGTGAAGAGCTGACGGCACCTCAACAAAGATGACCGGACAAGCTTTTGGATAAGTGGGGAGAAGTATTTGCAGCCCATGATGAGGACTTTGGGAGGACAAACGCAGTCCTTCACCATATTCCAACTGGTTCAGCACCTCCTACCCGAGAAAGGTATTGTCCCCCTCCCCCATCTCTATACTAGGAGTTGAGACAGTTGCTACATGGGATGTTGGAGAAAGGGGTTATTTGCGAGAGCAGTAACCCATGGGCCACCCCAGTTGTCTTGGTAAAGAAGAAGGATGGGTCATGGAGGTTTTGTGTGGACTATAGAAAATTGAATGCAGTCCCCAATGCGGGGAAGTTACACCACTTCCCCGCATTGAGGAGTCTTTGACAACACTGTCACAGGCAGGGTGGTACTCTACCTTTGACCTGGCCAGCGGATACTGGCAGGTGGAAGTTAGTGAACAGGACAGGGAAGAAACTGCCTTCACCACTCCACTGGGGCTGTACGAGTTTGAGCGTATGCCTTTTGGACTGTGTAATGCCCCTGCAACCTTTCAACCCCTGATGCAGCGCTGCCTCAGGCTAATGATAAATGAGTCACTACTGATATATCTAAATGATGTGATTGTGTACTCGCCCACCTTTGAGACGCACCTACAGCATCTGGAACTACAGCCTCAGAAATGTGCTCTCTTTCGCAAAGAGGTAAAGTGGGGCATGTGGTCAGTAAAGCTGGAGTTGAGACTGATCCTGAGAAAGTATCTGCGGTAGAAGATTGGCCGCGTCCTTTGACAGTACACCAGGTACGCTCGTTTCTGGGTTTCGTGGGATATTGCCAAGATTTATCCCAAGGTTTTCAAAGATTGCAGCCCCATTGAATGCCTTATTGTGTGGCACAGCTGCTCTTGGGAGAAAAGGAAAGGAGGTGGATTGGACACTGGCCTGCCAGGAAGCTTTTGAGACACTGAAGGAGAAGCTGCTCAGTGCCCCAATCCTAGCCTATGCAGATTTCAGACGGCAGTTCAAGCTTTACGATGCCAGCCTCGAGGAACTTGGGACAGTGTTGGCTCAAGAGCAAGAAGGTGTTAAGCGGGTAATCGCATATGCCAGCCATAGCCTTCATCCTGCAGAATGAAACGATCAGAACTGCTGGCTTTGAAGTGGGCCGTTACGTAAAAAGTTAAGGACTACCTGTGGGGAGCAGAGTTTACGGTGTTTACGGATAATAACCCACTACTGCATTTGGATACTGCCCACCCTGGTGCAACTGAGCAGAGGTGGGTGGCTCAGTTAGCAAACTTCATTCGATATTAAGTATAGACCAGGGGTACTAAACTGTAATGCTGATATATTGTCAAGGAGGCCCACAGGTATCGCCAAGATGTCTGCTTTAGCACAGCAGGCAGTTCCAGGAGAGACAGGAGCAGGGACCGGGCTACCCCCAGAGTTCTATGGTAGTGGGATCCGTAACAGACCAGAGTCCGGTGTACAGGATTATGCCTGAGGGCAGGGAAGGTCCTAAGAGGACACTACATCGCAATAATCTGCGTCTCTGCAACATCCCTCAGTTAGAGGACAGTTGGGACCAAGAGGGGTCAGTGTCAGAGGAAGGCACAGGGCAGGTAACAGGAGCACAAAGAGGAGCCGAGTGTCCAACCAGAGGGTTTCCATTGTTTTCGATGTTTGCACCCCAAGTAGCTTCTCCGCCTGAGGTAACTTACAGGGAACCACAAGAGGGACAGAATAGGCCACAATCAGGGCCCAATACCCACCCCAAGCCTGAGGAGAGGATTGCTGAAGAAGAGAGTAGGATTGGAGAAATTGAGGCATCAGAACATGAGGGTATGCTGTGCAGATCAACTAGATCCACAAGGGGGGGTCAGCCTGCAAGGTATCAAGAATAACCTGTGGTCGGGATGACCACGCTTCTGGTGGTGGGGAGTGTCACAGGATGTGAGTGTCACAGGGCCATTGAGGCATTCAAAGGGTGTGGATTGATTGGGCTATGTTGATTAGTTTGCAGGATGTGGGCCATTGAGGCTGTAAATGGCTAGGTGATTAGGTTATGTTGATTTCCAGGGCGGTGTCAATGTTGCCTCTCACACAGGGGGGTGACTGCAGTTGTCCCAATGAATACCGCCTAGCAGGAACAATTAGGTATCAAGACTTGGAGGTTTGAGGAGTCACAGAGCCAGTTTAGCCAGACAAAGGGAGGAGAGAGCCGGAGAGTGAACAATGAACTGATAAGGTCCCATGACACTTATCAGTTCATTGATAAGGCACCCTCCTGGAAAAATACTGGGCAAACCTGATTCTGCCAGGGACTATGGAAAATCCCCTGAAAGGGATTGGCTAAGCAGAGGGATTAAAACACCGGAGACAGGACAGAGGGGTCTCAGAACTCCCACTGGACCCTGGAGACGACACAGGCAGCATCGGGGAAGCTGCAGAGTGCGAGGCCATTGTATGTAGTGTGCTCTCATGAGGCACCGGTTCTGTAGGGGTTTGGGCATTTACTGGGACAATTAGTAATTGTGGCAGTAAATCACGAAATGATTATTTTAATATAACTCAAACAACGCACACACACAGGTACTAATACACGAGGATACATTTTTTTAATACATAGAATATGCATGTAAACCTAACAGATCTTATCATGAGGGTTATCATAATACAAAAGATATATATTCATTCAGTTACAAAGAGATACACATATCAAGAGGACATATGTTCAGTATATCATTCATTTAGACCGTTTCGTAAGAATTTGGTCACAACTTCTACACTAGATACTCAAAACAAGTACATAACTTTTATGAATTAAATTGATATCAACTGGTTGGGATAACAATTGAATTCTCAAGCAGTAATGCAGTGAAGTTGAATACTCATCCAATCTGTGGGGATTCAGATCTCCTGCGGGCACAAAGAAGCAGTTGCAGGCTCGTTGCTGTCCAATCCGCGCTCTCTGGCTCGGTGCCAGGCTGTGCTGTGCAGCTTGCGACGGTGCGCTGCTGATGCTCACTGACCGGATAGTTAGTGTTGGCTTTAACTAGCAAAGTTTGTGCACAGGAGAAAAGATAACTGTGGGTCCCAGCAGGTCAGGAAGAGGACCGGTTCGTTCCTGATGAAGCGCTAGTTCTGAATACTGATTCAGCTGTCCACAGTTCCAACCTGTCCACGAGGCTTGCTGCTGATGCTAACCTCGGGTGGATCCTTTGGTTACGCTGGGAACCTCCGCTCTCGACTCTTAGAACAAAGCAAAGTTCTGGCACTCGGACACACTGGCCGTTCCGTGGTTCTCCGGGCTGAGTCTCAGGATGGTCAGGAGGCGTGCTGTGAGAATGTCCTGCCCTTGGGAGCCTTTCTGCTCCTGGGCTGTCCTGCCCTTGAATTGTCTCGCACCCCTGGAATTCTTCTTAGAGATTCTCCTACTCCAGGCTCTCTGTGTTGCCTGTTTTTACCCGGAGGAACTTCAGCTCATTCATTGGCTGAAAGTTTTGTGAGCATCAGAGACCCATGTGGGTTACTCGGCCCTACCAGTCCCTGATTAGTTGATCAAAGTGAGATATGAGTCACTTACTCCTGACACTTAGGAATGCAGTCCAGATCTCCATCTGGCACTCCCTAGACAGATAGGTGCCAATGGATGACCATTGATCATGATCAAGCCAGGCTTAGCTAAGTGCATCCCCATTTGGGAGCTGTCCCTTATAAAAAAAAAAACATCTTTAAATCAGCCTGCCTGAATAGCTGAATAGGGATGAAGAGAGAGATGGGTTCTCATTTGGGAAAGCACAGCAACACTTAATTCTGTCTTATTAATAAGCCTCGCCCCTAAACTATTAACATAATCTAATTTGCATGCCTTAAAGTGCGGTATGATGCAAAAGACGTGTTATGATGCGTTTAATGCGACACGCCCACTGTGTTATACCGCAACGTACCCCCCTCGTTTTGAATGGCTGCATCTGTACTTCAATCTGAATGAGAACTTGATAAGGTGGGTGCTAGACTTCCTGACTAACAGGTCTCAACAGGTCAAATTGGGGAAGTGCTTATGTGACATCTGCTACACATCAATTGGATCACCACAGGGCCGTGTCTTGTCCCCTCTGCTGTACATTTCGTACACTTATGATTACATAAGCCAACACACAGATAGACATCTCATTATGTTTTCTGATGACAAAGCTCTGGTCACTTTATTAAAGGACACATAATACCATCATGGCCCATTCTTAATGATTTTACTAACTGGTGCAAGACATTCTCCCTAAAATTAAAGGTTTCAAAAACAAAGGAACTGGTTATTGATTTTAGGAAAAATACCACACTACAATTGATGGTCAGTCTGTTGAAATTGTCGATGACTATAAGTACTTGGGACTGGTTATTGACAAAAACAGCGACTCTTCTTTCTTAGAAAACTCAGATACTTTAAGGTAGATAAAACTATCCTTACACTTTTCTACAAATCATTCATTGAAAGTGTCTCAACATACTGCTTCACTTGTTGGTTTGGCAACATAAGTACCGGTAATTGTAATAGGCTAGGTAAATTAGAGAATATAAGCGGCAAAATAATCGGGGATAATCAGATCAATGTAAGCATCCTTTACAAACAGAGGGTGACTAAGAAAACCAAAAGCATCAGGGAGTGTGTGTGTCACCCCCTCTATTGCGAATTCACACTTCTCCCATCTGGGAGATGCCTCTCTGCCCCCAGGTGTAAAACCAACAGACTTAGAAAATCTTTCATTCCCACTGCAATTACATTCTTAAATAATTTAAAGTAACTACCTTGTCTATCGTTTCTTCTCTCCTATAACACTGCTGTATTCTCTTCCCTTTTGATGATGTGTATTTGTCATTGTGTTGTGTTGTGTTTGACTGCCGTAAAACAAATTTCCCCTAGGGGACAATAAAGCTTGAGTTTAAATAATAAAGTGCAACACATGTAGCCACAGAAATTGCATAACACTTACATTTATACTATTGGTGACATCAACATCGCGTACATATTAAACTTGAAATAGCCATGGGTTTGTTTGCTAGTCTGAATTATCTCTCTTTGAATCTCTATCATTTGTCAATTGAAACATGTCCAGATTCAAGCCTGCAGAATTTGATTAATAGGGAATATAATATGGAATCATTTATCTAAAGAACCTAATAATGATATAATTATTTTCATGTACTGTAACTCAAATTATCACAGTAGTACTGTGATATTAATCAAATTCTAAAAGTATGCTTTTGCTAACTGCGATGACGTGCATAGTTGCAGAAAAGGTTAAAACATTTTACGAAGAATATAAACTTAATATAGTCAGAAGGAGCACGTAAAAATGTTTCTAAAATAACCACGTAGACTTTAATTTTTAAAAATGTTTAGGACGAATTTACATACATTTAGATCTTTAAATTTATATTTTTATTAATTTCTTTAGATACGTGATTCCATATTATATTCCCAAATAATTAAATTTGGAAAAGTATGGGTTTCTTTTACTGCGATAATGAGAGCAAGTATTCATGGAAAATGGTAATCACTTAATTCACTGAGCGTTTTGTGATATTTAGAAATACCAACAAATTCAATATAGTGTAGATAATATTTATTATCAGTAATAACGACAGTAGTAGCAGCTTGAAATTATTCGTTGTTATTAATAAATGATTTATATAGCTAGTAATATTACTGTATTCCACTTTCTTTGTTAACACGTTTTAATTTTAATTTGACTCATTCATGCATGATGAACTATGAGAGAGCGAAAGATGGAGGTTTCTTGTCAAAACAACATTCCCCAGAATGCAGTGGGAAATTGGCATTTTACTCCTGATGGTAACTGTAACAAACTGTCATGTTTCACATCCTTGCGAAACAATCATGACATTCTCATCCAATCTAAGGTTTGATGTTTTTTTATTTTTATTTTGAAACCATGATCTTGACCATCAGGTGTGAAGTTGAGTTAAGAGCTTCAGATTTAAACTGTTATTAATAATATCTTTAGTGTCGCATTAAAATTGGAATGTTCTTCCAAGTGTAAAAAGAGGTGATACACAATGTGTCTCCTTTATACATTTCCAGTTTACAGACCGTCCAAGATAATTTTTATGAATAATATCTTCCATATCGCATTAAGTCATACTTTTCAGAATTTAATTATTAGGAAATATAATATGGAATCACATATCTATATTATCGCATAAATAAATTAATAATGATATTAGTTTAAGGATCTACATATATGTATTACTGTATTTTACGTTCTTTTTAAACACGTTTTATTAGCACCCGAATTTCAGTGGGTGAGAAAGAGAGAAAAAAATGAATCCTGTTTTTTATGGTCTGTAGCTCAAATCCTGCTTAACTAAAAATTAGACACAAGAACAGTATTATTGGACAATGCTTTGAGGTTCTGGTGGAATTTCTCTGTAAACTGAAGAGTTATAGAGGAGACACGTTGTGTATCTCCTGTAGCAGCAATGCTTGTTAATAAGACAGAATTAAGTGTTGCTGTGCTTTCCCAAATGAGGCCCCGTCTCTCTCTTCATCTCTGTGGTGCAACCACAGAGAAACTATTCATGCAGGCTGATTTAAGGTTTCTTTTGATAAGGGACGGCTCCCAAATGGGGATGCACTTAGCTAAGCCTGGCTATCATGATCAATGCTCATCCATTGGCGCCTATCTGTCTAGGGAGTGCCAAATGGACATCTGGACTGCATTCCTAAGTGTCAGGGGTAAGTGACTAGTATCTCACCTTGATCAACTACTCAGGGACTGGTAGGTCCGAGTAACCCACGTGGGTGTCTGATGCCCAGGAAACTTTCAGCCAATGAACGAGCTGAAGTTCCTCCAGGTAAAAACAGGCAACACAGAGTTCCAGAACTATTCCAAAAGAAGATTCTCTAAGGAGAATTCCAGGGGTGCGAGACAATTCCAGGGCAGGACGGCCCAGGAGCATAAAGGCTCCCAAGGGCAGGACATTCTCGCAGCACGCCTCCTGACCATCCTGAGACTCAGCCCAGACAACCACGGAACGGCCAGTGTGTCCGAGTGCCAGAACTTTCCTCTGTTCTAAGAGTTTAGAGCGGAGGTTGCCAGAGAGTAACCAGAGGATCCACCCGAGGTTAGCATCAGCAGCAAGCCTTGTCAACAGGTCGGAACTGTGGACAGCTGAATTACTATTCAAACTACCGCTTTATCAGGAACGAACCGGTCCTCTTCCTGACCTGCTGGGACCCACAGTCATCTTTTCTCCTGTGCACAAACTTTGCTAGTTAAAGCCAACACTAACTAGCCGGTCAGTGAGCATCAGCAGCGCACCGTCGCAAGCCGCACAGCAAAGCCTGGCACCGAGAGCAGATTGGACAGCAACAAGCCTGCAACTGCTTCTTTGTGCCCGCAGGAGATCTGAATCCCCACAGATTGGATGAGTATTCAACTTCACTGCATTACTGCTTGAGAATTCAATTGTTATCCCAACCAGTTGATATCAATTTAATTCCTAAGAGTTATGTACTTGTTTTGAGTATCTAATGTAGAAGTTATAACCAAGTTCATTTTCGAAATGGTCTAAATGAATGATATACTGAATGTATGTCCTCTTGATATGTGTAACTCTTTGTAACTGAATGAATATATACCTTTTGTATTCTGATAACCCTCACGATAAGATCTGTTAGGTTTATATGCATATTTTATGTATTAATATTTATTCTTGTGTATTAGTACCTGTGTGTGCATTGTTATACCGCAATGTTGGATTCTAAAGCCATTAAAAGAATTATTTCATGATTTACTGCCACAATTAATGATTGTCCCAGTAAATGCCCAAACCCCTACAGAACTGGTGCCTCGTGAGAGCACACTACACTCCTCCTTGTACACTTGTACGAACATTCCATTGTTAATGTGATAGGGAAGATATTATTAATAACCTTTTAAATCTGAAACTGTTAACTACTTCACACCTGCATGTCAAGATCATTGTTTCAAAATAAAAAAAAACATCAAACCTTTGACTGGATGAGAACGTCATGATTGTTTAGCAAGGATGTGAAACGTGATAATAATGTGCTGACTGGCACATTCCCTCCAATTTTTAATCATTCTGTGTCCAAATCAAAATGGGTGAGAGAGAGTAGGAAGAGACGCAGAAAAAATTGTATCCTGTCTTAATTTCAAATTATTTTTTGAAAGATGTGGAAGAAGATGCAACATTATTACATTTCAAATTTTAATATTATTGATTAATAATCGTTTATACTAATACCTGACTTTTTATTTAGATGTAAATAAAATATTGAATTAAGTGACATTCAGAAAAAAAAAATCTAGAATAGTCTGTGGTATTTGTATAGATGAATTATTTCTAAATGTTTTTAAAAAATAGAAGCTGTAGAAGGGTTTTTACGGTTAGTGGACGGTGTGCTATTTTGTAAGCAACCTGCTAATCTGCTTAACACCTGTAGAAAACATGATTTTATTTCTGTACGGAATGCGTATTGCATTTACAAAATTAAAGTGTTTAAAATGTTTTAGAAGTAAACAGAACTTACAGCTTACACAAAGACTCTAAGCTGATCTCACGGAAGAAAAACCACCTGTTTTTCGTGCATAAAAACTGTTTTTAACTGATTTATATATACAAAGTCTTCTCGTGTTGATTTAAGTGTCCTTTTTTCAGTTTCATTGCATGATTAGCATGAAACAACTCGGAGATATTGTTATGATTTCTCTTTTATTATCACATCTCTCAACTCGTCCACTTGTGATTATTCTGGAAATATTTTGACATGTTCCTTTTAACTCTGAGTTTGTAATGTCGGGTGCTCTGAACGAGTTAAGCTTTGATGCAGTCCAAATAAATCTGTTTCCCTCAAGCTATACTATAGTGGCTTTAAAACTCTACAGCATTGTATACGCGTTGTTTGCATGTGGCACATCTTTGTTCAAGTTTAAAACTACAGTAAAACAAGTGTCACAGGATGTGGGCCGTTGAGGCAGTAGCAGGCTGAGATTGATAAGGTTATGCTGATTTCCTCTCACTCAAAGGTGGCGACTGCAGTTATTCTAATGAATACAGTCTAGTAGGAACAGTCAGTAACAACAGAAACACCCAAGTCGTTCAGGAAGAAATTAGGTATTGATACTTGGAGCTGTGAGGAGTCGCTGAGACAGTTTTATCCAGACCAAGGGAGGAGGAGGGAGAGCTGGAGGGTGAACAGGTGATAAGGGACCATAACACCTAGCTCTGCACTCACACACTCCTCAAACAACACAAGCTTCCTCCTGGAAAATACTGGGCAAACCTGATTTTGACAGGGACACTGGAAAAACCCCTAAGAGGGATTGGCTAAGGGGAAGAATTCCCAATTCTCACTGGACCCCGGAGATGACACAGGCAGCACAAGGGAAGCTGCAGAGTGCGAGACCACGGAGGTACTGTGCAGAGACTTCAATACCTGGGGGCAAGGAACTACTGATTCAGTAACTGACAACCATGGGAGACATTGGCATTGGAACAGAAGTACTGTAGAGAGACTTTTAACACCTGAAGGCGAGGAACAAGGAACCTGGCACAGCTAGCTGATTCAAACTGAGGGGAATGTAATACAGCCCACAGACGATTTCTATTGTTACCTGAACAGAGACTGGGGAAACTGGTGGTACCACTCTCCTTAATGTGAGCCATCAGAGACAACAGGTACAAAGTAGAAACGTTTGAGTGGCTTTTCTTCTGTATTTTACAAGAAAGACTGCTGCCCCTCTGCATTCAATATAAATGCTTGTCGCTGGTCTGTGTGTGCATTGGTGATTCTGGGAGATAAACAGAACCTGTTGTAATGTAGAGGGTGCCAAGCACCCCATTTGTATTGCTAAGTTGCGTAGTTGTACATGAGGCAGGAACATTCCTCGCCCATAGGGTTCTCCTTAGTGTGACAAATGCTCACGAAATCAGAAGCTGTCTCCAGGACTTGTGATGATCCCACTTATCACGACTAAATCGTGATATTGATAGTTACTGTAGTTCGACGTTCATATGAGTTTCATGGCAGTATGGACTGTTTCCCCGAGAGTCATGAACCACAGCGGTATAGTATTGCAGTGAGACAGCACAATGCCTGCAAGACTACATCACGCTAAATGCCACAGATTGTGTTTGTCCTGTCGTGTCAGTCGTCCTGCAGCTACAGGAAGTGGTACAAAAACGTGCTGCAATGCTTTCAGGACGTTAAGAGTTGTTTATGCAGCATCCAAGAACAGTACTTGTGACTTGAATGTAAACTGTACTGTATGTGCCCGCCCCCTTTCATCTGTAGTGTATGAAGTGGGCACAGTACGCCCCTCGTCATTACTCTGGCCTCTTGTATTATCAGGGTTGAATTTCTGCTGCTGAAAATGAGCAACGGTTTTGTCACAACGCCCTTTGTTTCTGAAGGAGACCTGGTCTGTCGTCAATTTCTTCAAAACCTTTAGCTATAAGACACATATGAAGCGTTACAGTATGCCATGAGATGATTGATAACGATTTCCATAGGATCCCAGTGGTTGCCTGGCAACCGTCAACTTTGCACAGTGGCAGTGTCGTAGCCTGTGAGGTTAAGCCGAGGTGTGATTATTGCTAGTTGAAGATTTTTCCCAATACCCCGCTTCCGCCGATTTGCAATACAATCGGTGAAAGCCATGTTTGACAGTCTTTCGAGAGTAGTTCAGGTGGGTAGCTGCGTCAGCATGCGTAGTCTGAAAAGAAACAAGTAATTGGTTTATTCCATGCTGAAAAAAATAAGAAAGAGAACACAACGTTTCGGCCGTGGAGCCTTCTTCAGGTGTGAGAGAGACAGGGCAGTAGGCAAAGGTAAAGTATCGGGAGAACAAAGGTTGGGAGGGAGGAGGAGTGAGAGGCGGGAGCAGGGGACAGATAGAGAGGCCAATCAAGAGGTGGTTGATTGGCCTCTCTTTCTGTCCCCTGCTCCCGCCTCTCACTCCTCCTCCCTCCCAACCTTTGTTCTCCCGCTGCTTAACCTTTGCCTACTGCCCTGTCTCTCTCACACCTGAAGAAGGTTAGTAGGAGTCGTGTTAGTAGAGTTCCACAGATAATATCTAGTAGGCATTATAAGGTAGTGAATAACATTCTTAGAGTGGAGAGCCACTGTACTCAATTTTAGACAGTTATGCAATACCCACTTTATGAATTGCTTTTATACATAATACTCCTAATAAAAGAAAGAGGTTACAATCCAAAACACAGTGACTTAAGTTCATGGCACAAATCATTATCACTTCTTCCTTCTCTTACTAATCTTTGACATCTCCCTAAATGCTGACTTCTCCTCCTCAGCTCTTTTGTAAAAATACACTTTCTTTTCTAGACACTGATGGCTTAGACTTCAATGGTATTGATGTGGCAGGCTTATACAGAAATACCGTTTAAAAATTCCAAAGACTCAGAAGGTCAGAAGATCTGTTACAGAAGTCTAGGTTTACCTTTTTAGAGCTGTAATTGTTTAATAGAAGATCAAATCCACTCCCATGTATCAGCACGTTACAGTTTATTTCTGTTAATTCTGTTGAAGTAATAAGATTGCTTATGCTGTTGGACTTTAGCTGGTGTTTTTTAGAACAAATTGTTTACTCTGCTGTAAGGAATATGCAGTATGTGCCTTTGTCAGTCATTGCTCACCATACCTGTAACTTTCTTATCTAACTCACTACCTCAAATGGTGAAGGTGCACAAACATGAATGAAAAAAAATAACCCATAATGCAGATGAAATGCACAAAAAAACAGCCCCTGATAGAGTATAACACATTTATACTATTGCAGAGACACACGTAACATATATATATACTGTATATATATGAAACAGAAACAGGAATCGCTTACTCACCTGAAGAATCTGTGTAGGAATCTCTAGCATTTATCAATGGAAATAAAAGCTGCTATAATACAATGCATGTTCAAACTCAAACCCTCAGCTGCTGTTCTTGTTTGTTTTGTGACAAATTGCAACTGAGCATCACATGAGCAGTTACGTATCCTTATCTGTTAGAGAATTTCAAGTAAGGAGTTAGGTCAGAATGGGTAGGCTGCAAAACAACAAGTAAAGATGTATTCCAAGATGAAACGTTGTGGCGGTTTTCTTATCTTTTCAGCATGGACTAAACTTTTACGTGTTCCTTATATGCTATATAGGTATATATTAGCACAAATGTCGTTCTTAAACTAACATGAAATTGCCAGGGACATTCAGCTATATACAAAGAAGAGACAGACAAAGTAATAATTCTATATTAACATATTGACGCAATGATCGAACTAACTGACATCTTCTGATTCAGATCCTCTGCAGTTCATGCTAATTAGAACAGCAGCAATGCTGAGACCTCACCACCCTACGGAGCACAAATTCAGCTGCTATCCAGTTCTGTTCTGTATGTTTTTTCATTGCAATTGAGCTCAGAGCTGGAGATGATCTCAGTACCGTGTAAATGAGCCCGCACTTGCATGCTAATTTACAAGTTGTGGCAATTGTTTTTCTATAGTTCATTTACATTAAGGCAACGTGTTACCAAAGAGCCTGATAGGTTTAAAAGTTTCACGAGCCAGGTAGGACTCAAACCTACAATTTTCTGATCTGAAGTCAGACATGTTATCCATTACCCATGTAACATGTGCTTGCACTCCACCACAGTGAGCTCTACATCGCTACTAGTAATACACTTCCCCATCTAAATTTTCAAAGCAAGGACCTAGTGTTTCGTACTATTTTGTATGAGGTTTCAAATATCATCTCCTGAAGTCAGAAAAGGTGTTGATGTGTCGTGCTGAAATTCCGTTTAATTTTGAATTCAAAGAAAAAACGTTTTACTCCAAGACACCGTGAAATTGTCACTTCCTGCAGACAATAGGTTTATTTCATGTTGAAAAGAGTAGAAAGAAAACCGTGGACCCTTCTTCAGGTGTGAGAAGACCTCACGGCTGAAACGTTGTTTCCTTTTTCTCTTTTCAGCATGCAATAAACCTATTACTTGATCCTTTGCAGCCGAGGCATGCTGATGTCGCTACCCAGCTGAACATCTTGAAGACTCTACTTATCTCCTGTAGAAGTAAAGCAGGGCTTGCTGGGTGAGCATTTGTTCCGGTTAATTAGGTCATATGTCATGTTAAATCACTTCTTCTAAACAGAACGTTTGCTGGTGCTAGCTTTCCCCATGAAAAGAGACATTTCCCTTACGTGACATATTGTTTTTTTTCTATCAATAAGTATAGAAATAAAACAAAAGAAAAAACAGTGTCACCAAAGAATGCACAGGTCTGTCGCCTTGGGGAGGTGTCAAGGGCATTGAGCTCCTTGGACATGAAAAGTGCCAGATAAAAGCCATTTCTCATCATTTCTCTTGGTGTCAGTGCTGCTATTAAATGGGACGGAGGCAATGGGCTCAGAGAGCAGGTTAAGTGCACACTGAATGCAGATGTGTCCAAGTGTCTGTAAAAGGGTGGTGCTCCGCTGGCGCTGTGCCCTAGTTGCTTAAAATGCCTGTCTAGTAAACAGGCTATCCTGGCTCTGAATACCAGTGGTGTATCATTTCAGACAAACACACACAGCTTGGTTCAGTTTAATGCAATAATTCATTTCCTTTCTGGAACAACTTGTTTTTGAAGAAATCCATGTACAGTTGCTTGTGAAAGATGAAATCCATTTCTTAGTTGTCAATGGAAAACTATTGCCGGCTGCAAGAAGCGCAAGTGATTGTTTTCTTTTACCAAAACCCTGCAAATGTAGGAACACCCAAGGCTGTCAGATTTCTGTGGCGCAATCAGTTAGTGTGTTTGGCTGTTAACTGTAAAGTTGGTGATTCAAGCCTACCCAGGGCTGCAAGTCTCAGTTTTTCCAATATAAACATCATCACCGCTAAAGTAGATGGCGCAGAATGCTCCAGAGCCGAAACGCTGTGTTTCCTTTCTTCTCTTTTCAGCATAGAATAAACCTTTGCTTGATCCTTTGCAGCCTAGTCGTGCTGACGCAGCTACTTTTTTCTTAACGCGAGGAGCGGCATTGCCACCTCAATTCTTCTTCTTCTTATTATTATTCTCCAAAATGATCTGCAGAATATGTCGCCTTTGTGGTGATGTCACTGCTCTGCTTCACAAATGTCCTTAGTGTCGGGCCATTTCTTTCTGCCATTTTTCCGGAGCGGTTATTGATTGCTCCATTATTTCCCTTATACTGTCCATCACAGTACAGTCAAAAAAACAGAAACAAGCCGACAGGATGACAATCAAATTGCAAAAACGAATCAAAGCACTCGATAGATTATTTGAATCCAGAAGAATCTACGAGCAACTTTGTCCTGGCTTGCATGAAAGTCGGAAAATGTCAAAAAGAAAAACATGGTGGCTTTTATATTCCTTATTTTCTTTTTAGTTCATTGGCTCTTCTGACCATTGTCCTCCTGCCTGGCTCTTGACCTGTGACTGTCTGAACACACACAGTAGACTTTCAGGCGGGGAATTTGTCCTGAGCCTCTGTGAAAGACCCACCAACCCCCATAAATAACTGCTCTAGAAATACATGAATGCAAAAGAGGAGCTCCAACTCAGTGCCATACTAAAGTAAACGAAGTAATACTAAGACATGAGTAGCATAAAGAGATTCCTTTCCTCAAACGTTTTTGACAGGTGCCACGCCCCCTTTTTCAGCTAATGTGTGTCCACGGTGGGGCACACCCCCTTGTCATCCAATGGTGCGTTTTTATGGTCGGATGTCCCACCCCCTCCCGAGCCAAAGGTGTATCGTTAAGGGTCGGATGTCCGCCATCCCCCACTGAGCGGTCCTGAGCCTCAGGGTCCAAAAGCCCCTGCCACCGCATCCCTTAGATTTATAAATAAGTGTATGAAAGCATGTCTTAGGGTTGGAAGGCGATCATGTCTGCCACGGGGTTAAGTGCGCTCAATTATAACCCTAGGGAATCGGGGAGTTACGGCAGCGTGGGGAGTTTGGTGGGGGCCGCGAGATCCCGGGGTGTGAGCGGCACCTGCCGCGGCCGTGTGTCAGAGTGGTTGTCCGGTCAGTCGGCTTATCAGTTGCACAATCTGGCGCGTGTGCACTTTAAGATAAACAGGATGCTGGTACCTGAAATGGACTGGCAGTGGCAGGCTGACTTGGTGGACATGAGAGAGTACAGCGAGTTCAACGATGGTTTCTGCTACATCTTAACATATATAGACATGTTTTCTAAATACCCCTGGGCCAAGCCACTGAAAAACAAGTCTGGAGGGGGCGTGACAAGCGCTTTCCGAAATATACTTCAAGAGGGTTGTACTCCTAAAAAGTTACAAACGCACGATGGAAAAGAATTTCTTAACAGACCTTCCAAAATTTTCTCAAACATGAGAATATTGAACATTTCATTACGGCCAGTGATGTGAAGGCTTGCGTGGTAGAGAGGTTTAACAGAACTATTAAAACAAAAATGTAGCTGTACAGATGCAGCCATTCAAAATGCGCGGGCGATACCGCATTATTTTCCGGTACGCTGTACGCAGTCTACCGCAAGCTACCGGTAAATACCGCGAGTTACCAGTAAATACCGCTAGTTACCGTAAATTCTCCTATAATACGACAAGCAAAACAATAGTATCCGGAATTTCCGCAAGGTGGAGCTAATAAAGCTCAACCTCTCATGTTTGAGCTGTGGCCATCAGTCTTTAACGAAGATATTACTAATAGTATTAATAATGAATGACCTTGGACAAGCTGTAAGTGTAAACAAAAAGTATTGCCCTGGTCAACATTCTTTTTTTCATTGTCCGTCTTTGTAAAAGTAACACCACAGCATTTCGCAATCACGTATTTGTTTCCAATCATGCAAAGTACAGTGATTCACCATGCCTTTCACATGCTCATAAAAGAGATTGATTAAGGAACATAAACATATTACCGTATGCAAACTGTACTGTATACAGTATGTATATGTATATTTAATGTCTTAACTGTGCCCGTTTAAGTATTGAATATTCATATCTAATTTTACCACTGAAGGGAAATCTTAGTAGCTGAGCATAAAAAGAATAGGAGCATACTGCAACGCGTGTGAAGGCCATAAACAATATTAATTTTGGAACATAAACATACAGTATATAGCTGGTCTTGGTACTTTAAAGAAAAAAATACACACCAGTATTCCATTTCTCCCTAAACATTTTAAGCTTTGAAGTCTTTAACTAACGTGATACCGGAGTCAACAAGCATACTTTTAGAATTTGATTAATATGGAATATAATATGGAATCGCGTATCTAAAGAATTTAATAAATGTATGATTATATACGTGTACTGCGACAGGGCTGTGTAGGGCTGTTTCGCCTCCCTGTTCATGCAAGTTGTCTTGTAGCCTACTGGTCTAGGTGTGTGACTAACAATGCACAGGTTGTGTGTTCGAATCCAGCTGGTGCTGGACTTTCCTTTTAACAAACATTTCTTCGAAAAAATAGAATAGCAATATTATGGACAATCAATTGACTTTTATATTTCAAAATATCGCAACATGATCGATTCTAAGTCATTTTTGATAACAATGAATAGTCACCTTCTTCCCTTCTGACAGCGGTTCCTGCTTCTATTGTGTGTGTGTGTGTGCAACAGAGTAAATTTTTATAGAGAAATGGAGGCTGGACAGTATGCGTTACAATATAAACATTTATATTGATTTAAATCGTGTTCTGATTTAAATAGCAAACGCGTGTTTAATTTTGTGTTTTTTAATCATAATCAGGCTAATGCATTTCTACATTTTCTGCATTTATGCTTCTAAAGTCATGGTCAGCATTTATTATTGTACTGTGCTGTAAACTTTTTCTGTGCCTAGTCACATTATTTTATAGCGTTTGTATTGTGTTATTAAATCCGGTGACGCTGTGTGTTAGTTTCCTGACTCCCATGTTACATGGTCTGTGATTGAATCCCATGGAACTATGACTTTATTTTTTAACAAACATTTCTTTGAAAAAATGAAACGTTTCCCTTGGTCAGAGATTAAATAAAACCTCACTCGCACCAAACAAATTTATATTTCTAAATACTGTATCACGAAATGATCGAATTTAAGTCTTTTTAATAACAATGAATAGTCACCTATGCGTTACAAAATATACATTTATATTGATTTGAATCGCGTTTTGATTTAAATCGTAAACGCGTGTTTAAATATATGTGTTTAAAGGCGATATACTGTATAAAAGCGCTGATTCCTATGGAGTGTGTTCCGCCGGGGATTCAAAAAAAATATTTTAAATAGGCTGATAAAGCTTAGACTACTGTAACTGTATTCTAGCCTGTATTACAACAGAACATTGGACAATGCAACGTAAATTGCAAAAATGCACTTGGAATCTGTCCAAGCCCTCCTACAAAAATTATTTAAACTGCGACACTGATCATTCATCTCTAAATAAACTTTATTTTATATAGCGTTTTAAGCGAATAGGTAATTAGATTGCTCATAAACCTAATCGCTTTTTCTACATAAACACAGCGTGATTGCTCTCTGAAAATGCTTTTCCTTTATATTTACAGTAGGCTCAGATTTCAACTATAGATCGTATTATTATAAACTTTCTTGGAAAAATGTATTTTATGTAAACCACGTTTGCTATTAATTCATTTAGGGCTAAAATACGTTCATTGTCTTCCAATCGAGTCGAGTTGACATTGGAAGCTTGCCACACCCGGACTGTTAAACCAATGCATTAGCACGTCAAAGCCCATTGAGGGTATTGAGCCAGTATTGGCTTTAGTATTCCCCCCCTCTCCCCTCAATTCAATTCAATTCAAGGTGTTTTATTTGCATGAGAGATGGGTACAAGCAGTGTTGGGTATGTATATTGTAACGCTTACGGCCGACAGGCACTGTGTATGAGCCGGCGTACCAGAGCAGCGCACCGAGGGAGCGTCTGCATTTATAACTTAGTTTTTAAAATTAGTCAAGCAATATGAAGCATCTCCTTTTACTTTTAAGTCCCTTAAATACATTGAGCACAGCTTTCTCACCACTTAAGATTGCTTTTGATACCATCCTTACACAAAGCAGAAGGGAAATCTTCTGCCCCTTATGCAAAACCAAACCCTCCTCCCATCCCAGTTTACCCTCTTTATCATCCTCAAAATCTACCTCGATTTTCAACTTAAAGCATTACTGCTTACTGGGTTTTTGAGGGGGAGGTGTCTTTCGCTGGAAATCTCACCTGCTTCCACTACTCAACCCCCTCTCTGCCTGAGTGCTGGCTGTGACAAATTAAACCGGTTTCACAGGTATTCAAAGTAGGAAGTACAGTGTTAAGTGGTAGCTGGGCTACTCCCTAAATAGAATCGCTTTAACATGCTAATGCATTGGTTTAACAGTACGCTGGGCAAACGTTCGGAGGTCAAATTCTTCCAGCACGGGGGTACCTTTAAAGCGGAGACGACGGCACCGAAACTTTTTGGCGCGCCTTCTCTTTAAAGCCCTGGCCAAATATGAAGACAGTACGTACAGTTATAATTCAAACGGAATTAAAAACTACACATCCCAGCAATTCTGTCAATGAGCCCTAAATGAATTAATAGCAACCATGGTTTCATGGAGGGCTTCTCAGATAGTTGGGCATTCAGGTAGATTGCCAGGTGAAAGGATTTGTAAACATACTTTGTTAAAGCAAGTCAGTTTTTTCCACAACACATAAAATACATTTTTCCAAGAAAGTTTAGCCTTTGTCACTAATGAAACCACTAAATAAAGACATAAATATAGAAATCATAAGATTTTTTTATTCAATGTTGGTAGCAGGATGAACTGTGCTAAGTGTATATTTTGTCGCAGAGTTGCTGCAAGATGTTAACAGTGAAAAAAGGTATTTAGAAATGAGTTATTTCAAGAAGAAAATGTTCAGAATAATTGCAAATCTAGCAGGATAGAGAAAGCACAGAAAACAGGCAGTTAGATTGATCAGATTAGTATGAAAAGTTATTTAGCAAAGGGAATGAGAAGAGTGACAAACTAGTATGCTTTAGATCTTTTAATCTGAACCAGGGAAAACTGATCATGTTTCTCTATAACAATAATAAAAAACTTTATTTTATATATCACCTTTAAAAGTGGCATCTCAAAGCAATACAGTAGATATAAAAACAGATAAAAGGACCACAGATCACAAAGTAAATACATATAAGAAAGACAAGCAGTTTGAGGTGCTACCAAAATTAGAAAATTAAGCAGATACAGACACTAAGTCTTCTGAAAATAAAGGTTCTGAGGTTAGATTTAAATGCACTCAGGGTACATGACTGATATCACCGGGAATACAAATTGAGAGCTCTGGGGTGCAGCTAGAGAAGACCCTGTCACCCACAGAATGTAGATGTTCTTGAGGACAGCTAGAAGACCAGAGTCAGACGGACAAAAGTGGGGAGTAGACAGATAATAAGCCATATATTGTACAGTAGGTACTGAATGAGGATGAGGATTTTGAAGTTGACTCGAAACCTGATAGATAACCAATGCAAGGACTTGAAAACAGGTGTAATGCATCCCTGATAGGATTCTCGCTGTCATATTCTGAACATATTGAAGATTGCTCAGTGTGGATTTAATTTCCCCAGTGAACAGGATGTGCATTTATTAATTCTAGAAAAAAAAGCCTTTCTTGATTTCTCTAGTTCTTAGTTTCTCTAGTTCCCTTTAAAATAAACTATTATTCCACAATGCAGAGTATTACATGGCCAGTATTTACACATGATATTTGTGATTTCAAGAAATTAACACAAGCAGCTTTTGGAGATTTAAGTGTTGGCTGAGTTATTGCAGGATAAAAGACTGGAGATGTTGGTAAGAAGAAGATAATTTTGGGATAGCTGAGGAATACACTGATAACAAGAACACTTCCTAATGGGGTTAGGCATACTTTTGATGAAGATGATGAAGTTAACAGACTGTATGTTTACATAGATACTGAAATGAGGATTGTATTTTAGATTGTATTTTAGATTTTGTGTAGTTGCTAGTGTTGAACTGTGTGTTGGATGCACATGAAATGAAGGAATGGGCAAACATAGCTGATACGGATCCACAGAGCCAGCATATTAAGATGTTTATAATAAGAGGCAATTTGTTTAAATAACTAGGTATGGATACTGATGTGCAAGAGAGGTGGAAAGGCTGTTTCCATAAGCCAGCACTATAAAATATTTTATTCTCAGTGAGATGCTGCCATTTAATAGTGGGTTTCTAACACTGTGTATAGTTCCATCCACACAGTGCCTTTACTTCCATCCACTTCTAATCTCTTTATCCAGTACAGAGGATTTGGAGCCTATCCCAGTAAGCCACGGACACAAGGCAGAATACACCCTGGACATAGCGCCAGTCCATCATAGGACAGACAGACACAAACACACACACACCAGGGCCAGTTTAAATCACCATTCTGAAGCCCTACCATAATCTCTGGTATGGGGAGACCCCAGAATTCTGTCCCATAGTTTAGACAGATGATAGATACTTTTATTGATCCCGTGAGGGAAATAAAGTAAATAATTTTCATTTTAGGAAATTATTAAACGCTCGGTCAAAAGCAAAGGAGATTGTCTGTTATAGTGGACATAAAAACAAGAGTTCGTTGGCATTATATAATTATACGAATTACACAAATATAATTATATCTTATTAATTTCTTGAGATACGCGATTCTTTTAATACAGTCTTTGCTGTGCTCTAGAGGATCCTTGTGATATTTCGAGCTCTGGTTGAATGATAAGTGTCGCAGTTTAAATCATTTCGTAGTTAGAAATTCTGGAACGCTCTGTTAAAAGCAAGGGAGTTTTTATGTCCGTTGCAGTTCTTTTGCAACATGAATATAATATGCATATCCACGTCAAAGCCCATTGAGGACCCGGGCGCAATAGTTGTTTTGTCCCTTGATTTACTGATCTGCATTAATTAAATCTTGTCAGTCAGGTCTTTTATTCTCTATTTCAATTGTCGTTTACACATGCACGACTTTAAAAGCTAGCAAGAGAGGTTTCGATTCACATTAGCTGGCGAGCCTTGTTAAAAATATATGAATATAATTATATCGTTATTAATTTCTTGAGATACACGATTCCATATTATATTCCCTTTTAATCAAATTCTAAAAGTATGCTTGTTGACTCTGGTATCACGTTAGTTAAAAAGTTTGATGCTTAAAATGTTTAGGGAGAAATGTAATACTGGTGTGTATTTTTTCTTTAAAGTACAGAGACCAGCCATATACTGTATGTTTATGTTCCAAAATTAATATCGTTTATGGCCTTCACACGTGTTACAGTATGCTCCTATTCTTTTTATGCTCAGCTACTAAGATTTCCCTTCTGCTTTCCTTCTGCTTTGTGTAAGGATGGTATCAAAAGCAATCTTAAGTGGTGAGAAAGCTGTGCTCAATGTATTTAAGGGACTTAAAAGTAATAGGAGATGCTTCATATTGCTTGACTAATTTTAAAAACTAAGTTATAAATGCAGACGCTCCCTCGGTGCGCTGCTCTGGTACGCTGGCTCATACACAGTGCCTGTCGGCCGTAAGCGTTACAATATACATACCCAACACTGCTTGTACCCATCTGTTATAAATGCAGACGCTCCCTCAGTGCCGCGCCGGGTATAAATATCAAAATATTGTACCGCAACGGGGGCTCTAGGTCGCATTAGGTCGGCCCCCCACCGTCGGGGCTCAAACCCGGGACTCCCGCGTCTCCCTGCATTGACCTAGCCCCGTGAGCTAAAGAGAGATCTCTCTACAGCCCAGTAGTTGTAGTCCTGCTATCACAGGGAAGGGTGGTGACGTCACCTGCTCTGGTACGCTGGCTCTTACACAGTGCCTGTCGGGCGTAAGGGTTACAATATACATACCCAACACTGCTTGTACCCATCTGTCATGCAAATAAAACACCTTGAATTGAATTGAATTGAGGGGGAGAGGGAGAGACATGATCAGTGTCGCAGTTTAAATAATTTTTGTAGGAGGGCTTGGACAGATTCCAAGTACATTTTTGCAATTTACGTTGCATTGTCCAATGTTCTGTTGTAATACAGGCTAGAATACAGTTAGTCTAAGCTTTATCAGCTTATTTAAAATAAATTATTTGAATCCCCGGCGGAACACACTCCATAGGAATCAACGCTTTTATACAGTATATCGCCTTTAAACACATATATTTAAACACGCGTTTACGATTTAAATAAAAACGCGATTCAAATCAATATAAATGTATATTTTGTAATGCATAGGTGACTATTCATTGTTATTAAAAAGACTTAAATTCGATCATTTTGTGATATTTAGAAATATAAATTTGTTTGGTGCGAGTGAGGTTTTATTTAATCTCTGACCAAGGGAAACGTTTCATTTTTTCAAAGAAATGTTTGTTAAAAAATAAAGTAATAGTTCCATTGAATAGTGATTGAATAGGGATTCAATCACAGACCATGTGACATGGGAGTCAGGAAACTAACACACAGCGCCACCGGATTTAATAACGCAATAAAAACGCTATAAAATAATAATAATAATAATAAATTATGAAACGCCCTGTTAAAAGCAAGGAAGGTTTTAACCGTTGAAGTAAAACAAAATGCCTGACAAAGTATGGCTTGGACAGATTCCAAGTGCTTGTACAAATGTGCTAAAGAAATTATACTTTGAGTATACAGCTTGTCCAAAGTCATCCATTATTAATACTATTAGTAATATCTTCAGTAAAGGCTTTGATGCATAAATATTTCTGATAAAGGTAGGTTGTGTACTTTTGTCCAACTGAGCAATCTTGCTTTCATAAAATATACCAACATTTTAATGACTGATGATTGACATGCTGTAATACACAGTTCAAAATTAAAGGCTCAAATGCTGTACATGAGAGGTTAAGCTCCCCCTGGCAGTTTTACAAGGTGACACCGGATAGTTTCCGGCAGAGCGTCAAATGACGCGTGATTAACCACGTGACACCGCGTGATACCGCGACACGCCCACCGGGGTATGCCGCGAAATACCTCACCCATTTTGAATGGCTGCATCTGTAATTGTCATGGGGTAACAATGCGATCGTCTCTTCCTGTAAAAACATAAATCTGAACAAGGTCATACACACACTCGCGATGGTCATAAACTGAAAGGGGTCGATGCACACGACACAAGCAGCCCCCGACTCAAGCACGACGCAAGCAGTAACACACCTCTGTCTGGTCATGTTCATGACCTCGTCCCGAAACCTGACACATCCTTCTTTTAGAATTGCTACATCCAGTTGGCAGTAAAGTTTCAGCTCAGTCTGTAAGTTAAACACAGTTCCCTTGCATTCTTCATACCAAACCAAAAACTCGGCTTACTTACCCGGCAGCATGTAGTTAACGCCGTAAAGTTCTGGCGGTGACAACGGGCCTACATATTTTTGGTTTTCTGAAGTGTTCATCAAGTGTGGAAAATGCCCCTTAGGGAATCCCATGGCTGATGGTAATTTGCTTAATTTCATAGGGAGAAAGTATAGAGAATTGATCAATCTGATGTGCAGAGCTTTTACGGTCATACACATTATTTTACCACCCTGATTAATTAGTTCAACATCCATCTTTTCATCTCGCAACTTTCTGATTACTAGGTAATTGTCATATCCCTTGCCATTGTCTGATATGAAAGTATAGTTCTTGAAACGCCCATTGATAAATTTACGTACAAAATCATTTAGACAAGTTTCACCATAAAATTCCCAGCTTCGTTTATTGTTAATATGAAGGGCGTGGACGTAATTTGGAATGTGTCCCAGTTTCTTGCATGCAATGTACTTGCTTGAAATTTTGGGTTTGTCCAAAGGCTGTATGTAGCACAAGTGTGTGTCAGGGGTGTCGATTACGTTGTTACACCGCGAGCACAGTTTCTCTTTACATTTGTGACTTGCGAGGTTATAAACCCCACATTTTTCACAAAAGGACCAGCTCTCACACTTAGTAACACCCGACGCCGCATTCTGAAAGTGTCTCGTAAAACACTGAGAGCTATGGCAAAAGAACTTACAGACTCGGCAATTCTGAATTTTGGCACCAATTTCACAACACTGAGGATCTAAACAAGTTTTACAAGATTTAACACAGGTATGCCAAAAATATGCAAAAATATGCCGACCCCACAAAAGCTTTAATATTTAAAACCCTGTAGAAATTATCTTCATGCAGTAGAACAAAAAGTATTTTAGAATTTGGCGGTGTGGGACATGTTGTAAAATATTTCCAATCACCCTGATCATGGTACAAAATTTTAATGACCACCTTTAAATGTTTTTCAAAAGCTGTAATGTCTGACAAAATAATTTTCAGATTCTCTGGAAAACCCAACTCTCTGTGCATTCGTTTAGTGCTTGTAACATTTCCCCATCAGTACAACCTTCATTTAACAAACCGTACACACTACCGGCGAAACACTACCACCCGTGTAATGTCGTGTAAAGTCGATAAGGTGCGCTTAATTACCCTGCTGTACAGAACGGATTTAAATCTTCTGCGGGCACCACCCTGCATATTCCTAACTATCGTCACTACTAACCGGAGGCTGTCATCGGTGAGAACTTCTGTGTGGCTCTGTAAGAGGTCTGAGATGTGGTTTAAAAAATCAGCAGCATTTAATTCTCCAGGGAGTCTTCTGCGTGAGAACAAGGGTTTGTTACTACACCATGCACAGTGTTTATCACCTGTACAAATGACGCTATTCTGTCAAGATTAACAAAACGAAATTCTTCATAGTGCTCTGTTGCTCTAAAATTATTTTAAGACCCGTTATAACTACGTATACGCTCCAGGAAAACTAAGGGGTCTCTATTTGCACCACCACTGCCACCAACCTGATTCACATCGTTCATCACAACCGGTTCTCGGTTTTCAAAGTTACTGCCATCCGGTTCTGCTGCAGCATCCACAGGCATTAAGTTGTTTTCTACCAATGCATTCTCATTGTATGGTTCGGCTTGCCCTTGGGAAATCTGATGCCTCTCTCTGAATCTATTACGTCTCAACAAACATGCTTTTGCCAGTTTAATTCTTTTATTAACATACAAACACTTGATGTTAGTAAGAGGTCGGTCTTTTAACCAGTTTTTAGATCGCATGCTTAGTCATTTATCACTGGGGATCTTCGCCAATGAACCGTGAAATAGTATTATCAGGTTTTAAAATCCTGAGGTTAGGGCAGCATTCTCTGTAGAAATTATAGAGGTTAGCAGCGAAAGCCTGGATTGGTTTTTGAAACAAGGAATGTACGCTTGCTAAAGCCCACCTTAGATGCTCTAAATCTCGCTTTTTATCCACCTCATTAGTGCTCACCATTGATAGTAACTGTGCAATATACCGCACTGAATCTAGCGCATCACCAAACGCCAAGTCTCTAATTGCATTATTTTTTCTCTCCAAAGGCTTGACACATTTGGATTTGGTCAGCGTATTAACAGCCGTCTTCGACGCTGTCACCACCTTAGGTTCTAACCAACCTGTTAGATTAACTGCATACAGATGCAGCCATTCAAAACAAGCGGGCGATACCGCATTATTTTGCGGTGCGCTGTACGCAGCCTACCGCGAGTTACTGTAAATTCTCGTATAGTACCTCATAATACCACGTGGTACCGCAAGTAAAATAATAGTATCCGGAATTTCCGCAAGGTGGAGCTAATAAAGCTCAACCTCTCATGTTTGAGCTGTCGCCATCAAAGTCTTTAACGAAGATATTACAAATAGTATTAATAATGAATGACCTTGGACAAGCTGTAAGTGTAAACTAAAAGTATTGCCCTGGTCCACATTCTTTTTTTCATTGACTGTCTTTGTAAAAGTAACACCACAGCATTTCGCAATCACGCATTTGTTTCCAATCATGCAAAGTACAGTAATTTTTGAGAATCTCTGATTCACCATGCCTTTCACATGCTCATAAAAGAGATTGATTTAGGAACATAAACATATTACTGTATGCAAACTGTACTGTATACAGTATGTATATGTATATTTAATGTCTTTACTGTGCCCGTTTAAGTATTGAATATTTATATGGAATTTTACCACTGAAGGGAAATCTTAGTAGCTGAGCATAAAAAGAATAGGAGCATACTGTAACACGTGTGAAGGCCATAAACGATATTAATTTTGGAACATAAACATACAGTATATGGCTGGTCTCTGTACTTTAAAGAAAAAATACACACCAGTATTCCATTTCTCCCTAAACATTTTAAGCATCAAACTTTTTAACTAACGTGATACCGGAGTCAACAAGCATACTTTTAAAATTTGATTAAAAGCGGATACAATATGGAATCGCGTATCTAAAGAAATTAATAACGATATAATTATATTCATGTACCTTAACACAAGAATAGTACACGCTGTACGATGTCTGTTGACAATGTTTGTAGGGCTTTTTCAACGCTCCTCATGCGACCTTACCAGTGGTGCTGTAGGTTAGGTTCCTGACTCCCACATCACATGTTGCATGTTCAAATCCAGCTGGAGCAATGACTTTCTTTAACAAACATTTCCTTGAAAAAATAAAACGTTTCCCTGGGTCAGAGATTAAATAAAACTTCACTCGCACCAAACAAATTTATATTTCTATCACAACATGATCGAATTTAAGTCATTTTAATAACAATGAATAGTCACCTATGCATTTCAATATAACCATTTATATTGATTTAAATCGCTTTTAAATCGCCTTTATTTAAAACCCATAAATAAAGCTAATACTGTTTAGACTTTTAATTATTTAAAACTGTATTACAGCAGCACAATGCACAATGCAACGTAAATCGCTATCTTTGTCTTCTGCGTAATAATGTTCACCTCTTTGTCCAGCAAATTAATAATAGTAATAATAATGAACTTTATTGTATATGGCGCCTTTAAAGGTGGCTCCTCAAAGCGCTTTACAGGGTAAAAACAATAACAACAATAGTGTTAGGCTGGGAAAACAATTTTTTTTTAAGAAATACAAAATGAGATATAATGATGTGTTCCAGCTTAGACATTCACGACGAGCATAACATGGGGGCGGCGTAGCAGTTGGCTCTGGCTTTCCCATCTATACCGATGCACTGCAGGTATAACCCCCCTCTCTGCGGGAGTGCTGGCTGTAAATAAAACTTCACTCGCACCAAACAAATGTATATTTCTAAATATCACAACATGATCGAATTTAAGTCATTTTAATAACAATGAATAGTCATCTATGCATTACAATATAAACATTTATATTGATTTAAATCACGTTTTGATTTTAATCGCAAACGCGTGTTTAAATATATGTGTTTTTTGATTCACAATCAGACAAATGCACAGATATAAATTGATATCTTTGTCTTCTAAGTATCTTCATAAACTTTCAGCATAGCTTTCTCCTCGTTTAGATTTATTTTTCTTGGGATCTTGGGATCAAACGTGGAAAGACTAGATTGTAATCATTTTTATTTTTTAAATACATTTTAGAAAAGTGTAATCTATACTAAAAAGCTGTACACCACCTGTTATAAAGATACATATTGTAATACTTTTGGGTTTGGATAGGACGGACACAAGAACTCAGACCTGCGACGTTAAAGCAAGTTCAAGCCTTGATTTTATATATCACCTTTAAAAGTGGCATCTCAAAGCAATACAGTAGATGCAAAACCAGTTAAAAGGACCTCAGATTACAAAGTAAATCCCCAACACTGATTGTACCCATCTGTCATGCTAATAAAGCACCTTGAATTGAATTAAATTGAGAGAGAGAGCACAGCCTGGACAGACAGGCAAATAAGATACACTCCACAGACATTCACAGCAGCGACATATCATAAAACGTTTGTTAAATTATTACTTGTTTTTCGGGAAGTTAAAAAAAACACTTGAATAACTTATCCAGTCTCTCGAAATAAAATTATTTTTCAAGCAATGCAACTAACGGGCAACGTGTTTTTTTTAATCCAACATTGACAGCCATATCTTAAATCTTGTCAGTCAGCTCTTTTTTCTCTATTTGAATTGTGGCAATTCAAACAACTTGGGATAACAAGTGGTCTCAAAGTCACCAAGCTCACAGAGCTTCAACAACAGATGACAATTTCCTTAGTCCTTCCTTAGTCTTCCTGAAATTGTCAGATTATGAGTGAATAAAAGCATTTTATTAAAAACACGTTTGCGTTTGTTTGGGAGCTATATTATGTATTTTTCATATGTAAGATATAATGTGTTCCTGCTTACACATCGCACGACTTTAAAAGCTAGAAAAACAAGTTTCGATTCACATTATCTGGCCAGCCTTGGTTTGTCAAAGGACAGCACACTCTCTTCCGCTTGCCCTTAACAGACAATGCACAGGGGGGAGGGCAAGTACAGTAAGAGAGAGAGGTGGATGATTTGTGAATATGATCATGTGAATTCCATCAAGTCAGGCACCTGTGAATTTGCAGTATTCCCAGAAAGAGCCACATCCCATCCACTATTCCTCCAGAAAGCTTATGCAGAAGTGAAGGAATTAAATATGGAATCAATATGGAATTTAATATGGAATTAAACCGGTTTCACAGGTATTTTCACTATAGAAAGGGCCAGATTTCCAGCGAAAGACACCCCCCCCCCTCCAAAACCCAATAAGTACAGTACTTACTAGTTTAGAAAGCTAAGTGTTTACATAAATTATTAGTAATCAATAATATTAAATTTAAAACTGTAATAAATTGTGCTAATAATAAATTCTATTCTACACTGAGAATGTAGGGGAGGAAGAATGCCCGTGGTCTTTTCACTTACTGCAATATTATGGACACTCAATTAACTTTGAAAAAAAAATTTTTTTTTGACAGCTGGTACAGCACCCCACCGCGCCCACGCGCCAGGATTATATTCTCATGTACAGGTAGAATATGTTAATTGTCTTCCAATGAAAGAAGGGTTCCTTTCGCCGTAGTCGGGTTGACATTAGAAGCTTGCCACGCCTAGACTGTTACACCAACGCATTAGCATGTTAAAGCGATTTCATTGAGGAGCCTAGCTTTCTTAACTAGTAAGTACTGTACTTACTGGGTTTTTGAGGGGGGGGGGTGTCTTTCGCTGGAAATCTCGCCTCCTTCTACTTTGAAAATACCTGTGAAACCGGTTTAATTCGTCACAGACAGCACTGCCGCAGAGAGGGGGGTTATACTTGCAGTGCATCGGTATAGATGGGAAAGCCAGAGCCGACTTCTACGCCGCCCATGTGTTATGCTCTTCGTTAATGTCTAAGCCGGAACACATCATTATATCTCATTTTGTATTTCTTAAAAAAAAATCGTTTGCCCTGCCTAACAGTTTTGTTGTTATTGTTTTTAACCTGTAAAGCGCTTTGAGGAGCCACCTTTAAAGGCGCCATATACAATAAAGTTCCTTATTATTACTATTGTTAATTTGCTGGACAGAGAGGTGAACATTATTACTGTAACACAACGGGGGCTCAGGCGGGTGCCCTTGCCGCATTAGGTCTGCCCCCCACCGTCAAGAGCTTGAACCCAGGACTCCTATGTCACTCTGCAGGGACCCAGCCCGGTGAGCCAACGAGAGATCTCTCTACAGCCCAGTAGCTGTAGTCCTGCTATCACAGGGAAGGGCGGTGACGTCACCTGCTCTGGTACGCCGGCTCTTACACAGTGCCTGTCGGCCATAAGCGTTACATTACACAAAAGACAAAGATAGCGATTTACGTTGCATTGTGCATTGTGCTACTGTAATACAGTTTTAAATAATTAAAAGTCTAAACAGTATCAGCTTTATTTATGGGTTTTAAATAAAGGTGAATTAAACGCAATTTAAATCAATATAAATGTTTATATTGTAACGCCTAGGTGACTATTCTTTGTTAATAAAATGACTTAAATTCGATCATGTTGTGATATTTAGAAAAATAAATTTGTTTGGTGCGAGTGAGGTTTTAATTAATCTCTGACTCAGGAAACGTTTCATTTTTTCAAAGAAATGTTTGTTAAAAAAATTCATTGCTCCAGTGGGATTCAATCACAGACCGTCGTCTGAGGTGGGATTGAGGAACCTAACCCACAGCGCCACCGGCAAAGTCAAGTGCAGTGTGCTGAAAAGGCACTACAGAAACATTATCAACAGACAATGTACAGCATGTACTATTCTTGTGTTGCGGTACATGAATATAATTATATCATTATTAATTTCTTTTGATACGCGATTCCATATTATATTCCCTTTTAATCAAATTCTAAAAGTATGCTTGTTGACTCCGGTATCACGTTAGTTAAAGACTTCGATGCTTAATGTTTAGGGAGAAATGGAATACTGGTGTGTATGTTTCCTTTAAAGTACCAAGACCAGCCATATACTGTATGTTTAAGTTCCAAAATTAATATCGTTTATGGCCTTCACACGCGTTACAGTATGCTCCTATTCTTTTTATGCTCAAGTACTAAGATTTCCCTTCAGTGGTAAAATTCCATATAAATATTCAATACTTAAACGGGCACAGTTAAGACATTAAATATACATATACATACTGTATACAGTACAGTTTGCATATGGTAATATGTTTATGTTCCTAAATCAATCTCTTTTATGAGCATGTGAAAGGCATGGTGAATCGATTCTCAAAAATTACTGTACTTTGCATGATTGTATGGTCAATGAAAAAAAGAATGTGGACCAGGGCAATACTTTGAGTTTACAGCTTTTCCAAGGTCATTCATTATTAATACTATTAGTAATATCTTCATTAAAGACTTTGATGGCAACAGCTCAAACATGAGAGGTTGAGCTTTATTAGCTCCACCTTGCGGAAATTCCGGATACTATTATTTTAATTGCGGTATTATAGGAGAATTTAAGGTAATTTGCGGTAGGCCGCGTAAAGCGCACTGCAAAATAATGCGGTATCACCCGCACATTTTGAATGGCTGCATCTGTAGGTTGTGTACTTTTGTCTAAATGAGCAATCTTGCTTTCATAAAATATACCAACTTTTTAATGACTGATGATTAACATGCTGTAATACACAGTTTAAATTTAAAAGCTCAAATGCCGTACATGAGAGGTTAAGCTTTATTGGCTCCTCCTGGTAGTTTTACAAGGTGATTCCGGATACAGTGTGATACTGCGTTTTGATGCGACACGCCCATCAGGGTAGCGAAATACCCCACCCATTTTGAATGGCTGCATCTGTATATTCTACATCTATTGACCACTGGGAAAGGCTTGGGTGAGTTTCAGATGGGTCTCCAACAGCGAGATTCAAGTGCTCTTCCTTCAGAGCAGTCTGCGCAGTGAGAACGCCAACGGCTCCTCTGCTCTCTGGGGTGTGGTTGTGACTCCCTAACCTTAACTCTTGGTGGCAGACAAATGGAGACTAACAGGTGATGTCTTAGGACATGAATACATCGTGACGCTCAGTGGGGATGGGGGCCTCTGCTTGGAAAAGAGTGCGAGGCCCCTTTAGAAAAACATTTTGTTAGCAGGCATTCCGCCTCAGCCTAAACACTTATAGCTTGAAAAGTGCATGCTATTAGACAGGCACTTCTCTAAGACCTTAAGAGTCTCTGAAACTACTGATGGTAAGGTGTCCCCAATGGGCGATGTTCGGCTTTCAAATCATCTCTCTGTGGAAGCGCTCAGATGCAGCTGTTTAAGGCTTAGAAGCAGCTGACTGTTTCACTACCTAGTTGATCACTGTCAGTCAGAGAGCTCAGAGGTGAAAAGCCTGTCGAGATACAATTTGCGTCGATCTGTTCAATCAGTTCATTTCGCGTCATACCTGAAATTATATGCAAATATGATTATGTTAATAGTTTATAGTTTCACTTTTCTGTGAATTTGCTCGATATCGGCTCAAACAAACGCATACTTTTAGAATTTGATTAACAGGAAATATAATATGGAATCATTAATCAAAACAAATTAATAATGATATAATTATATTCATGTACTGTCTGGCAGAATAAACTGAAGAGTTAGTTAATGCGACACGGAATTATTACAAATTATCACCTCTTTTTACACTTGAGAACAAATGAGAACATTCCACTCAGTGGGCAATGCAATGTTATCTCAATCACCTGCTAATTCCTTTTACACCACGGGAAGACAGGAGAATGTGATTGTACTGTATCTGTATGTATATGTGTGTTTGAATCAATACAGTAAGTGATTAAAATTGCAAACGTGTCTTTAATTAAATGCCTTTTTTGATTCACAATCTGAAAATGAAAACCGGGGTAAAGTCAACTTGAAGTTCAAAATCCGCAAAAAACATAAAAAGCAAGTGTTGTGAGAACACTTGCTTTGTGTATAAAGTACATTGTGAATGTTTTCACAGCCTTCACTTTGTCATTTTTATACCATTTTTTGACCATACATTAATATTCTTATGTCCATATCTTTGCAAGGGAATCAGTGTAAATTTTAACACTAATTAAATGACCACGGGCACTTTCCACCCCCTCTACATACTCAGAGTAGAATAGGCTAACCTTCTAATGAAAGACAGTCCACCCTCCCCCCCCCAACAGTAACATGGTCAGAAGGAGCACATAAAAACGTTTCCGAAATAACCACATGTAAGACTTTGATGTTTAAAATGTTTAGGGAGAAAGTGGAACACTGGTGTGTATTTTTTCTTTAAAATACCAATACCAGCCATATACAGTTTGTAACGTAGGGATTTCTATATTTATGTCTTAGTGGTTACATTAGTGACAAAGGCTAAACTTTTAGCTTCAGTAACGCATACGCCGTATGGCATACATGTTTGTTTTGGGTTTTGCTTGTTCACATATCTCCCCTTTTTATAAAACAACATGGTTGAAAACTGTCCCAGAGCCAATGTTGTTTCATCAGTGAAATGTACATCATGAAATGCCTCTCCCTGTTCAATCCATTGGAAAAAAGAAAAGGAGCATAAAGCGTCTGATGGTCATAAATGATATTAATTTAGGAACAGCATCAGAGATATGTTTTGAACTGCACTGCATCTGAGAGAATACCATAGCGCGTTTTTTTTTACTCCCTGGTGGAAACGAGCTTCCATAAGAATCAGTATCGCTTCTGAGAAATACAATTTTCCTGCATTTAAATGTAACTCGTTCAAAGCGCCCTACATTACAAACTCCAAATGTTTCATTTTTAACTGAAGACCCTCACACCTGAAGAAGGATTCATAGCCGAAACATTGCAGGCTGACGCGGCTACCCACTAAAGTAAATGTATTGCAGTAAATGTTTAGATTATTATATCTAATTTTTTATTTATTTTTTTAAATATTAAAAAAAAATCATTTGCCTAGTCTGGGGGGGGGTCTGCTCTCATTGACAGCTGACACTCCTCCATACACTCAAGTGAAAAATTAATAACGCCAATGTAAACGTTGTATTTACAATTTGTTGATAATAAAAATGTTCTCTAAAAAAGTTCTCTAAAGCTTTCTCAGTCAGTATGATAATTTACCTAGGGAGCTGTGTAAGCATTTGTAGGCAGCAAAATATCAGGTAAACTGGGAAGAAAACACTTTCAGAGTAAATGTTTCAGGTGTGAAGAACACAGATCCCCAATGCAATTTCAACCAAACCTGTCCCAACACACCCTGCCCCCACTGCAATTAGAATACAGATGCAGCCATTCAAAACGGGTGGGGTATTTCGTGGTACACCACGGTGGGTGTGTCACATGAAAACGCAGTATCACACGGTGTAACGCGTCATTTGATAAGTATCCGGAATCACCTTGTAAAACTGCCAGGAGGAGCCAATAAAGCTTAACCTCTCATGTACAGCATTTGAGCTTTTAAATTTAAACTGTGTATTACAGCATGTTAATCATCAGTCATTAAAAAGTTGGTATATTTTATGAAAGCAAAATTGCTCAGTTGGACAAAAGTACACAACCTACCTTTATCATAAATATTTTAATTATGCAGAAATATTTTATGCATCAAAGCCTTTACCGAATAATACTTATATATTATACTATTATATTACTAATAGTATTAATAATGAATGACTTTGAACAAGCTGTAAACTCAAAGTATTACGCTGGTCCACATTCTTTCTAACCGTCATTTTAAATGAAAATACTTTCATTTTTTTCTTTGACAAACACCACAGCATTTTGTTGATCTAACTAACGAGGACAGTACATTAGTTAGTCAATATGATAAAGGAATAAATTACTTTTTTTGCTAATTTCTTTAGAACATTTGCACAAGCACTTGGAATCTGTCCAAACCATACTTTGTCAGGCGTTTTCTTTTACTGTAACAGACATAAAAACTCCCTTTCTTTTAACAGAGCGTTTAATAATTTCTAACAACGAAACTTATTTAAAATGTGAGACTTATCATTCAACCAGAGCTCAAAATATCACAAGGATTCTCAAGAGCACAGCAAAGACTGCATTAAAAGATACTTGTATCAGATACATGCGAATCCAAGCTTTTTATCTACGCTTTCTTTTCCGTATACCAGAGGTTATGGTACCACTTCAGAAGGGTGTCACCCAGTCAGATTCCAGGAATCGGTACTTTAAAGAAAACCTACACACCAGTATTACAGTTCTCCCTAAACATTTTAAGCATCGAAGTCTTTAACTAACGTGAAATAGCGTGTAAAAAAGTGGTAGTTTTAAGCTTTTCTGCTAATATAATATGAAATGGTTTATCTAAATGATTTATCTATATTCCATATAAAATATCATGCCTGGTCCTGGAACCAAAGAAAGGGCGCCCCTCTGTCCCTGTTAGGATTCTCACTGTCATATTCTGAACATATTGAAGATTGCTCAGTGTGGATTTAATTTCCCCAGTGAACAGGATGTGCATTTATTAATTCTAGAAAAAAAAAAGCCTTTCTGGATTTCTCTAGTTCCTTGTTTCTCTAGTTCCCTTTAAAATAAACTATTATTCCACAATGCAGGGTATTACATGGCCAGTGTTAACATATGATATTTGTGATTTAAAGAAATTAACACAAGCAGATTTGGGGGATTTAAGTATTGCAGGATAAAAGACTAGAGATGTTGGTTAAAAAAAAGATAATTTTGGGAAAGTTGAGGAATACAATGATATCAAGAATACTTCCTAATGGGATTAGGCATACTTTTGATGAAGATGATGAAGTTAACAGACTGTATGTTTACATAGATACTGAAATGAGGATTGTATTTTAGACTTTGTGTAGTTGCTAGCATTGAACTGTGTGTTGGATGCACATTAATTGAAGGAATGGGGCCATTTCATAGTGGGTTTCTAACACTGTGTATAGTTCCATCCACACAGTGCCTTTACTTCCATCCATTTTCTAATCTCTGTATCCAGTACAGAGGATTTGGAGCCTATCCCAGTAAGCAACGGATACAAGGCAGAATACACCCTGGACATAGCGTCAGTCCATACCAGGACAGACAGACACAAACACACACACACGTGGGCCAGTTTTCCCATAAACCAATTAACCTACCAGTATGTCTTGGAGTGGGAGAGGGAGTCATATCACACATGGAGAAAAAACATGTAACCCAGAGAGAACATGCAAACCCCACACACACAGGACGGCAGGAGTTGAACCTAGGACCCCAGTGCTGAAAGATAGCAATGCTAACAACCTCGTCACCATTTGAAATGGATGGATATTTAAGTTATCTTTCTAGTTCACAGGTTTGCATGCATAATTTAATTTTGAAAGCCACTGAGACATCAGGTACTACTGTTGTATTTATGAAAAAGAAACAAAACAAAAAGCATAATAACAACTGTGCCATCCTACTCCTTGGTTAATACATTTTATTATTTATAAACAGTTAACATTGTTAGCAAAATATTTTATATATTATTATATATTTATATATTTTACCCTATTTTTTAGTATAGTTTTGTATTTAACTTATTATATGATAGTCAGATTTTATGTATATTTGAACAATGAAAATATATTTTTACAAGATGCGGGGGAAAGTGCAACAGCTTATTACAGTGCTAAATTTAATATTATTGATTACTAATAGTTTATACTAACACCTAACTTTCTTAATTAGATGTATTTAAAACAGTGAACTAAGTGTAAATAACATTCAGAAATACAACCGAGAATAGTTTTGTGGTGTTTGTATAGATTAAACATTCCTAAAACGTATAACGTAACATAATTAAAGACAATTAAAATCTGTAATCTTTCCACTTGTATGTCATCGGAAAATACAAGAAGTTTCTGCTTTGTCTAAGGATGGTATCAAAAAGTAATCTAAGTGGTGAGAAAGCTGTGCTTAATGATAATTAAGGGACTTAAAAGTAAAAAGAGATATTGCTTGACTAATTTTATAAAGTTATAAATGCAGACACGATTGGTACATTAAACGCTCCAGGCAGCAGAACTGAGCTCCGTGCCTCCTCTCTCTCTTGGTGCCGCGCCGGGTCTAAATATCTAAATATATGTATCTATATAGCAGGTAGTGTACAGCTTTATAGATTACACTTTTCTAAAATGTATTTAAAAAATAAAAACAATTACAATCTAATCTTTCCATGTTTGATCCCAAAATCCCAAGAAAAATAAATTTAAACGGGGAGAAAGCTATGCTGAAAGTTTATTAAGATACTTAGAAGACAAAGATAACAATTTATGTTGCATTTGTCTGATTGTGAATCAAAAAATACATATAACTAAACACGCATTTGCGATTTAAATCAATATAAATGTTTATATTGTAATGCATACTGTACAGCCTCCATTTCTTTATACAAATTTAAAAGATCGTTTGTGCAGCCTAAGAGGGGGGTCTACTCTCAGTGACAGCTGACAATCCTCTATACACTCAAGTGAAAAATTAATAATGCCAATGTAAACATCGTATTTACAATTTGTTGATAATAGAACTGTTAAGTTCTCTAAAGCTTTGTGATAGTTTACCCAGGCAGCAAAAGATCAGCTACACTGGGAAGATGCGACACCGAAGATATGATTAATAACCTTTTAAATCTGAAGGGAGATCTAAAGGGATCCCCCCCCACACACACACACACGATAGAACCAGGAAGCAGAAGCAGGGACCGTTGTCAGAAGGGAAGAAGGTGACTATTCATTGTTATAAAAAATGACTTAAATTAGATCATGTTGTGATATTTAGAAATATAAAAGTCAATTAATTGTCCATAATATTGCTTTTCTATTTTTTCAAAGAAATGTGTGTTAAATGAAGAGTCACGGCGCCAGCTGGATTTGAACACACAACCTGTAAATTACTAATCCAGCATGTAAACCAGGAGGCTACATGAACAGAAGTGAAACTGTAATGAACAGTTCTTTTTACGGACCCTATACGGATGACACAATCCGAAGAAGTGGGGAAGCACTAGGAAAAAGTCATGCAGGAATACAGGGATAAAAACAGGGGGGTGTGTCCAAAGTGCGCTGGTGCACGGGGGAGCTGTGGCTGAGGCAAACAATCCAAAAGTAATCCATAGAGGGAATCCAAAAACGCAAGAATAAGTCCATAGCCAGGTGATCCATCCAAACAAGGAATTAAAAACACGAACTGGGTCGGAACCGGCGGACAAGGAACAGGAACAGAGGTTAAAACCTTAACAAGACCTGGAAGCGCCTGGATGGACTCGCACAGTGCAGAAATCAAATGCAGAGCCAGGATGAACATCAGCGCCTGGCTTTTAAGGTGGGTTGGGAACAGGGGTCAGGTGCACAGAATCAAATCTAAAGTGAAAGAGCCGGAGCACCCTTAAGGAGAAGGAACTACAATCATGACAGAAACAGCCCTACACATACAGAATCAATAGACATTGTACAGCGTGTATTACTGTGTTGCAGTACATGAATATAATTATATCGTTATTAATTTCTTTAGATACGCGATTCCATATTATATTAGCAGAAAAGCTTATAACTACCACTTTTTATAGACGCTATTTCACATGTTAGTTAAAGACTTCAATGCTTCAAATGTTTAGGGAGAAATGGAATACTGGTGTGTATTTTTTCTTAGTACTAAGTACTAAGACCAGCCATATACTGTATGTTCCAAAATTAATATCGTTTATGGGCTTCACACGCGTTACAAAATGCCCCTATTCTTTTTATGCTCAGCTACTAAGATTTCCCTTCAGTGGTAAAATTCCATATAAATATTCAATACTTAAACGGGCACAGTAAAGACATTAAATATACATATACATACTGTATACAGTACAGTTTGCATACAGTAATATGTTTATGTTCCTAAATCAATCTCTTTTATGAGCATGTGAAAGGCATGGTGAATCAGAGATTCTCAAAAATTACTGTACTTTGCATGATTGGAAACAAATGCGTGATTGCGAAATGCTGTGGTGTTACTTTTACAAAGACGGTCAATGAAAAAAAGAATGTGGACCAGGGCAATACTTTTAGTTTACACTTACAGCTTGTCCAAGGTCATTCATTATTAATACTATTTGTAATATCTTCGTTAAAGACTTTGATGGCGACAGCTCAAACATGAGAGGTTGAGCTTTATTAGCTCCACCTTGCGGAAATTCCGGATACTATTATTTTACTTGCGGTACCACGTGGTATTATGAGGTACTATACGAGAATTTACAGTAACTCGCGGTAGGCTGCGTACAGCGCACCGCAAAATAATGCGGTATCGCCCGCTTGTTTTGAATGGCTGCATCTGTATGCAGTTAATCTAACAGGTTGGTTAGAACCTAAGGTGGTGACAGCGTCGAAGACGGCTGTTAATACGCTGACCAAATCCAAATGTGTCAAGCCTTTGGAGAGAAAAAATAATGCAATTAGAGACTTGGCGTTTGGTGGTGCAGTATATTGCACAGTTACTATCAATGGTGAACGAGTGCCCCTGTCGGTCAACCAATCACGTACCACGGTATTTCGCGTCATCGCACGTCACGACGCGCAAGGATGTAGCCAATTACCTGTGGTACGTGTCTGTGCTGCACACTTTGAATCTGCGTGTTCAAATCACCAGCGTGTGACAACCCTGTCCCCGTGACCTCATTGCTCTGCTCTTGCCTCTAAGCAGCCAAGCCTGACTCACGGTAAAGTGAAAAAAAAATGTCCTCAATGTGTGATTTACTCTGGAGCAAGGATAGATGTTACGTTTATATCATTGAACAGAATGTATGTGAGGTGGTGTCTAGGTTCATTTTTTATCCTCTTTAAAAGATTAAGGACTGGGGTGAGCTTGATTTACCACCATTTCAGTTAAGAACCTGACGTGCAGACCAATTAAACTGTTTAGACTCAGTTGTTTAGCTCTTCCCCATTCGCAGGGTTAAGGTTAATGAAAAAACATTGCTGACTTATGTTTTTTGCCAGCTGCGAGCGCTGATTAGCAAGGTTTGTATTTCATCTTTTGCAAGTTGCATCCATTTGAAGAAAAACAAGTCGTTCAAGACAGGAAGCAAATACTTGCATTTAATTAAGTCTAGCCGTTGGCAGTTGTCCATAATGACCAGTTCTGTACGAGAAGACAGAAAAAAAAAGGCACCACTGGGATTCAGTTGTTGGATCAGTCAGTTGGATCCATTTGTCAAACATCCAAAAGATCATCTGGAGTGCAACAACTCATGTCCGGACAGCCCAGTTTCCTTCACGAGGTGGCCAAGTGGGTAAGGCAATGGACTGGACTCCATAGTGCTCTCCCTCATGGGTTTGAATCCCATTCTCATCGCTCTTGATGTCTGCCACGTGCCAGTTCAAAGTTACCCTTGCTTTTCCTTGTTCCGGTTCTAGAGCTGTACATTTTCTAGCGGTGGCTGAACATGGTATAGTAGGCTAACGTCAGTATTGAGCAGTGACAGTAGCAGTATTTATGTGCCGCTGCTGCCAAGTGGCTTTGGGTTAAGACCGCGCTTTCACTTGCTTGCAATGCAAACAGAAAAAGCAATTTTTGACAGTCCCTTGAGAGACTGCGCTAGGTGTTGAGAGATAGACTTTGTCAGTTCCCCCTGGAATGATGGCTTCTCAAACAGTTTGTGATTCCTCTAGATGTACAGATGCAGCATTCAAAACGAGAGGGTTATTCCGCATTAAAACATGGTGGGCGTGTCGCAGTATAACAAGGGTTACTGTATAATACCGTATAATACTGCATAATACCGCAAGTAAGATAATAGTATCTGGAATTACCGCCAGGTAGAGCTGATAAAGCTCAATCTCTCATGTACAGCATTTGAGCTGTCGCCATCAAAGTCTTTACCGAAGATATTACTAATAGTATTAATAATGGATGACCTTGGACAAGCTTTAAACTCAAAGTATTACCCTGGTCCACATTCTTTGTAACTGTCTTTGTAAACAAAAAGACTTTCTTTTACCATTGACAAAAAGTAACACCACAGCATTTCGTTGATCCAGTCACATATTTGTTTCCAATCATACAAAGTAATTCTTGAGAATCTCCGATTCACCATGCCTTTCACATGCTTATAAAATATATTAATTTAGAACATGTTGTGATATTTAGAAATATAAAAAATGCCAATATAATGCCAATCATATTTGCTATTTTAGTTTTTCAAATAAAGTCCAGCAATATACAGTTTACATAATATGTTTATGCTCCTAAATTAATACCGTTTATGACCTTTAGATGCGTTATGCTCCTATTCTTTTTATGCTCAGCTACTAAAATATCACTTTAGTGGTAAATTTCCATATAAATATTCAGTACTAAGCGGATTAAAACGTGCACAGTAAAGAGATTAAATGATTAAATCTTTCCACGACCGACTAACGCACCACGAATGCCCCTGTCGGAAAATCACGTACCACCGATACGGGTTTGTACTGTGCATTTTGAATGGCTGCATCTGTATGTGGAATGGAGGGGTAGTTACTTGTTTAGCACTTCATTGTTCTTTTGTGTGCGTGCTCTTTGATCTAAATGTTATTGATAAGTTAGAGAAAGTTCTAGTAAAAGATACAGTAACGGCAGCCCCACCTCATTGTTTTATTTTATGTAGTACAGTATATGTACAGTAGTTCTGTAACATATTCCACCCCTGGTGGATGTGAAAGCAGCCACCGTTAACAGCTATGAAACTGCTTACCCTGATGATATATATATAGTTACAGGGGACTTTAATCAGCCCAACCTGAGGAAAGTTTTTCCAAAATATTACAGTATGTTTCCTGCCAACCCAAGGGAAAACTTTTGACCACTGCTATATGATTATCAAAGACACCTACCACTCTATCCCTCGCCCACACTTTTGATAATCTATCGGTGCATCTCCTGCCAGCTTACAAGCAGAAGCTGAAGCAGGAAAAAGCGTAGAGAAGAATGGTACAACACTGGACGGAGGAGAAGGATGAAGCACTGCAGGACTGCTTTGAATATGGACTGGGCCATGTTTAAAACTTGCATGAGAACACTATAGTCGTCTCTGATTTTATTAAGAAATGTGTGGATGACTGTGTGCCTACAAAGACAGTTTACTCTTTTCATAACCAGAAACCATGGTTTCATAGGTATATTCCATGTAATAAGCCATGGGCATGATTAAAGGCTTTTGAATCTGGCAATCTATAAAAAGGCCTTATAAGAAGGCTAGGTATGACCTGCAGAGAGCTATCAGGGACGCTAAAAGGCAATATTGTAACAAACTAGATATACAAGCTGCCTCTATACAAGCTGCACCTCCCCCGTGCACCAGCTCACCTTGGACACGCCCCCCTGTCTTCAGCCCCGTATTCCTACATGACGTTTCCCCAGTGTTTCCCCACTTCGTCGGATTGTGTCGTCCGTATAGGGTCCAGAAAGAACTGTCCGTTACATTAACAAGCTCATTTTAACTTTATTTCCCGTGAACACTTTCAAGGTTCAAATAAAAAAAAACATATACTTGAACAAACAAGAGATTTATAACCAAGGCTGGACCTACAGGACCCAAGGAAGCAGAATCATGGACTTCTTGTATACTGTACTGTATGTACAGTATTTTTTGAGGACAGTTTCCCAATCAGTGTTTTCTGAGTAGTTTCTACTTAGCTTTCTCCCTAATTTTGGGGGGATCTGTCCCTTTTCTAATGGATTTAAAAAAAAATTATATAACTAATATGATTTTTTTCCATCCTCTCACAGGGGTTTCCTATTGCAAAACCAAACTTTTCCTTAAACTTGGATCAGACCTTCCGCCTTCTCTTCATGACAGACATATTCCTTCTAAATTCTTTCTATTCATTTGCAAATTTTGCCTTTTTACACCTCACCTTCTGTTTTCCCTGAGTGTGGGCATTCATTCTCACTAGCTCTTAAATACTCTTTCTTTTGTTCTTCCATGCTTTATGTATCTCAAAATACTTTACTTTCCCCTTCTCCCTCACAGAACAAGGCTCTATAGCCAAAAAGTTTTTCTTTACATTTTAAAATATTTTACCAATTCCTTTGCAGCTTACGCAGATCCCTATTCAGACTTCTTCATTTTGATTGGAAGATTGAGCATGTGAGATATTGGAAAATGTTTCTTTGTGTATTTAGGGCCACAAGCTAAATGAAAAACAACATTTTGTTGTTGATTTGTTATGGGTTATTTTGATTTGAAGGTACATTTTCTGCTAGACTGTAAAGAAACATTATACTTTATATACAGAAATATTACATCTGATAAAAAATCAACTGAAGTTTCTGATGTTATAATTACCTCTGCACAGTGAAACCAAATGAACCAGAAAGTAAAATGGTATGAATAAAAACGACATCATGAAAACTTACACAAAATTGCTGAGAAACGCACTAAAAAACAATAAAAAAAAACATTTTGTTGTAATTTTTGTCGTATTGTAGCGAAAGTGTGGTTTCTGCTCCTTAAAGACAATCTCAGCTGCTCACTGAATCTTCAATGGGGAAAAAACAGAATGTCAGATTGCAGACAATAACAAAGAGCATAATGTATCTAGACACCATTTCATTCAGGACAGTGCTCCAAAACACACAACAGCAATATCTCCTATAAAGTCCATAAATGTTTAATGTGAGAAGATGTTGTATTGTTCTGAATAAATTATTAGTTTATAATCAGCAATGTTGGACTGAAGCCTCTGGACATTTGCAAACAGTTGTTGTGGCAAAATGTTATTAAAAATTATTGCTATTGACTGGGCAGTATGTGACCATAAGTCATTCAAGTCACTACTGTTATTTTATGTTATTATCTATAATAATAACAACAATAATAATAATAATAATAATAATAATAATAATAATAATAATAATAATAATAATATATTATTATTATAATTATATGAATAATATAAAGTACATTTAAAGGTGACTTCTCAAAGCACTTCACAGAATGACATCAGAAAAAAATCTTAAATATAACAATATTGTATATCTGTTACAGAACCAGTTACTGTAAGTAAGGTTTTGAGTCTGGATTTGAAGGAGTTTAGGGAATGTGACTCTCTGATATCCTTAGGGATAGAATTCCAAAGCTTTGGGGCATAACAGGAGAAGGCCCTGTCACCCATAGAGTGTAGACAAGCTTTTGGAAGAGATAGGAGACCAGAATAGAATAACAAAGGTTGTGAGGTGGGAACAATACTATTGTTCCCACCTCACAACCTTTGTTGCTTAGACAGGTACCGAGGTGCCAAACCATGCAGATCCCCTTAGGTGAGTATGAGGATTTTGAATTTGTTACAAAACCTGACAGAAAGAAAGTTCAGTGTCTCTAAGATATCATGGTTAACAGTGTCAAAAGTGGACAGAAATCAAGACGAATTAGAATAGAAAGATAAGGAGAGAAAGAGAAATGAATAATAAGCTAAAGAACTCTACCATGAATTACCATGAATGGGGGTTTAAGAGTCCACTTTCTACTAATGGACCAGTGGCTATTCTGGGTGATGTTGTCCCACCTTTCAGCTATTTCTGTGGTGTCATGTAGAACAGCAGATATCCTATTCTAAAATTCTCTAAAGCCAGGTCAGGAGACCAAGGGAATGTCCCCAGGCCAAAGCCAGACATCTACAAAACCTAAAATAACATTATCTTCTAATTACTATTTTTATGCAATTATTAACAATTATGAATACTGTGTTTAATTAAAAATGAGAAACAATCTGTTAGTGTTAATGTAGAGAATGACTAGTGCAGAATAACACTCATGGGTTCATGTACATTGATATTTTACAACAAAATTAAAGATTTAATGTATATTACAAACATAGTACCCACACTACGCAGTTTTGTGCTCTGCTTGTGGCAGAATATTTTAAAAAATAAAAGGGTGTTGGGTGTTACCTTTCAATGTACTGCATCATGTTCTTTGTGACACCCTGCAAAACACCTTTAGTGTTCTTAATGGCTGCATATATTCCCATTTGCAGCTGATATCCTCTTATTATTTAAGAATACCTGTTACGCATTCCACTCTGTTCCTTCCTGCATTCCCACACGCACACCCTGTAACAAACACTTACGCTGCAAGTAACACTCCAATCACCATTCTCTCCCGTCCCTATTTTAGTTCTCCTTTTTCCTCATTTCCCCGCTCACTATTGCGGATTCTCCTCGAGCTCCCTAGTGTGTGGTTTTCTCTAGCTTTTCTCCAGTTCCTGATCTCCTTGCTTGCTTCTCGTGTTCGATTTCACATAGTGTTTTGGATTGTTGCTTTCTCGTTGTACTTCCATGTTCCGACTTATTCGCCTACTTCCTGGATTTGAGTTCGCCTGGTGTTTTGGATTGTTGCTGCCTCTTTGATTCTCCATGTTCCGACCTCCTCTCCTGCTTCCTGGTTTTCGTTTTTGCCTCACGATTTGGCTTAGTGTTTTTCTCAGTCTCCTAAGTCCTGCAAAGGATCCTTTGACCAGATCAGCCCCAATCTGACAATACCTCCCAGTCATGACCTGTTTTACTGACATTTTAAAAAGTTTATCCTATTGTCCGGTTACAACAGTTACAAGATCAACTGGACTAAATCAGCTCCACCTCCCATACAGATGTATGCAAAATTACATACTGTTTTGATTTTCTAAGTGAAAAGAAGTTAACACAACCTCTGCAGCAAACACATTTAAACTTTTAATGCACAGCTACTATTTATCTGTTGAATTTAGCAGATTGGAAAAAAATAAAACAGTAAATGGGGCTCGGTCAGTACTTAGTAACACCCCCTTTGACAAAAATCACAGCCCTCAAACGTTACGTGTACCCAGCTTAGAGTCTTTCCATTCTTGCTTTGAATTTTTTCTCCCCCTCTTCCTTGCAGATCCCTTTTAGCCCAGAAATATTATTAGGTCATCTTGCATGCACTGCATGTTTGAGATCTATCCACAGATTCTCAATAATATTCAAGTCTTAATATTTAAAACCTTAAGCTTTCATTTCTTGAAGCAGATCATGATTGATTTTGAGGTATGTTTTGGATCATTGTTTTGTTGTAATATCCTACCTCTTTTCAGCTTCAGTTTCTTCACTCACTTGAGGGAGATTAGCTTCCAGGATTTGTTGATAGTTAATAGAATCTATTGTTCCCTCTACCCACACAAGATTTCCTGCGCCACTGGCTGCCACTCAACCCCAAAGCTTAAAAGATCCACCCCCATGCTTAACAGTTGGTAAGGTGCTCTTTTCTTCAAATGCGTCTCCTTTTTGTCTCCAAACATACCTTTGGTGATTGTGGCCAAAGAGTTCAGTTTTTACTTCATCAGACCACAGCACTTGGTTCCCAAACGCCTCTGGCTTATCTAAGCGTTGCATGCTTCAGACATTGACTTTTGAGATGGCAGTAAGGTTTCCTTCTGATGACTCTTCCATGCAGATCATGTTTGTGCAAGTGGGCCAGTGCACCACTACTCCTTCCAGCTAAACCTTCCTGCAGGTTTTTTCTTGGTCTTCCAGATCTTGTCTTGACATTAACAGTTCCCCTTAACTTCCATTTCTTAATGACATTTTGGACAGTGGGAAGCGTTTAGATATCTTTTTATAGCCTTCCCCTGCTTTGTAAGAGTGAATTATCTTTATTTTCTAAAGGTTGTTGAGTAAGACAACACCCTGAGAGGTTTGAAGAGTCAGATAATTTATTAAGCCATGGTATTGTCATCACCTGACTTAGATTAAGGCCTAACAAGTCAATTAAGTTCTGAGACTTAACTAATGGATCAACTGGAAAGGTCCCCAAACTTACAGTATGCACATGCCACATTTACTGTTTTATTTTTATCAATCTGTTATATTCACTGTGCATTAAAATTTGCAGAAATATGTCAGGTTTAAGTTTGTTCTCTGCAAAGGTTGTGTTAACTTATTTTCACTTAGAAAATCAACAAAACATGTAATTTGGCCAGGGGTGCCCAAAGTTTTGCATATAACTGTAAATACCACATGTGAAGATATAGTTCTACCAGCAAACATAACAGTATTTAGACAATTTAAATACCTTGGTGTAGAAATTACCCCAGCTTGGATGCTGTGGAATCAATTTGAATAGATGGTCAAAACTAATTAAAATGACTACTCTCACATATCAAGTTCCATAGTTTAATGCATCCCCTCCCCATCTCAGTGGTTTCTGGATTAAATTACAGTCTCTGGTCACTTAGTACGTAAGTGAAGGGGAAAGTGGCCATGATCTAAGTCTCTTATGCTTCAACATGGGAGAGTTATTCTTACCACATTTCAACTATATTTCTGCTAATTTGTGTTGAGTCCAGTCACAGTGTGGTTAGATAATGGAGCTTCTATTTCTCAGTGACAAATGGAGGAAAAGAAATTGTTAGGGATAGCTGCCCGTGTACTTTCTAGGGTCTCCAATCATGTCTTAATATACCAACTTCTTTTTCCTTCTCTGTTTTCGTATTCATTCAGCACTGTATGCAGACAAGGTAACCTAGGACAGTGAGCTGCCTGTTCACAGTGTAAGATACTATGAGAGTTCCTAGACCTGCAATGGTCAGATATGTGAAGATGCATCTTTTAATAAGTATTTATTAAGATTTCTAAAACACTAAAAAAAACTTTCCACAGCTCCATGCTACCCTTTATAAAGCACATACTAATGAGACCCATGTGAAAATTGTTACACCAGGCTCGTGGGTGGAAACATGGGCATGACGAAGTAATTGTTGAGTCCAACAAGCGATGAAGATCATGGAGCTTATGGGGTGAGTGGATTATAATAATTCAAAAATGTGAAGCAGAAAGTCATACAGCTGAGATGTGCAGGGGAAGCAGTAGGGTCTGGGATGGAGCCAGGAGAGGATGATGAGTAATTACAGTTGAAAGGGTTTGCAAACTGGAACTGGAAAGCTGTGGACAGGGACAAAATTGTAAGACAAATCCTGAAATGCAGAACAAATACACACTCCAGTTAGAGACTCAATGTCAGAGCCCTGAGGAATGGTTCCACAGGGCTTAAATAGTGTGTGAGGTTCCTAATGAGGTTGATAAGCCTGGCTTGATCTTGTTAGGGATGGCCCTGATGAGCTCCTTCCATGTGTGGAATGGGCCGTGGTGATTGATGGTGCTGATGTAGGGGCACTGGAACATCACATAAATATCCACAAACTCTTCATCAATAATCTTACACATACACAAAGAGACTATTCACTGATCAGAGAGAGCATTTAGTGACCTCTGGTGGACACTTTTATGTTATCACAGTCCCTCTCCAGGCCAAGCTGCTGCATAATACAGCAATTTTATCTTCTTGTTGTGATGAATGAATGACTCATTTGTTCCTTTTACTTTGAACAGAAACATGCAAGATGATGCTGCTAGTATTTGAAAGGGGGCAGAATTCTGTTGGAAACTGACACTATATTCTGTGAAAGTGCACAGGTCTATCAGTACAGCCTGTATTATTTGTTTTCCAGATGAGCTAAAATGGCAAAAATTACATTATTGGGAGAGTTCAGAGTTACCCAAAAGACTTTATAGCAGGATGCCTCATTCGCTACACAACATAGGCAGTGTTCAATCATGCTGATCACAAGAAGTGGATTTTCATCCAAGGGAGCTGTTTCATATTTTTTTTTATCATGAATTTTGGATGGCAATTAATTAATTACAGATGGTAACAGATTAATTAACAAGTAATAAGTTTATTCAATGCTGAAAAGTGAAGAAAGAAAACACAACATTTTGGCCATGGAGCCTTCTTCAGGAGTGTGTACCCACCTGAACTACTACAAATTAATTAAGCCATTTTTAACAGCTCCTGGTATTTTCTTTTGAAAAAAACAAAAGAAAACAGTAACAGCTACCAAATCTTATTAATTAACATTAACATTAAATAACATTAACCTATGAATTGGCTTCATTACTCTGCTCTCCTCCTCACTGATAGCTGATGTGTAATGAGCATTCTGGCGTACTATGGCTGCCGTCGCATCATCCAGGTGGATGTTGCACATTGGTGGTGGTGGTGGAGGGAAGTCCCCATTACCTGTAAAGCGCTTTGAGTGGAGTGTCCAGAAAAGCGCTATATAAGTGTAAGAAATTATTATTATTATAACTAATCCCCCAAAAATGTACTGGTTTAAGTCTCATGCAATTATCTATTAAGATTTGAATACAGGGAGTACTTTCCACATCTGTGTCACTGCTCCAAACACTTTAAGACTCACAGTGTGAATCATTCACTGTCCAGCCCTTTCAGTGTCACTGACACACACAGGACAATGATGCCACTGATTCTACTGTTGGGGACACTGGGCCTCTTTGCTTAAATTGGGGATTGCAAATATTTGTAAAAAAACAAATGTATCTGTAATGTTTCTCACATGTATTTTTTGTTATAATCAATTGTAAAAGATTTATTATGTGGTTTTATTTCAGCTCTAGAGTCGAGAGGGCAGACTGTTCAGTCTCCTGCAGCTCAGCTGGTTCTCCCAGGAGACTCTATCAACTATATATTCAGCATCTCAACCCTACCCTGGCCAGGCCCCATACCGCCTGTTAAAATACCCTGTAATAAACATTACTTTTATATTCTGTCCATCCATTTTCTAACTGCTTATTTCAATTCGGGGTTGTCGGTAAGCATTGGTCGCAAGTATTGGAGACCAGTCCATTGCAGAGCAGACAAAAACTCAGACACAGCTATCCCAGGGCACACGCAGACATAAACACACATACTAACACCAGGACCATTTTTCCCAGAATCCAGTTAACCTTTTGGACTGTGGGAGGAAACCAGAGTACTTGATGGAAGCTTTACACAGATAGTACCCCAGTTCCAGAATTTAATCCAGGTTCCCAGTGCTAATGACTGCACCACCTTGCTGCCAATGTAATATTGCCTGTTGCAATAAACCGTAAATATAAGTTACTAAACTGAAAACAATTTGAAGATGGAATATTTATATATAATCCTAAAAACTGTAATTAAAAAGTCTTATAAGAAAAGTGAAAGTAGCTTTTTGGATTTTAAAATGTCAAATGTGTTATCTTCAAATGCATTTTGTAAAGTGCAATAATTAATTCCATTACCAAATAGCACAGAAGTAATGAAAATCTAAGTAGCTGTTCAGGCTGTAGACTTACTTTCTAAATGATTTGTGGAACTTGACCTTGCACAGGTTAGAATGATCAGATGAAGCAAAAACCTGGAAACAGTCCAGTTCTGGATGTTTCTTGTTCCGGTCTATTTATCTTCAGCTTTGACATAAAAGCAAAACAGGCTGCAGTTAATAATGTTGACCACAAGAGAGATACTGATAACCTCAATCAAGGAAAAATTAACAGAGTGAGAAATAAGTGAATAACCTGTCTGTAAAGAAAACTGAGGAGGCCGGGGATGGTAGGGGCAGCAATTCTGCCATCCTGCCTAGGGACCGAGGGAGTTCGTTAGTCAGGGGCAGGAGAGTTCCCCCTCAAGATTATTCTCTCAGGCAGGATCTCTGACAGAGTCAGAAAGGTTCTGGCCATGGAGCCCTGATCAAGATGCCATGGTGTATCAATCCAGGCTCTGTTCTTCTGCCCCACTCATGTACCTGGTCCATTTCATGGGGAAGATAGCAAAGTTAACTTCCATTCATGTAGGCAGCTAGCAAAAGACTTAGAATTGATTGATCCAATGTACCTGGTAGTAATGACAAGACTTATACTGAGGAGCTGAAGTATTACACTCCAGTTTAAGCTGAAGCTACAGAACAGGAGAAAGTTATGTCACTAAGGAAAACTACCAGCTGAGCAGTACGCAAATGGATTTCAAGGCAGGGACCAAACATTCATAACAGCTTTGTTGGGTTATGGTTAGTTATGATAAAGGAATGTTCAATCTTTATTGATCAGATACTGGCTGTTGTTCCTGCCCACAAGGCTAAGCGAGAGAGCACCAAGTCTCCTCATGAGTTGTACGTTCTCTCGGAAGGTAGAAAGGCCTGAAACACAAGCACAAAAGCTCAACATTTTCATTGCATCTTCCTCACAGAGTATTGTCTGCACCACTTATTGTTCACAAAGACACAAATACCACCACCTCTGCTTTTCTCAGATGTTTCAATTCTATCTGAGCGAACATGGTAAAACCACTCAATTTCCACAAGAGAGTGGGGGAAGTCTAGTTGAAGCCAGGTCTCAGTAAAGATTATCGTACAAGACTCACGGTATTCGAAGCACGCTCTGGTATTGATCCGAAGCTCATCCATGTTGTTCCTTCGGGATTGTTGACTGTGTTGGTCCCTTGCCCAAGACTAAGTGAGGAAATCAGTTTCTCCTTACCATTATGTGTGCTGGTACATGGTTCCCTGAGGCCATTCCACTCCACAAAATTACAGCTCCTGTCGCTGTCAAAGCGCTGGTGAAATTTCTTTCTACCTTTGGTCTGCCTAAGGTCGTACAAACTGACCAAGGCACAGATTTTCTTTCGAAGCTTTTTACCCAAGTGTTAAAGTCTTCATCAATAGCGCGCAGAGTACTAGTGCTTATCATCCTGAAAGTCAGGGCGCACTTGAATGTTTTCACCAAACGCTGAAACCGATGCTACGGAAGTACTGCTTAGATACAGGTAGAGATTGGGATGAAGGTGTTTTGTTTGTTTTATTTCCTGTGTGTGAAACCGTACAAGAGTCTCTAGGTTTCAGCCCTGCTGAAAGTACGGTCACACTGTTAGGGGACCTTTAAAAGTCCTAAAAGAGAGAATTCTGGCAATTGACTTGAGTCCTAAAACTAATGTGTTAGATTATGTTAGTAAATTCTGAAAGTGTCTGCATAATGCCCGCTCTCTCGCTAAAGAATCACCGTCAATTGCACAGAAAGGCATGAAACGTCACCATGACAAGAAACCTGTCTCTCGCTCTTCTCATCCTGGCGATAAGATTTAGTTTTTTTTGGTTCATATATTGTCGTAGAAAAGCTGAGAGAAAAACTGACTATGTCACACTCTGCCACATTAACATGTTGAAATCCTGTCATTCCAGAGACAACCCACAGGTAAACTCTACAGATGAGATTGCTGGACCCACTGTTTCTTTTGTTGCTTCAGCTCTGCTAGTGTTAATGGTGATGATGAGGATGGTTGGGTGCTGTGCAACAGGTTGCCAATTTCTGAAATATTACAGAATTTGCCATCATATCTTACTTCTTTGTCTGAACATCAAAGAGAGGATATTGTAAATCTAATTCAAGACTTTTCATCTCTTTTTGGTGCCATTCCATACTACAGTCCTACAGCATGACATAGATGTTAGTGGTGCTATTCCTATCAAACAACATGCATACCGTGTTCATACCAACACAAGATCGCTTATGAAAAAAGAAGTAAATTATCTTGTAGAAAACGGCTTAGCCAAAGAGAGCTGTAGTCCATGGAGTTCCCTGTGTCTACTAGTGCCCAAACCTGATGGAACCTTTCGGTTTTGTACAGATTACCGTAAGGTAAATGCAGTTACAGTACCAAATTTATTTCCATTACCGCGCATGGAAGACTGTATAGATAATCTAGGTTCTGCACGTTTTGTTAGCAAGTTAGATGTATTGAAGAGTTATCGGCAGGTACCACTAGTCCCGTGTGCCTCAGATATTTCTGCATTCGTGACCCCTGATAACTTCCTTGTCACGGATATCGGCTAGGACAAACCGTGGTGAGGCAGGAGAGTGAAAAAACCCTATGCATAGCGGTGAGACGGGGGTTAGCCCGGGCTCAGCTGTTCAGGAAATGCCATAAAGAAACCTATGCCCTCAAGTAGCGGACGTGGGCCGACCTGGTGCTAGGCGGGTTTCAGGACATCCGAATGTCAATGCTGAGCCAGTAGCAGACCAGAAGCAGGAAATAAATAGGCTACACAACAAGACACACCAGAAAGACAAGAATAATCACAGGGAACCAGGAACAGGAAGAAAGTAGAGCGCCCTCTAGGTGTACTGGCCGTGACATTCCTAAAGTATACTGTTATGGCCTTCAGGTTACAAAACACACCTGCCACATTTCAAAGGTTCGTCAATTTGATTTTGTCAGATGTACCCAATTGCAATGCATATTTAGATGATCTAGTAGTTTATTCATCAGATTGGTTGGAACATATGAGCATATGAGTTGGAACATGAGCATCTCGAAAAGGCATCAGTGACGCTTAATTTGGCAAAATGTGACTTTGGCAAAGCCACTGTCACATACTTGGGTAAAGAGGTCGGACAAGGTCTGTCAGGAAACCAATTGGTAGAATAGGAGGATCCTTATGTGTAACCGTGAATCTCACAGAATGCAGAGTAGCACAGGGACAATCCAAAAAACGTAATCCAGGGGCTTGGTCAAATAGGGAGGCAAATTGTCTGGTAACAAGGGAAATCCATAAATGTATAGAAACACCAAGTTAATTATTCAACAATGGAAAAGGAAGCTTTGGCCTTATTACTAGCGTTCCAACACTTCGAAGTTTATGTTGGGTCCAGTGGTTTGCCTGTGGTGGTATATACGGACCATAACCCGTTGGTTCTCCTTTCTCGTATGTACAATCAGAATCAGCGCCTCATACGTTGTTCTTCGATTGTACAAATTTACAATTTAGACATAAGGCACAAGAGAAGGGCAGAAAATGTGTTGGCTGATGCCCTTTCTAGAGTTTCAAGATTTGTTTTCTTTGTGTTTTCCATTTGTTTAGAAACATTAGATATTTGTTTTAATGGGTGGGGGTGTTACGTCCCAGTGTGTGGTCCATGTGTGTTTTGTTGCTGTTCCATACTTCCTGACCTTGATTTTTCTAATTCCCCCATTGGCCTGTCATTACAGTGCCTTGCGAAAGTATTCGGCCCCCTTGAACTTTTCAACCTTTTGCCACATTTCAGGCTTCAAACATAAAGATATAATTTTTTTATTTTATGTGAAGAATCACCAACAAGTGGGACACAATTGTGAAGTGGAACGAAATCTATTGGATTTTTGAAACTTTTTTAACTAATAAAAAAATGAAAAGTGGGGCGTGCAAAATTATTCGGCCCCCTTGCGTTAATACTTTGTAGAGCCACCTTTTGCTGCGATTACAGCTGCAAGTCTCTTGGGGTATGTCTCTATCAGTTTTGCACATCGAGAGACTGAAATTCTTGCCCATTCTTCCTTGCAAAACAGCTCGAGCTCAGTGAGGTTGGATGGAGAGCGTTTGTGAACAGCAGTTTTCAGCTCTTTCCACAGATTCTCGATTGGATTCAGGTCTGGACTTTGACTTGGCCATTCAAACACCTGGATACGTTTATTTGTGAACCATTCCTTTGTAGATTTTGCTGTATGTTTGGGATCATTGTCTTGTTGGAAGATAAATCTCCGTCCCAGTTTCAGGTCTTTTGCAGACTCCAACAGGTTTTCATCCAGAATGGTCCTGTATTTGGCTGCATCCATCTTCCCCTCAATTTTAACCATCTTCCCTGTCCCTGCTGAAGAAAAGCAGGCCCAAACCATGATGCTGCCACCACCATGTTTGACAGTGGGGATGGTGTGTTGAGGGTGATGAGCTGTGTTGCTTTTACGCCAAACATATCGTTTTGCATTGTGGCCAAAAAGTTCGATTTTGGTTTCATCTGACCAGAGCACCTTCTTCCACATGTTTGGGGTGTCTCCCAGGTGGCTTGTGGCAAACTTTAGACGAGACTTTTTATGGATATCTTTGAGAAATGGCTTTCTTCTTGCCACTCTTCCATAAAGGCCAGATTTGTGCAGTGTAAGACTGATTGTTGTCCTATGGACAGACTCTCCCACCTCAGCTGTAGTTCTCTGCAGTTCATCCAGAGTGATCATGGGCCTCTTGGCTGCATCTCTGATCAGTCTTCTCCTTGTCTGAGCTGAAAGTTTAGAGGGACGGCCAGGTCTTGGTAGATTTGCAGTGGTCTGATACTCCTTCCATTTCAAGATGATCGCTTGCACAGTGCTCCTTGGGATGTTTGAAGCTTGGGAAATCTTTTTGTATCCAAATCTGGCTTTAAACTTCTCCACAACAGTATTACGGACCTGCCTGGTGTGTTCCTTGGTCTTCATGATGCTCTCTGCGCTTTCAACAGAACCTTGAGACTATCACAGAGCAGGTGCATTTATACAGAGACTTGATTACACACAGGTGGATTCTATTTATCACCATCAGTCATTTAGGACAACATTGGATCATTCAGAGATCCTCGCTGAACTTCTGGAGTGAGTTTGCTGCACTGAAAGTAAAGGGGCCGAATAATTTTGCACGCCCCACTTTTCATTTTTTTATTAGTTAAAAAAGTTTCAAAAATCCAATAGATTTCGTTCCACTTCACAATTGTGTCCCACTTGTTGGTGATTCTTCACATAAAATAAAAAATTTATATCTTTATGTTTGAAGCCTGAAATGTGGCAAAAGGTTGAAAAGTTCAAGGGGGCCGAATACTTTCGCAAGGCACTGTACATCATTGTTTCTGTGTGACATCATCATCAATCAGCTTCTAAGCCAATCAGAAAGCAGATTATTCAGTATATAACTTGGAGGTCCCCTTAGTGAAGGGGCCTTTCGTTTGACTTTGGTCCTGCTCGGCTCAGCTTAGGTTTCGTTTTGCATTTGGTTTTTGCTTTGGCTTCGTTTCGCTTTGTGTGTGTGTGTGTGTGTGTCTGTTTTCGTATATCTTCGGCATTGTTGTTTTGTTGGTTTGTGTTAGTCTCTTTGTATTTTTGTTTGTTTGTTTGTTTGTTTATACCTGTTTAGCCATTACCTTGCCCAGACATATCGTATCAACCTCTGTGTTCTTCTGTACCTTGTTACTTGTGTCTACTCTCGTTTGTATTCGTAGTTCCCTTGTGTATTTGTGTGAACTTTAGTTTATAGGGTTAGTTTAGGGTGTCAGGTACATTCTGCACACGTAGTTGATTTTTGTATTAGTCACACTATTTTAGTACAGGTGAGTGTCTTGTATGGTTTTGGGTAGTCAGCGAAGGTTAGCTAGGGTGTTTGAAGACGCCAAAGACCGTGTGTTTTGGGTTTCCTTTTGTAGTTACTGTAGGTTAGCTCCCCTCACTTTCTTAGCCAGTTCCATTTTGTTGTTTTTTTTTTTTGGGGCACCACTGTAGTTCCTTACCCTGTGTGTTATTGTGTCCTATTACGTACCAGTCACTTATTCACCTTAAAATAATCACTTTTGCACCAACCCTTGTTGTCACGTTTCCTAAGTCCCTCACAAGAACCCACCTGCATCCTAAAACTATCCTAAATGTTACACCCCTTTACCCTTAGATACTTGAGGTCGTAAGAATGAACAATGTACAACAGGCAGCACTTTCAAGATACCATTTCTCCGACAAGACTATGGCAAGAACAAGTGGCAGAGTATAGGTAGAATTATTTCTTTTGGTTGGCAGAAAGAAGTACTTGCCCATCAAGCTTGCTCCTGTAATCTTGGAACAGGCAGCTCTTGGATATGGGAAGAGTGATCTTGTTGACATCTTGTTTTCTAAATTATGTCTCAGAATCTGACTGTTATACCTTGTAATGTTGTCGCAGAGACTTCAACAGTTCTGACTAAGATTAATTACTGGAAATCTTGGACAACTACAGCTGCCAAAGAATGCTAAATGCACACAACATTGAACGAATTATGCAAGAACTGCCTCACAAACCCCTTATCCATGAGCCTGCTTATGTTATCGAACAGTGGGAAAGTGTACTCGTTCGCCTCAGCAAAGCCCTTGAGGAAATTGAAACTGTGTATGAAAACTTGCAGCCGACAGCAAGGAAAAGCATACAGTCACTGAAGTTTCCACGCACAGGAAAAGGAAATATTAAAGCATATTACAACATACCTGCTAAGGTGTGATGGAAGGAAACAGTCTCTGTTCCTCAGGTTCTCCACAGACTCAAATCTCTTTCTTGGCAAAACTGTAACTGTTGACTTCATGGTGTAGCGGCGAGGCTTATTAAAGTACAGGAATTTAGTTTTCTGCCCCCTTGCCAGTCCCTCTCTCCTTCATCTCAGTGGCGCTTGATACAGAGAAGCCATTCCATTTGGTTCCCAATGAAGCTGAGACACATCAACCACCCTAACAACTGGTCATCTCTGGTGCTTCAAAGTCTGGGAGATTCTGGGAGAGTCTTATTCAAAGTTGGTTTACAACTGTAAGGTCAGAGTGTATTGTTACTCATCATCAGCCAATCAGGAACTGGTAGGGCAGGTTAACCCCATGTGGGTCTCTGATGCCCATGAAACTTTCAACCAATGAACGAGTGGAGTTCCTCCAGGTAAAACAGGCAACACAGAGCCCCTGGGCCCTGCTGGACATCTCTCGACTGCATGCCTCCTGGAGCCCCTCCTGGACATTCTAAGACTCAGCCCGGACCACCACGTAACGGCCAGTGTGTCAGAGTGCCAGGACTTTCCTTTGTTCTATGAGTCGAGGTTGCCAATGCTTGTTAATAAGACAGAATTAAGCATTGCTGTGCTTTCCTGAATGAGGCCCCATCTCTCTATTCATCTCTGTGGTGAAGCCACAGAGAAGCTATTCATGCAGGCTGAATTAAGGTGTTTTCTTTTGATAAGAAACAGCTCCCAATTGGGGATGCACTTAGCTAAGCCTGGCTATCATGATCAATGGTCATCCCTGGCGCCTATTTGTCTAGGGAGTGCCAGATGGACACCTGGACTGCATTCCTAAGTGTCAGGAGTAAGTGACCCATCTCTCACCTTGATCAACCAATCAGGGACTGGCAGGGCGTGGTAACACTATGTGGGTCTCCTATGCCCACCAAACTCTCAACCAATCAGCACACATCTGTGTCTTGGTCAAAAAGTTAGCGCAAGCTCAGGTCGGGGCTCTCCTTGGCCATTTTCGCACACCCTCAGAAACAATGACACGACAACCGGTGTTGTCTGCACTGGGACTTGGACTTTGATCTAAGCGTGAGGCCGAGGATCCCGTACGTACTCAGAATTCTGACACGACCAATGTGAATGCTCCGCTTGATCAATGACAGCCTACAGTTGGACCCTTGTCAACAACCAGAATAGCTTATTCAGAAGCAGTGCTGGACTGGGAACAAACCAGTTTATTCCCGTGCAAAAGAGTGACTTGCGAGGACCCGCGGTCACACTCTGTGCATAGAAACTTTCTACTAGTCAGCCAAACTGCTGGTAGACCCCTCTGGAGCAACGACTGCCCTGCACATTAGATTCCTCCGCCCGTCCTACTCCCAGCTGCACCTCGATTGATTGGCTGGTAGCCAGAGGACGCTGGGACAACGCCTATTGGACAACCGCTGGAACAGAGGTTGCAACAGAACCTGTCAGCTGGTTTGGTGTTTGTCCCGGGAAATCCGAATCCATACAGTGGATAAGTAAACCCCATGTTCTACCTTGTGTCTCAAGAATTTAATTATTACCTTAACAAGTTGTTATCAATTTAATTCATGAGTAATGTATTTACCTCTGAGTCTAGTGTAACAGTGGGTAATAACACTGATTAGCGATTTGGTATAGCCGAACGATATATTGAAATATATTCTCTGTTGTGTATCTCTTTGAGATTATATACCTTGTATATTGATAACCATTACAGTAAGGTCTGCAACCTGTATCCAGGCAGACTGATATGTTTGGTGCACAATTTATGTTTAATAAATGTATTTTAGGGTATTGAATCCGTGTGTGCGTGTTGTTTTTCTGACGATTGATTTTCTAAAAGCCATAACGAACTACCGCGTGATTACTGCTACAATTAATAATTGTCTCAGCAAAATCACAAAACCCCTACAGTTGATTCTAATACCATCAAAAGAATCAAATATGTGACTTACTGTTGCAATCAATAATTGTCCCAGTTAAGCACAAGACCCCTACATTTACTGCTGCCTCATGAGAGGATACCTACATTTATTGGTGCCCCGTGGGAGGAGATGGTGAGAATGAAATGAGAAGACCAAGCAGAATAATTCAAAATAAAAATGCCGCAGGTTTCCATGCATGACAGTACGGAGTGTGCTGAAAGAAAGGAAAAATGTTCCCCTTGCTCTTTAAGCAGTGCTTGATTGTTTTTTGTGATCTTTTGTGATCTACCTTGTTAATTGCATATTTGATCTTGTGATTTTCTGTGGTAGAACTGTGATTTCATACTTAACGATGGCTGTTAAAAGGTTTGACTACTGGCATAGTCTTGAGAGAACTCAGATAAGGCTAAAAGCTAGCCTGCATGAAAAAGAAAGGGAATTGGAGAGTTTAAACGAATGTAACCATAAAATGCGCAAGGACTTGTTGTGTATGAGTGAGGATAAAAACTCGCTTAGACAGGAGCTGAATGTTGTCCTGCGGGGAGCACAGCAACCGCAACGTAGGTGTTCCTTACCGCCAAGCAGTCCAGAGTGCTCATTTAGCCGGGAGAAAAAGGTTCCACCTGCGCGAGAGCTCTCCCGGACAGGATCTGTGACTGGATCATTGTGAGGTAGAGAGCCAAGTCAATTAAGGCGTGTGCCCCCGGACTACGATCTCTGCCATCTCTTCATCAGCAGAGAAGCTAGAAAAATAAACCTCCATTCTCTGAGAGAGCTTTTGGGTATCCAGTGTAGAAATTATAATCCAAGTTCATTTACGAAACGGTCTAAATGAATGATATACTGAACCTTTCAGTAGAAAAAGAAAAGGGCATGTGACTCAGAGTGGAACCTTTGGTAGATCATCTCCAAGGTAAAGTGTGGAACCAGGTCAAGGCCCCTAAGCCTTCTGTACAGAAGGAAAGGGGGGCCAAGAGGCAGACTGTGCTCACACAGAGCCCACCGAACACAGAAGCCCATGCGGAGATCTCTTCTGTTCCCTCTGGACAAGAAATAAAAATATTTTCTTGTTCCCCAGATATACAGGGAAGTCGTGTCCCAGCCAAGACCCCAACAGCCTCCCAGCCACAGGAGCAGTGCTCCGAGCAGCCGCCTGATCCAAACGGTAAAACACACCCCTTTTACATCACTAAAGAGGAGCGGATCTCCCCACCTGGTGATAAAAAGGAGCTTTCCCTGTGTACCCTTGCACCCAAGAGGGGTCAGGACCACCTCCCCGCAGATTGTCGGCATGATTGTCGGTGTTATACAGTGGGTTTATGCTTGTGTGCAACAGGCCAGAATGTTGACACAAGACCTGCTAAGGGAGCTTAGTGCCACTGTAGCCAGTCTAGCCATGGCACAATTCCCAACCCACTTGATCCCACTCTTCTCAGAGGAGGAGCACGTGTCTTTAACCACCCCATCGCTCATAGCTCACCCAGAATGCGGTCCAAGATTGAATTCGGTTCCAAATCTTGAGATGGGTATGGCTACCAAAGCTATCCATTGGCTGTGTCTAAATGATCCACCAATGAAGGGTGTAAAGCTACTAACGAGCAGAGGGAGGTTAATGAACCCCATGGAGAGCAGGTGGGAAGTAAATGGCTGGTCAGCACACCACATTTAACTGACACTATGACTTATGACAGGCATGATACTGCTGCCACAGTGCAGTTTCCTAATCAAACAGTTTTCCTGTAAGTTCCCGAGGGGGCCATAGTGCAGCTTAGTGACGCAACACTTGTACGGTCTAGAACCAGACAATATAAGACCAAACATGAGGTCGTGAATGCCTTCAGGGGCCACGCAATTGAATTGGATAGTAATCCAATAAACAGTAAGCCCTGAAGAGCTACAGGTAGTTTAGGTTGTTTTTCATAGAACAAACCTACAAACCACCCTGGTAGGTACCAAACACAGTGTTGTGGTTCATCAGGTGGGCGGGGAACAGAAACCATTGTTATTGTAACACTGCTGCTGGGTAGCTGGATCATGACTGGCAAGGTGTACTCTGGATGTTATACTCTCACATCAAGATGTACTTTGGGTAGCATGAATGAGTCAAAGGTAGCATGTCAGAGAAAGGAAGTGACTTCTTCTCAAATAGCTGCCTACTACAGAGGTATCAGATATTGACAGTGAACTTCCTGATGTGTAATGCCTAGACTGAGATAATGTATCCTACCTTGCTTATACACACTCCAGATGTTATTCATCATATTTGTTTCCAAAGCTGGTTCCTGTATGAATTCTTGAGGAGTAATGTGGAGATGTAAGGTTAACGTTCTAATGATACAAGGGACATCACTTAACCCTGTTTTGGTTTGAAGACAACAACGTCTAAGGACCTCGTGACCTTCAAAAGAGAGCACCAATTGGACAGCAACAACCCTGCCACTGCTTCTTTGTCTGTGGAAGATCTGAATCCAAACAGATTGGATGAGAATTCAACATTCTGCATTACAGCTCGAGAATTCAATTGTTACCTCAACCCCAGTTGATATCAATTTAATTCCTATGAGTGATGTACTTGCTTTTGAGTATCTAGTGTAAAAGTTGTAATCCAAGTTCATTTACGAAACGGTCTAAATGAATGATATACTGAACGTATGTACCTCTTGGTATTTGTAAGTCTTCGTGTCTGAATATATGCCTTTTGTATTCTGCTAACCCTCACGATAAGATCTGTTATGTTTATATGCACATTTTATGTATTAATAAATGTTTTCCCATGTATTAGTAGCAGTGTGTGTGCGTTATCTGAGTTATTCAGCAAGGTTGATTCTAATACCATCAAAAGAATCATTTTGTGACTTACTGCTACAATTAATAATTGTCCCAGTAAATTCACAAAACCCCTACACTTACTGGTGCCTACAACGGATATCCAAGGATTTGAGAGAAGACCTATGGCACATACATGTGGTTGTTATTTGAGAGTGTCTATTCATTATGATAGCTATCCTGACTTCAGGTGTGAAATGAACAAAATTTTGGAAAGTAATATTTCAGTGTTTGACTAGTTTGATTATTTGGGGATTTTGGGATTTTGTCAGATTCTTTTGTTATGAAACATCATGATTGCAGATGAGTTCCAATTCAATGAGTTCAAATACCTTGCAATTAGTGAATATAATCTGTGCTCTATTTTCATTGCATTTGGTGAAAGGAAATGAGAGAGGTGAGGTAATGTTATCGTCAAACATTTCATATAATGTTAGATAATGTTACTGTCAAATTGAAGTTGGGTTGGTTTTATGCGTGAACATTATCTATAGTCCATTAAAGATTGTTTACATTTACTTTCATTTGTTCCTTGTTTAATCCTATTTCACACTCAATGTTAAATCAGATCTAAAGACAACACATTAAAAGTGGTAAAATCTGTTGTGGCATTTGAAAAAAACAAAACATCATTGTACCCAGATCCCACATTTATAAGCAGTTTATCTTATCCAGAGAGTGCAAAGTCCGCTATTCTCATATTCCTATTTAAGACCCAGCCCATTGAGGACCATTTCAGGACCATTGTGCACCATATAAACTGGGGACAGCATGCATTACTGAAGGTCGTCCACTGGGAGTACGACGGTTGTGGGTCAGCCTTATTCTGTGATTATTCCAGTAATTCCAGTAACAGCGTCTATAAAATAACCTGCAAGAATTCGTGGGTCATTATTGGTTTTTGTATGCTTCTAACCAGATCATTTTTCTATCCGTTATTATGCCAGCCATCCAGCATGTCTGGTGCATCCGATGAATGAGGCGACCTCTGCTTCATCTGACTCAGGTTTACATTGTGTGATTCCTCCAATAACACCAAAACTTCATGGTTTGTATACCCACGACAAAATAAGTCCTCTATAATGGTGTCCATCTTGCAAAACGTGTAGAAATTATAACGAGCAAAAGTATTGTAGACCTACATTAATTTGATTTTTATCAGGTCACTTGACAATACAAGTCTTCAGGCCTATAGATCCCTGTACGATTTATGAATATAACAAAAGACCAGACAATGAAATCTATTTCTATGAAAGGCTATTTCGAAGTCACAAAAGTGAGATAAAAAGTCGTAATTCTGAGAACAAAGTCTGAGAACAAGTCGTAATTCTGAGATAAAAAAGACACAATTGCGAGATATGAAGTCATAATTCTGAGATTTTAAGTCGCAATTGTGAGATACCATAGTGCATTTGTTTTTACTCCCTGGCGGAAACGGGCTTCCATACATTAGCTTTTGTCCTTCTGAATCTAAGCAAAAACTTTTTAAGAGCTATTAGAGACGTGTATCACAGAATTGTTACAGCAAAAGCAGAAAGTTAGAAAATGAAAGCAAAAAAAACGCTTTGGAACGTTTACTTCTAATTCGCCATTGTTACATTCTTCGATTAATTACGGCAGAACTACGGGAATGAACTGGCAGTTTGAAAGTAAACAGGGGGGACAAAATAGAACTTTAACCTTAACTGAGTTGTCCGGTTCTAAGTAAATTGACTAATACCTCCGTGCTAGTCTCAATCATTAGAAACTGAAATAAAATGTAATGGCTTCTTCAAGACCTAGCACTTAAAAAATGCCAGTTATGGATTTTTGTTGTATAAGGGTGCACGAATGACAGTTTGCGTTTATATACAGTACCACTCAGTAGGAGAGGACCGAGATATTAAAAACAATCTTAGGTTAAGCAGTGTAAGTGTGTATGAGCGACCTGAAGCAATGATACCCACTGAGGACTGGATCAGGGCGAGAACAGCTAGGAGACTGGTGTTCAAAACAGACATTAACTTTTACTGCTACTCCATCATAACACAACCACTTGAACTACTATTTTCATCATAGTAGCATAAGGCTACAGTTACCACAGAAACAGCAGATACTCATTTTCCCTTACAGTTATGGTCTTATACACTTACCCTAAGCAAAACAAACTGCTCGTTTCACGAAACCAAAAATAAACAATAAATGACGATGAACAAAAAAGTCAATTTCCTGTGAACACAGCATAACAGTGCACAGACTCATCAGTAGAAACATGTACAGTAATTCTCATTGCGTTGTTTTAGACTCATATAACATAAAAAAGAACATTATTAACAAAGTCACATTAAGTTATACACTGTAGGGTGACCATATTTTGGTTTTCAAAAAGAGGATGGGGGGATAATCGACAAATGCCTCCAAAGAAATGAATCTTTATTACTATTTCTAATTAAAAATCAATTTAAACTCTTTACTTTTCATTAGACTTCTTAGCAAACGTTTAAACAGTTGCAGGGCTGCTATTTCTCTTCCATAATGGCAAACAAAGAAAAACCAAAAAAATATAGCCCTATTTTAACCTATAACTTTAAAGTCTTAACATCTGAGGAAAAAATGAAGATATCATAACTTAGGAGAAGTCCTCATTGGTTCCAAAAATGATCAATTTTAATGAAACATTTTTAAATATAATGAAACAAGTTAAACAGTGTTATATCTCATGGCCATAAAAATAGCCTCCCACACACACAAAAACCTTTTCGATCCACACGCTTTTTTCATTCCTGCTGATGTTCCCTGGCATACATGCTTGAAGTTCGCATTTTTGCCAGCAGGGATTGATTGGCCATCATGTAAGTATGAAACTCCTTGCAAGAAATTGTATTCCACACATAGAATTCCCTTTAGTGACTCAACAGACTGTTGATTCTTTCTTTTGTTCACAGGCTTTGCATCAGGGAGAAAACTCTCTCTACATTTGCATTGTGGGAGGAAATGGCAATAAAAGAACTGTGCAATTTTCGGCAGCTCTGCATGACCTCTCAAAATATTGGGTCCACTTCTGGTGTGCTTACAAATCTTTGCATTCTTCATCATTGTTACAGTTTTCTACGAATTTCCTTAGATTGCTGATCTGATCAAAGCCCATCATCAATTGGCACACCCTTGATACAGGCTTCCACGTCATTCCAATCTGGTACCTGACACAGATCCATCCACATGAAAGAAGAAAAATCCTCCATGGGGCTCCTCCACTTTTCCAGAGATTCTTTCATTCAAGAATCATGTTGTACACTTGGTTCAAGTTTAATTTCTGTTCCACAACTGAATTGCCATCTCTTTCCATCTCTTGAATGTGTGATTGGAATACATGCGTGAATGAATGCATGTGCCAGAGGTAAATGTCACCGAAGTCACCGAAGTTTTTTCAAAACAAATCCTGATCACATCTGGTGCTTTTTCTTGTAACAGAAAAAAATGCCTTTAGTGCTGGAAACATCTGTGGCAGCCTCTCAGTATCTGAGAACAATGACAGCCATCTCGTCTTGCTGTGAGAGAGGAGCCTTCTGTATTCAATATCACCAAAGGCACAGGACTCCTTGAGATTCTCTATGCGCACAGCATTTGTAAATTTTGAAGATGGTGTTCTCAATGTCGGCATCCAATGTGTCTACTCCATGATGAACACATGTTGGCTGGGCAACCCATACCAATCAAAGTGTTGTTCTGCAACAAATTCTTTATATTTGCAAATACAGTGCTTCCTCCTTCATCACACCTGACCCCTCCAAACACCGTATTGTAGTTGCCACCAGTAAATGCAATACATTTCCTTGACTGCCCTGTCTTGAGCAATCAACTCAGCTGTCTCATTGGGTGTGTTTTTGAATTAGATTAATTTAGTTTGAGCACCATTTCTTTCTTCCAATCAAAATACCGAACTATGACTGGGAATATTTTGACTGCTCTGTGATTGCTGCCATCAGTTGCAATGCCACAATAAGGTATACAGATGCAGCCATTCAAAACAAGCGGTTGATACAGCGTTAAAACGCGGTGCGCTTGTCGCAGTTTAACAAGGGATACCATATAATCCCGCATAATGCCGCATGATACCACAAGTAAAATAATATTATCCAGGATTTCCGCCAGTTGGAGCTTATAAAGCTCAACCTCTCGTGTATAACGTTTGAGCTGTCACCATCAAAGTCTTTATCGAAGATATTACTAATAGTATGAATAATGAATTACCTTGGACAAGCTGTAAACTCAAAGTATTACCCTGGTCCACATTCTTTGTAACCGTCTTTGTAAATTAAAATACTTTAATTTTTCATTAACTAAAAGTAACACCACAGCATTTCGTTGATCCAATCATGCATTTGTTTCCAATCATTCAAAGTAATTCTTGAGAATCTCTGATTCCCAATGCCTTTCACATGCTCATAAAATATATTAATTTAGGAACATAAACATATTACTGTATGTAAACTGTACTGTATATGGCTGGTCTTGGTATTTTTAAGAAAAACTAAACACCAGTATTCCATTTCTCCCTAAACATTTTAAGCATCAAAGTCTTACATGTGGTTATTTCGGAAACGTTTTTATGTGCTCCTTGCTCCTTCTGACCATGTCACTGTACGTTTAAAAGCATACTTTTAGAATTTGATTAATAGGTAATATAATATGGAATTGCGTAGCTAAAGAAATAACGGTATAACTATATTCATATACTGTTGCACAAACAGTAATACTGTGTAAGACTTTCCATTGAGATGTACTTGTCACATGACTACCTTGGAAGTGTGATTGCTTAAGTGACTGATGTAATCCTGAGATTGAGTGTTCAAACCCAGCTGTTGCCATCAGTTTTCTTTTAACAAATAAAAATTTCTTTGAAAAACTAAAATAGCTAATATTATTGCCATTATATTGACATTTTTTATATTTCTAAATATCACATGTTCGTACTGTATGTACACAGTGGTAGGGCGCAAATTCATGTGATCCCTATTAATAAAAGGTATTAAGGGTATTAAGATCCCTTTAGATCTCCCTTCAGATTTAAAAGGTTATTAATAATATCTTCGGTGTTGCATCTTCCCAGTTTAGCTGATCTTTTGCTGCCTACGCATGCTTGCACAGCTCCCTGGGTAAACTATCATACTTGACTGAGAAAGCTTTAGAGAACTTAACATTTTTTATTATCAACAAATTGTAAATACGACATTTACATTGGTGTTATTAATTTTTCACTTGAGTGTAAGGAGGAGTGTCAGCTGTTAATGAGAGCAAACCCCCCCTCTTAGGCTGGGCAAACGATTTTTTTAATTTTCAAAAAAGAAATAAAAAACAGATATAATGATATACAGATGCAGCCATTCAAAGTGAGCGGTACAGACACGTACCGGAGGTAATTGGCTACGGTGTCGTGCATTTTGACGCAAGATGATGCGCGGTACCGCGGTACGTGATTGGTTGACCAACAGGGGCACTCGTGGTCCGTTGGTCTGTCGTAGAAAGATTTACAGTAAACGTCTTTACTGTGCCTGTTGTAGTATTGAATATTTATATGGAATTTTACCACTGAAGGGAAATCTTAGTAGCTGAGCATAAAAAGAATAGGAGCATACTGTAACACGTGTGAAGGCCATAAACGATATTAATTTTGGAACATAAACATACAGTATATGGCTGGTCTTGGTACTTTAAAGAAAAAATACACACCAGTATTCCATTTCTCCCTAAACATTTTAAGCATCGAAGTCTTTAACTAAAGAGATACCGGAGTCAACAAGCATACTTTTAGAATTTGATTAAAAGGGAATATAATATGGAATCGCGTATCTAAAGAAATTAATAACGATATAATTATATTCATGTACCGCAACACAAGAATAGTACACGCTGTACAGTGTCTGTCGATAATGTTTCTGTAGTGCTTTTTCAGCACTCAACATGCGACCTTGCTGGTGGCGCTGTGGGTTAGGTTCCTGATTCCCATCTTACGTGGTCTGTGATTGAATCCCACTGGAACTATGACTTTTTTTTTAACAAACATTTCTTTGAAAAAATTAAACATTTCCCTTGGTCAGAGATTAAATAAAACCTCACTCGCACCAAACAAATTTATATTTCTAAATATCACAACATGATCGAATTTAAGTATTTTTAATAACAATGAATAGTCACCTATGCGTTACAAAATAAACATTTATATTGATTTGAATCACGTTTTGATTTAAATCGTAAACGCGTGTTTAAATATATGTGTTTAAAGGCGATATATAAAAGCGCTGATTCTTATGGAATGTGTTCCGCCGTGGATTCAAAAAAAATTTTTTTTAATCGCGTATCTAAGGAAAATACAGATGCAGCCATTCAAAATGGGTGAGGTATTTCTCGGCATACCGCGACACGCCCACCGGGGTATCACGCGGTTCACGTGTGTCACGTGACTAACTATCCGGCGTCGCCTTGTAAAACCGCCAGGGGGAGCTTAACCTCTTATGTACAGCATTTGAGCCTTTAATTTTGAACTGTGTATTACAGCATGTTAATCATCAGTCATTAAAATGTTGGTATATTTTATGAAAGCAAGATTGCTCAGTTGGACAAAAGTACACAACCTACCTTTATCAGAAATATTTATGCATCAAAGCCTTTACTGAAGATATTACTAATAGTATTAATAATGGATGACTTTGGACAAGCTGTATACTCAAAGTATAATTTCTTTAGCACATTTGTACAAGCACTTGGAATCTGTCCAAGCCATACTTTGTCAGCCATTTTGTTTTAACTTCAACGGGCATAAAAACTTCCTTGCTTTTAACAGGACGTTTCATAATTTCTAACTGCGAAAATGATTTAAAATGCGACACCTATCATTCAACTAGGGCTAAAATATCACAAGGAAAAATACACACCGGTAATCCATTTCTCCCTAAACATTGTAAGCTTCGAAGTCTTTAACGTGATACCGGAGTCAACAAGCATACTTTTAGAATTTGATTAAAAGGGAATATAATATGGAATCGCGTATCTCAAGAATTTAATAACGTTATGATTACATCCGTGTGCTGCGACAGGGCTGGGTAGGGCTGTTTCGCCTGCCTGTTCATGCAAGCTGTCTTGTAGCCTACTGGTCTAGGTGCATGACTACCAACTGGCAGGTTGTGTGTTCAAATCCAGCTGGTGCTGGACTTTTCATTTTTATTTATTTATTTTTTAATCGCATAACATAAACATTTTACCGTATGCAAACTGTACTGTGTACAGTATGTATATGTATATTTAATGTCTTAACTGTGCCCGTTTAATTGAATTTAAAAAAATTATTTAACACAAACATTAAGCTGTTTACATCTTCCGCCTGAGAACAGTCACCCGTTGCTTCCCAACGCAGAATGGTGATTGGCTGACACCATCTGACACCCCTCTGATTGGAGAAAAAAGACGTGCTGGTTTGCTATACATACTGTACCAGGAAGAGGATTTCTTTCTATTCAAAACGTGTATTTTAAAAGTTTAAGAAGTAAAAACCTTACAGCGTACACAGATTTCTAAACTGATCAGGATCGTTATCTTTGTCTTATGCATAATAATGTTCACCGCTCTGTCCAGCAAATTAATAATAAACTTTATTTTATATAGCGTTTTAAACGAATAAGTAATTAGATTGCTCATAAACCTAATCACTTGCTTTTTCTTTTTATTTAGGCTCAGATTTCAACTATAGATCGTATTATTAATAACCATAATAACAACCAACCAACAAAAACAACCATATAAACATAATACCAACCAAAAACATAGATAACAACCACAATAGAAAATCAAATATATCAAACCATTTTACTCTCGCAAAGTCCTCCAATTATCATAATCCCGCCCCTTATGCAAAACCAAACCTTCCTCCCATCCCAGTTTATCCTGTTTATCATAAACAAAATCCACCTCAATTTTCAACATAAAGCATTACACAAAATCAATACCTCAACACTCCATACTCAACAACGATAATTCACAAACAGCCAGAACATGTAACTACACATTCCCAAACAGACCTAATTTCCATAGCCCCGCCCCTTATGCAAAACCAACATCCCTCCCCTGTTCTCTCTCTCCCCTGGCGGTTGTAATTGTTTTTATTTTCAAATAAATTTTAGCAAAGTCATGTATTTTAAAAATCTTAAGATTTTTATATTTATGTCTTTATTTAGTGGTTTCATTAGTGACAAAGGCTAAACTTTCTTGGAAAAATGTCTTTTATGTAAACCATGTTTGCTATTAATTCATTCAGGGCTAAAATATGTTCATTGTCTTCTAATGAAAGAAGGATTCCTTTCGCCGTAGTCGGGAGCCTAGCCTTTAACTAGTAAGTACTGTACTTACTGGGTTTTTGAGGGGGGGGAGGTGTCTTTCGTCACAGCCAGAAAGGCTGTCTAGAAATATACATTTGTTTGGTGTGAGTGAAGTTTTATTTAATCTCTGAGCCATACTGATTCTTCTGGAATCTGTACTTTTCACTGATGAAACAACAGTGGCTCTGGAACAGTTTTCAACCATGTCGTTTTATAAAAAGGGGAGATATGTACACGTTACTGAAGCTAAAAGTTTAGCCTTTGTCAATAATGTAACCACGAAATAAAGACATATAGAAATCCCTACGTTACAGACTGTATATGGCTGGTATTGGTAGTTTAAAGAAAAAATACACACCAGTATTCCACTTTCTCCCTAAACATTTTAAGCATCAGAGTCTTACATGTGGTTATTTATTGCATAATTTAATTTTGAAAGCCACTGAGACATCAGGTACTACTGTTGTATTTATGAAAAAGAAACAAAACAAAAAGCATACTAACAACTGTGCCATCCTACTCCTTAGTTAATACATTTTATTATTCATAAACAGTTAACATTGTTAGCAAAATATTTTGAATTATATTTAACCCTATTTTTTCTTTAGTTTTGTATTTAACTTATTATATGATAGTCAGACTTAATGTATATTTGAACAATGAAAAAATATTTTTACAAGATTTTACATTAAGCACTTAAAATTAATATGGTTAATAATAGTAAACTGTAACATGCTGTAACAAGATTGGTTAAACTGCGAAGAAAATGCTTTCAGAGAAAATGTTTCAGGTGTGAAGAACATAGATCTCCAATGCAATTTCAACCAAACCTGTTCCCACACACCCTGCCCCCACTACCATTAGAATACACACAAACATTTTAGCGTTTCATTCTGAGCAGAAGACCCTCACACCTGAAGAGTGCTGGCTGTGACGAATTAATCATACCGTTATTAAATTCTTGAGATACGCAATTCCATATTATATTCCCTTTTAATCAAATTCTAAAAGTATGCTTGTTGACTCCGGTATCACGTTAAAGACTTCGAAGCTTACAATGTTTAGGGAGAAATGGAATACTGGTGTGTATTTTTTTCTTTAAAGTACCAAGACCAGCTATATACTGTATGTTTATGTTCCAAAATTAATATCGTTTATGGCTTTCACACGCGTTACAGTATGCTCCTATTCTTTTTATGCTCAGCTACTAAGATTTCCCTTCAGTGGTAAAATTCAATATCTACAACAGGCACAGTAAAGACGTTTACAGTAAGTCTTTCTACAACAGACCAACGGACCACGAGTGCCCCTGTCGGTCAACCAATCACGTACGGCGGTATTTTGCGTCATCGCGCGTCACGATGCACGACGCCGTAGCCAATTACCTCCGGTACGTGTCTGTACCGCGCACTTTGAATGTCTGCATCTGTAACAGTATAACTTTGTTCATGCACAAACAGTGGCATGTTACATTATTAATTTGGGTGTCTCCTCTTGCCAGAAAGCTCTAAATTGCATTTTGAGTGCGGTTTTTGACTTTTTCTAAATTGCAACCCATAAATAAAGCTGATACAGTTTAGACTTACTGTATTTTAAACTGTATTACAGCAGCACATTGGACAATGCAACGTAAATTGCAAAAATGCACTTGGAATCTGTCCAAGCCCTACTTTGTCTGGCATCTTCTTTTACTGCAATGGACATAAAAACTCTCTTGCTTTTAACAGAGCGTTTCATAATTTCTAACTACAAAAAATATTTAAACTGCGACACTTATCATTCATCTTTAAATAAACTTTATTTTATATAGTGTTTTAAGCGAATAAGTAATTAGATTGCTCATAAACCTAATCGCTTTTTCTACATAAACACAGCATGATTGCTCTCTGAAAATGCTTTTTCTTTACATTTAGGCTCAGATTTCAACTATAGATCATATTATTATAAACTTTCTTGGAAAAATGTATTTTATGTAAACCATTTTTGCTATTAATTCATTTAGGGCTAGAATACGTTCATTGTCTTCCAATCGAGTCGAGTTGACATTGGAAGCTTGCCACGCCCGGACTGTTACACCAACGCATTAGCATGTTAAAGCGATTTTATTGAGGAGCCTAGCTTTCTGAACTAGTAAGTACTGTACTTCCTACTTTGAAAATACCTGTGAAACCGGTTAAATTCATCACAGCCAGCACTCCCGCAGAGAGGGGGGTTGTACTCGTAAATGTCTTAGCACAAAGCAGAAACTTCTTGTATTTTCCGATGACATACAAGTGGAAAGATTACAGATTTTAATCGTCTTTTTTCTGAACCAGGGAAAATATGATCATGTTTCTCTATAACAATAATAAAAAACTTTTATACTAAAGAATATTACTTAGTAGTTTTAATCACCATATTACTACCAAAAAAGTCGCCCCAACAACAAAGACATGATTTCATCATAACACCCTGCCAAGCGGCGAGATATGATTCCTTTGTTGTTTTTGCATAAAGGTTTAAACGATTAACGTGTCGGTGTCGAGATTTTTTTTATGGTTTGGTTAATAATGCAGTTTGTAAATCCATATTTACCAAACAAACGATAGCTGGAAAGCCTGCTGTTAGCGAGGGCAAACCTGATGTTGAAAAAAGTTGTTACTCTACAAAACCTTTTTCGTTTAAAGCAACAGGTGGGGTCATCTGCCTTTGGGAAATATCATCCCGCAAAGGATATTTTATTCTTAAATTCAGGTTTGGGACCTTGTTAGGACAAATAGGGACTTTGTTAATTTGTTTGTCACACAAATCATTATCTTCAAGTGTTAAGTGCACAGTACAGGGTTCATGTTCTGCTGTCATGGTGGTCTGAAAATGATTTATTTTTGTATATTAGCTCTCTTCTCAGTACAACATATAGTTCTGGCTGTATGGAAGGTTTTGTGTTATCCTGAGGTATGCCAGACAATAAACATCTCTGAAGACAATTCCTTGGTTTCATGTTTCAGAAGGTTGTTTTGAGTGTCTGAACATTGTCTCTTTGCACCTGTAGTTACTTGCAGAAGTATTTTTAAGAAACATGTAAGCTTGGGCAAAATTCTGATTCTTAGGCAAAGTAATTAGAATTTTAATTTACTATACTGCCGGACATTAAAAACATAATGTCCTCTAAAACATATAGACCTACTGTAAAGGATGTTCATATTTTGTCACTTTTACCCCTCACTTTTCAGTAAAATGTTACACTCCCAGTTAGCTGAATTTAGGCTACACACTTCTATTACATCTTCATCGCCAGTCTTTACATAGGCTTACAATGAACATTTATTTCAAAGTAGGGACTACTGAAAACCGTATAGCGTGTTAAATGATGCTAGGATATCTGGACATTGTCCAGTATCTTGAACAAGCTATGAGATGATGAAGTGCATCTTTAAGCTTATCTGGAAATTAAATAAATAGAAGACTAAGATCAGAAATTGAAATCTAGATCAGTGGTTCTCAAACTTTTTGGACCAAGTACCACCCCTAATCCAACCAAAGCAAAGTACCACCTACAAGTCATCTTCTCATAGGAACCCCAGAAATTCTCAATGACCAACATGAGCGCGCGTGCACACACTCACACATACATATAATAAATATTATAATAATAAACTTAATTTTATATAGTGCCTTTAAAGGTGGCTTCTCAAAGTGTTTAACAGAAAAAAAACAACAACAACAAATAAAAAAGCACCATTTCAGTGAGAGGGGTGAGCCTGTTTAGTTGAGCAAAGCAGATGTGAATTAATTTTTCGAGCCTTGATACAATTCACAACGAAGTCTAACAGATATTAAATCGTCAGGCATTTTCTTGACGGCAAAGATCTCGCGGTGGATGTTGTAATGCGTAGATTAATTTCTGGAGCAACCAATCTAATTCGTGCAACTACACCGTTATGTCGGCTTGTCATTGCTCTGGCACCGTCTGTACAAACTCCGACGCATTTTATCCAGTCGAGGCCATTCTCTTCGATAAATTCATTCAGAAGCTGAAATATGTGCTCTCCTGTAGTTCCTGTTGGTAGCGGTTTACAGAACAGAGTCCTCGCAAGACGTACCCTCAAACTCGTATCTAACTTAAACGAGCAAATTGGGAAAATCGACTACAAACTCATCTAATTGCAGTGAAGAACATCTGCTCATCTTAACGCGCTCTATCAGTGTACTTTTGATATAATCCTTCATTTCAATAATTCTATGAATGACTGTGTCTTTCAGGGGGAGGGGGGCAGCAGGTCGAGCTGTTTAGCAGCTTTTTCTCTACACATAATACGTGTCAGCTCTTTTGCCAACGGTAAATAAGGTTCTTGAAAAATAGTGTAGCTTACCTGCTTTAGCAATCCGCAAGCTTGCGTTTTTCCGCGTTTCCGTTTTTATTTCCGTATTTATTTATAGTTTTTATTTCATGCGCATGGGAGCGAAACACAGAGACGCTCGGTGTATTTTTCTCAGATTAGAACAGTTCTTAAATATCTTTCTGTTATCACGCTTTCGTGTGCTCACAAGATTACCTGCGTTCGTAGCACGTATTTCTATGCATTCCTGTGTTTATAACGTTAGCATTGTTCCAAAATCACGCACATTCTCCTTTCTCCCTATTTGCTGGAGATACAGTAGCTTTTTTTAAAATAATTGGGCATTTGCATCCGTAGCACGCATTCCTATAGAGTGGTATAGAATTATAGAGTATCTCTTGTGTCCACTGAACTATTAGCACGCACTGTATCGTAGTACGTAGGCTGTGTATTCGACACGTATTAAAATACAAAATATGAAAACCCGTCCCGATTTTTCAGCGCACACGACACAGTTCCAGGGTCATTCGGCGTACCACCTGGCGGCACTCCACGTACCACTGCCGGTACGCGTACCACAGTTTGAGAACCACTGTTCTAGATCATTGAGTCCTGGGCACTGCAGTGCATCCAGATATGCTATTGTCCAATGGGAACTTTGATTTGTGTGTTGATACAAAGAAGAAATTCCCATATGCATGACAACTGATTAATGTATACCGACCACTCTGTTCAGATCTGTAAAGCTGTCATATACTGTATGGCATGATAGCTCACAGTTTACAGACAAGTCAGTTACAGGGTGATTTACAAAATTATAACCAGAAGTTGACAGTCTCATTATGTTATCAAAGCCAAGTAATAGCATTATATCTGCATTGAAAATTTGGGCCCATCAATCACTTTCTCTGTCCCCCATCCTGCTTCACTTCCTTCCATATGGCTTTGTTAAAGCAATTTATTTTATCCGTATTTTTATGAGAATTTTTTTTACTGCATTGTTTATGTATGATTGTTTATGTATGATCAGCTTTTCAGCTGAGATAAAATAAGATGTATGCATCTAAATAACTGGACCTCAAACAGCAGACCTTATGAACAATACTGTGTATATTTATTTAAAATATTTATAGCTCTTCTGGAAAGTTGGTGGGGGAAAAAAACTGATGTGCTGAAACAGTACAATTAAACACGCTCTGCAGAAAAGGGGATGGTTGTTAGGTCAGCTTCAGTTTTACACGTACAGTACACATTTGATTTCATTAAAATTATGAGGTACCCTGTATCTGCAGGACTCAAGAGGCTCTCAGTCATGTCACTTTGCAGTTGATGTATCCTAGAGGTTCCTAGATTCTTATTGTAAATAAAAGGAACAGCATACAGTGGGACTTTTTCAAAAACGGGGAACACATTTCAACATCTGACTGCACTGAGCACACAAATATTGGTTCTAGGCTCCTGAATCACCTTTGGTCCCTGGATCATTGCTTTTAACCATTTACACAAGGTTTTTACTGTTAAGCACTTTCACAGCTCAACATAAATGGACCTTCTGGGGCACAGGCTTTAAAGGAGCTTTTTTAAAAAAACAGACTTTGCATTTCCTGTTATAAGCTATTCTTTTAGCATATGACAAGCATGCCCTTATTATGGTGATATCCTCCTAAACATTGGAGAAATAACTCTAGAAGTTCAATTAAAACAGAAATGCTTCAAATCACTTGGGATACAACAAAAAAGTAGTGTATTATAAAGTGTGTTAAAAATTTAGTTAGTTTGTTTTCATACCTTAGATTATAATAAAACCTCACCATTTAACACCAATAGGTGTTTTCTTGAAGTCTGCTAGCTTCAAAGTTTATGGTTTGGCTTTTGTGTATAATGATAGTGAACTGCATTGGAAATGTAGGAAAGTAAGTATTAATAAGCAGGAAAATTAAATCAAGAAACACCTAAAGTACTGGACTATATTGCAGATAAACTACCGATCTACCTTTTAAGCCTGCAGAACTCCAGCTTTAATTGATTGGACTCAACAGCCTAGGTTTTAAGGTTATCCTTACAAGTGTGGAAAAGCATGGGCGTAATGTTGCAGCCTTCACTGTTGTTTTAGAAGTTGTTTTTTCCAGCTGTACATGAACATTTCTGTCTTGAGTCTTTCTTAACAATATGGTGTAAACAGTGTCTGGTTTCTACTGTGGTTATTATTTCATTACTGAAGTAGCCTTTTGATATTTGCACAGTAATTTTTGTTGTTATGGCTATTTTCATATTCGTAGTTTTCTTCTGTTAAAACTTAAAATCTCTTGCATTAAATTGGGTACAAATGCAAGAATTCAACCAGATATTCTTACTTGTAAAATATCTACTGTTGCATTGCAGTTAGTTAATGTAGTTAGTCCATAGTCAGCAATCTAAACTTTATAGTTCAGGTGGGTAGCTGCGCAGCATGCGTAGGCTGCAAAGGAACAAGTTATAGGTTTATTAAACTTTATTGTTAAGCTTTAATGATTGATGTTGTACCAGTAACCTTTAGAAATACTATAGTACTTCACAAATGCTTTGTGTGTTTGGAAATCATTTGAGTAAAAGCCTTATAAAAATAGGTTTAGTTTTTACAGGACATCACAAAGAAATAGGATGGTATAATTCTTATGATTGCTTAGTGATTGTATTTGGAAGATTATGGAATAAACAGACTTCAGGGATGCCAGTGGATCATTGTGCTATTTGGAATTATTTAAAAAATCAAGTGACCTCTTTGCTGTAGTATTTTTAGTATTATTTATTTAGTATTAAAAAAGAATAGATGTATTAAAGTTGTGCGATGTGTAAGCGGGATATGTAAAATAATGTAAAATAAAGTTTCTTATTATTGTTATAGAGAAACATGATCAGATTTTCCCTGGTTCAGAAAAAAGACGATTAAAATCTGTAATCTTTCCACTTGTATGTCATCGGAAAATACAAGAAGTTTCTGCTTTGTGCTAAGACATTAACGAGTACAACCCCCCTCTCTGCGGGAGTGCTGGCTGTGACGAATTTAACCGGTTTCACAGGTATTTTCAAAGTAGGAAGTACAGTACTTACTAGTTAAGAAAACTAGGCTCCTCAATGAAATCGCTTTAACATGCTAATGCGTTGGTGTAACAGTCCGGGCGTGGCAAGCTTCCAATGTCAACTCGACTCGATTGGAAGACAATGAACGTATTCTAGCCCTAAATGAATTAATAGCAAAAATGGTTTACATAAAATACATTTTTCCAAAAAAGTTTATAATAATATGATCTATAGTTGAAATCTGAGCCTAAATATAAAGAAAAAGCATTTTCAGAGAGCAATCATGATGTGTTTATGTAGAAAAAGCGATTAGGTTTATGAGCAATCTAATTACCTATTTGCTTAAAACACTTTATAAAATAAAGTTTATTTAAAGATGAATGATAAGTGTCGCAGTTTAAATAATTTTTGTAGTTAAAAATTATGAAACGCTCTGTTAAAAGCGATTGAGTTTTTATGTCCGTTGCAGTAAAAGAAGATGCCAGACAAAGTAGGGCTTGGACAGATTCCAAGTGCATTTTTGCAATTTACGTTGCATTGTCCAATGTGCTGCTGTAATACAGTTTAAAATACAGTAAGTCTAAACTGTATCAGCTTTATTTATGGGTTGCAATTTAGAAAAAGTCAAAAACCGCACTCAAAATGCAATTTAGAGCTTTCTGGCAAGAGGAGACACCCAAATTAATAATGTTACATGCCACTGTTTGTGCATGAACAAAGTTATACTGCTATTTTCCTTAGATACACGATAAAAAAAAAAACTTTTTGAATCCACGGTGGAACACATTACATAAGAATCAGCGCTTTTATATATCGCCTTTAAACACATATATTTAAACACGCGTTTACGATTTAAATCAAAACGCGATTCAAATCAATATAAATGTTTATTTTGTAACACAAAGGTGACTATTCATTGTTATTAAAAAGACTTAAATTCGATCATGTTGTGATATTTAGAAACATACATTTGTTTGGTGCGAGTGAGGTTTTATTTAATCTCTGACCAAGGGAAACGTTTCATTTGCAGAGTGCTGAAAAAGCACTACAGAAACATTATCGACAGACAATGTACAGCGTGTACTGTTCTTGTGTTGCAGTACATGAATATAATTATATCGTTATTAATTTCTTTAGATACGCGATTCCATATTATATTCCCTTTTAATCAAATTCTAAAAGTATGCTTGTTGACTCCGGCATCACGTTAGTTAAAGACTTCGATGCTTAAAATGTTTAGGGAGAAATGGAATACTGGTGTGTATGTTTTCTTTAAAGTACCGAGACCAGCCATATACTAATGTTTATGTTCCAAAATTAATATCGTTTATGGCCTTCACACATGTTACAGTATGCTCCTATTCTTTTTATGCTCAGCTACTAAGATTTCCCTTCAGTGGTAAAATTCCATATAAATATTCAATACTTAAACGGGCACAGTAAAGACATTAAATATACATATACATACTGTATACAGTACAGTTTGCATACAGTAATATGTTTATGTTCCTAAATCAATCTCTTTTATGAGCATGTGAAAGGCATGGTGAATCAGAGATTCTCAAAAATTACTGTACTTTGCATGATTGGAAACAAATCCGTGATTGTGAAATGCTGTGGTGTTACTTTTACAAAGACGGTCAATGAAAAAAAGAATGTGGACCAGGGCAATACTTTGAGTTTACACTTACAGCTTGTCCAAGGTCATTCATTATTAATACTATTTGTAATATCTTCGTTAAAGACTTTGATGGCGACAGCTCAAACATGAGAGGTTGAGCTTTCTTAGCTCCACCTTGCGGAAATTCCGGATACTATTATTTTGCTTGCGGTATTATAGGAGAATTTAAGGTAACTGGCGGTATTTATCGGTAACTTGCGGTATTTACCGGTAACTCACGGTAGACTGCGTACAGCGTACCGGAAAATAATGCGGTATCGCCCGCGCATTTTGGAATGGCTGCATCTGTAAACATTTACTACAATACAATACTGCTACGTTTCGGCTGTGAATCCTTCTTCACTTGTGAGGGTGAAACGCTTGGAGTTTGTAATGTAGGGCAATCTGGACAGATTAAACTTTAATGCAGGAAAAGTGTATTTCCCAGAAGCTACAGTAAACTGATTCCTGTGGAATGTGTTTTCTTTCTCCTTTTTTTCAGCATGGAATAAGCCTATTACTTGATTCTTCTGGAAGCCCATTTCCGCCAGGGAGTAAAAAAAACACACACAATTTTTAAATTGACAAAAAGAAATGCAAAACTCTCTTGTTTAAAGCACCATGTCTCTTCCCGTTAAAAAGAGGAGACACTTTAACTCTTCAGTTCACAGAGAAATTTCACCAGAGCCTCTTACTAATAGTTCATGCTAACACTTTCTTAACGCGAGAAGTACTACTGTTAGCAAAAAAAAAGGGTTTTTGGAGTGGGAGCAGTTTTTCTTGCTTTGTGAACATGTGTATACAGCGGTCACCCCGGGTTCCAGTTAGTGCGTAATTATACATCGATGAAAAAACGGAGGTTTAAAAAAAGAGAATAAGCTCACTGATTGTTTTATGTGGAGGCTGTGAACACTTTCACAAGTCGTGGTCTTTAAAATGCATTTGATTTGAAGGCTTTCTGTGTTTCCCTTCCAAAGATATGGACAGAAGAATATTCGAGCATGGTCAAAAAGCATGGTTTTTATGGTCTGTAGCTCAAATCCTGCTTAATTAAAAATTAGACACAAGAAGAGTTTTATTGGACAATGTTGTGATGCTAAAGAAATCAATAACGATATTAATTCAAAGATCTAAATATATTTAACACTTCCGCCTAACATTATAGGTGCCCACCTGCGCGGTGACCAATTGACGGCCAGCAGGCTGTGCCGAAAAATAGATGAAAACCGGTTTAACAACTCTTAAGCATACTTAAGCATACTGTAGTTTTTGTTAACACATTTTTATCAGTGAAAAGACCACGGGCATTCTCAGAGTAGAATAGGCGTACCTTCCAATCAAAGACAGTCCCCCTTCCCCCCACGGAAAGACAGACAAATGTTTTCACTGCCTATTTAGTAGCTATTCAGAAGGAAATGTGGTGACATCAGGCAAGCACCTCTGTCAGGCGTAAGCATTAAATATATTTACTGAAAAGCTGTACAATGGAAGAAATTCTGCCCCCCCTCCAAAAACCCTTTTATTTTGCTTACAGCAGTACTTCTCGCATTAAGAAAGTTAGATGTTAGCATAAACTATTAGTAAGAAGCTCTGGTGAAAGCTGCAAGGGGGGGTTAAAAAAACAATACTTTTTATGTCAGCAGGCTCAGGTGTTATTTCCTGCCTAAAGATGAGTGGCCTGCTGGAAAGCAATGGAAATGAGGTTAGAAATGGCTGCTTTTTTAAAATCACTGGGTGTTAAAAGTTCTGTCAAATCATATAATCTTCGGCTGGCACTTTGTCAAACTGAGGGATGACACAATGGGGAGTTGGTAGACTTTTTCCCTGAGGGATGACACACTTGCATTTGAGATAATTGGGAGGTTTTCCAAAAGATGGCAATATGGAATTTCAAAGTATCCTGTTGCTATTTGCATGTTATGTGAATGGATGAAAGACATTCTGTCTTTCTCTGTGATGATGAAATATTACACATACAGTATATATAGAATGAAAGGAAGAACATGAAGAAATGTGAAAAGGGATATAATTCATAAGACACATAAGCACTCCTGATATCCATGTTATTGTAACCAAATGATTCATATGCGTAAGCATAGACAAACCCCAAAAAAAGACTTATTACTGTATCAAGTAAAGAATTTTAAATATGAGGTATTGTGAATGGCTTGTATTTAAGGCAACAAGAATATGGTAATTTTGCATTTCTTTAGTCAGTGTCTATACAAAAGCTTCACAGTAAGGTTTGCTTTAAAAAATCATTGCTGAATACTGCTTTATCCCACAGTTTTGTTGTACAGTCAATTTAATCAAAGAATACATTTCATTTAGACCATACATTCCATATTAAGCCAATGTGAGTATTGGTATAACAAGCAAATTTGTCAAGAGTGAATTAAATCAGTGAGTCTAAAAATGTATTTTTTTGGATATGGTATATAGTATGTTAAGGGCACTAGAAATGTATGAGAATCTTGTATTTTAAGTGACTACTTACTACCAAGTGAGCCAAAGAGCCGCCTCTTATTTACCACCTCTTATGTACATAAAAATTTAGAATAAAAGATACTGATGAACCACTGCAATGTGAGAATACAGAACAGTCTTCACCTTTCATCTATTCCATTATTCATTTCACAAGACTGAAATTAATTTTGCCAAAGTTGATAACACTGACAAATCATCTAGTTTCTTTCAAAATTATTCAGACCTTGTTTTCACATTACGGTACTTTAAAGCTTGCAATCATGGCTTTGAATTAGCAATGAATATTTTTACATACATAACTTACTCCACACATTCAAAGCAAAACAATAAAAAGATAGATGTAAAAAGGTAATTAACAGAAAAGAAAAAGTGGGAAAGTCAAGATTGCATAGGTATTCCAAGCCTTTTGCTTGTCAAAACTAATTTAATTTAGGTGCACAAAAATACCGATTAGTTTAGTGGCTTCTGTCTGTGTGTAACAATATTGGTTTACATGATTTCAGAATAAATGTACACATCTCCGTAAGATCCCTCAGTCAGGCAGTGAATTTCATTGAAACTTGGAAACACAGCTTTTGTTTTTGTATTTCATGTGCTAATGAAGCTTGGTTTATGTTTAAAAGTATGGTAATTAAAAAGCATTAATACTTTCGTTGAAGTTTGAATAAAGTTGATGTTTTATCTTTTGGCTAGACTTGACTATTTAGCCATGAGATATACAATAGATTGTCATTAAATAAAATGTTTATTAATCTTCCTTGTTATGTACAGTGAGAATGATAATGTAAAGAGAATTAATTTAATCACAGAGTGCTCATAAATTGTGCTAGGAAGAAAACAGCCAAGTGTTCTGAAAGGTCAAATATAAACAGGTTTTCGATGGACAGAATGATAGATTAACATACAGTACTGTAGAGGAAAACAGTATAGGCATTGTTAATATGAGGACTTTTGAAACCAAATTTCCCAAATTTAATATGTGCTTTTCTATATTGGTACAGTAGGACTAATAGGTTCCAGTAAAAATTTACAATATTCAAAATTGGTAATGGTTAGAAATACCATTTTATAATAAGGCAGTGGCATTTTATAATTGTTATCCTAAACGGAAAGCAACTCAGTTTATACTACAGTATATTTTGCTTTGCTTGTAAAATTTTCATGGTCACTTGTTCTCAATATTTATAGATATCCATCAATATCACATCAATCAACGCTATTATCAGTTCAGGGAAAGATATACTGCTTGCAATATGCATGAAGGTGTGGCTTTTAACAGCAACAGCTTATCTGTTACTTAAGGGTGGAAATATTCCATTGTAATAAGAAAAGGAAGTAGATAGATTACATAGGTTTTTATATAATACATGCGCTTAATTTACTATCCTTAGATGGCTGTTTATTCTCATTATGAGAGCTTGCTTTGTTGGAATTAGCTTGCTAATTCCAACTGAATAAATTAATTTTTCCTCAAATATAACAAAGAGAATTCCATATAGTACAAATGCAAGCAGTTATCATGGCCAGATTCAAATTTTTTATCTTAATTTGTATGAGTATGTAGACACCTTTTCAAGGGCATTTTGTGAAATAAAAAGATAAATTTGTAATCAATGTTCAATAAATGTAATGTTAAGATTGAGAGTTTTTGTGAAATCCCTCTGGGACAGGACAGTGTCTTTCTGGGATATTGATAAGGCAGAGCTGCAGCAGGAGATGCTTGTCAGCTCTCCTTAACTCAGTAATGCTGCACCTCCATCTGTATTATTCTTTATCTTTTTCTACCAACCTCTTCAAGAACACACCATCATGTTAAGTGAAACAAAAACAATAACAGAGAGAAACACACTGCCTTGAACCCTAGAAAATGACAAGTTTTAATTCAAGTGTTTAGTTTATAAGCTTGTTATTTTAGTTGGTTTTGTTACATTATTAATTTGGGTGTCTCCTCTTGCCAGAAAGCGCTAAAGGCACTCTTGCATTTTGAGTGCAGTTTTTGACTTTTTTAAATTGCAATCCATAAATAAAGCCATATGGATGTTTTTAGATCACATATCCACAGCTGGCAACTTTTTCATGAATGTTCAAAAACATGATATGAGATAGGGTAACTTGAAGGTTACCTGATAACTCTTGGGGTGCGACACTGGAAGTGAATTGCAGAATGCTGGAAATACACAACTCAGTAGAAGTGCCAAGCAGCTTGGGTGTGGGAGCAGAGTCCTGCCATCCGAGTTTAGATCTCGGCGGAACCTGAGCCGCAGTTCCTTCTTAAAACGTAATCTGGTGAGCATTTCTAGAATCGTACTTGTGTTAAAATTGATGACTTCTTGAACTTCGGTAGGCAATTCCCCTCTTGATTTCGGATTTCATTGCTTTATTACAGGGGTGCTTTTATGATGACAGTCATGTTCAGGTACTTTGCTTGATGGAGGAAGCTCATTTCGGACTCTGTGATCTGCTCACCTGGAAAGGTCTGCTGTACTACTACAAGAGAGAAGTAGAGTCTGGAAGAAGGGACAATTTTATGATGTTTTGGAAGATAATGTTTTTTTTCTTTGAAATCTAAATGAATCAGATTATCAGTGCAAAGGACAAACTCTTGGTTTGGTTTAGAGAGATATGGTTTTAAAACAGACAAAATATAGAAAACAGGTGTTTCTCACTTTTGGAAAAGAATGGACCGGGGGTAATATTTTATTAGTTGGAGTGCTGAGCTCACTGGGTTACAGTCCTAAAGTGTCACCCCAGGGCCAGTGGTGCAATGGCTAGCACATCTGACTACGGATCAGGAGACTGTAGGTTCGACTCCTGCCTCGCTTGGGTCTTTTTTAAACGCATCAGGCTACTCCCTAAGTAGCCTGTGCTACTTACTGTATTGTAATCGTACCCAGTAAGAGATTTCCTTCATGTAAATGAACTGCACCTGACAGCTTTAGAAAAACACCTGGGCTCAGTACGGTGCTGAGAGCTCAGCGTTGCTGTTGTTCTAATTAGCACGCACTGCATTGGCTATGAACCCAAACTTTTCAATTCTTCCGATCAGTAAGTCAACACGTAGTCCACATGAAAAGTAGAAATATTCTCTTGTCTATCTCTTGTTTGTATATTACTGAATGTCCCTGACAATGTACTGTTAGTTTTAATTGAAGAACAGCATTTGTGTTCAAATATAACAGACAAGTTTATGTAACTGCTCATGCGACACTCAGTTGTAATTAGTCAAGAAATAAAGTCGAACAACAGCTGCGGGTTTGAATCTGAATGTATCAGATTGCAGCGTCTTTTACTTCCATTGACAAATGATAGAGATTCGAAGAGGGATCCTTCAGACCAGCAAGCAAACCCATGGCTATTTCGGTTTTCTATCTAGGCAACGTTGGTGTCTGCAATAGCATAAATGAAAGCGTGATGCAAGTAGTATAAAGCGACACCTTTCGTCAAACTTTTGATAGGTACCACTGCACTTTTTCCAGCCAATGGGAGTCCGCGGTGGGTGGATGTCCCGCCCTCTTACCAGCCAATGGCGTGTTGTTATGTGTGCATGTCCCGCCCCCTCAGGAGCCAATAGTGTGTCGTTAAGGGTCGGAACTCCCGCCTTCCCCCCGGCCGGTCGGTCCGGAGCTGTGGGGTCTAAAAGCCCCAAACCGGCGCATCCCTCGTTTTATTGGTTTATTGTGTATTGATTTGGAAGGGGGCCATGTCTGCAGCGGGGGTTGAGCGCGCTCTATTATAACCCTAGGGAATCGGGTAGTTATGGCGGCATGGGGAGTCTGGTGAGGGCCGCGAGATCCCGGGGTGTGAGCGGCGCCAGCCGCGGCCAGGTGGCCGAGTGGATGTCCGGCCAGGCTGCTTATAAGCTGCACAAGCTGGCGCGTGTACGTTTTAAGAGAAACAGGACGTTGGTGTCCGAAATGAACTGGCAGTAGCAGGCCAACTTGGTGGACATGAGAGAACACCGCGAGTTCAACGACGGTTTCTGTTACATCTTAACGTGTATAGACATGCTGTCTAAATACACTTGGGCCGTGCCGCTGAAAACCAAGTATAGTATATCCGAAGCGCTATCCGCTCGGAAGCGCTATCTGCTCCCTTTCTCTCTCGCTCTCTCTCCCTCTCTCTCCCTCTCTCTCTGCCTCCTTGGCCTCTTGGCGGGGAGTAGGTACACGTGGCCTGCCCGCGGTGCTTGCTTTCCACCTCGAGACTCGGAAGCGCTATCCGCTCCCTCTCTCTCTCGCTCTCCCTCTCTCTCTCTGCCTCCTTGGCCTCTTGGCTGGGAGCAGGTACACGTGGCCTGCCCGCGGTGCTTGCTTTCTTCCTTGAGACTCGGAAGCGCTATCCGCTCCCTCTCTCTCTCGCTCTCTCTCTCTCTGCCTCCTTGGCCTCTTGGCTGGGAGCAGGTACACGTGGCCTGCCCGCGGTGCTTGCTTTCTTCCTTGAGACCCGGAAGCACTTTCCGCTCTCCTCTCTCTCTCTCCTCCTGCGCCTGCACCTAGCTGGGCTTTGCCCACAAGGACAAAGGCCAGGGCTCCCTCGCTGCTCCTTTTGCTCTCTCTTTCCCTCCTTTTTTTCCCTTTTTGTTCCCTTTTTCTCCCTCAGAGATGGCGAACAAGAGGACTTTGATCCGGTTCCACTGGACAAAGAAGACGGAGCCGATGCCGACTGCAAAGGCCTTTTTCATGACCTTTCTGCGAGGGATCTTGCAGTTGGTGGCCGGCGATGTCTACTGCCTCCAGGACAACAAGGCAGAGAGATATATGGAGGCCTACATGGCCACGGACGCGGCGTACAAAAAGGCAACGAGACTGATCAGGGAGAAAGGTAAGCACCCTGGTTTCTCTGATTTCAGGCCGGAGCCTATGAGGAAGACGAACCAGAGGACCATTACGGTTTGCACATACAATCCCTACGTACCAGCGGAACGGGTAACAGCGTACCTAGGGAGGTATGCAACCGTAGTGGGAAAACCGACAGAGGTCAGGGGCGAAGGCGTCTGGTACGGCAAACGCCAGTACCGAGTCCTCCTGAAGGAGGACCCAGAGGGCGTTGACGGTTTCCAGCACCCCCCGGCTCGCTTCAACATCGGAGCCGACAGGGGGTACCTCTACTACCCCAGGATGCCGGATTTCTGCAGCAAGTGCAGACGGTCCGGCCACAAGACAAACACATGTGACATCGTCAGATGTCACAACTGCAATGAGGACGGGCACCTGGCAAAAACCTGCCGGGCAGCCAAAAAGTGTGACGGATGCGGCGCCGAGGGACACCTCCTTCGCCAATGCAAGGTAAGCAAACCTTCATTTGCGCAGGTGGTGGAAGCCGGCAGGCAGAAACCGGTCTCCAGACAAAGGGAGAGGGCTGCGAACAAAGAACCCGCACCTCCCCCGCTGAGACCCGAAACTGCCGAGGCCACACCCCCAGCCGCATCGGTGCCACAAGATGGCTGCCAGGAAGAGGGACAAGATGGCCGACTGGAGGAAGGGCCCTGGATAACTCCCAGCAAAAAGGGAAAGCGCAAGCAGGAGAAGAGAGCCAGGGCGGACCCACCTTCGGAAGGACAGAAAAAGAGAGTGGTAAGGGAAAACCGTTTCCTCGTCCTAGAGGAAACGGAACTTTCTTCCCTCCAGGCCTAGGAACAACCGGAGGAGGCGCTCCAGGAAATGGAAACCCTCCCCCCCGAGGCCCAGGAAACGGAACCCCCCTCCCCCGAGTCCCACGGACAAAAGGAGGAGGCAGCCCAGGAAGAGGTAACCCCCTCCCCCGAGGCCCAGGGACAACAGGAAGAGGCATCACAGGAAGTCAGAACCCCCTCCCCCGAGGCCCAGGAACAACAGGAAGAGGCAGCCCAGGAATTGGAGCCCCCTTCCCCCGAGGCCCAGGAGAAACTGGAGGCCCCCGAAACTCCCCGAGAGAGGGAAGAAAGGAGCCTCCCCGAAGCGGTGGCGGAGAGTATCCTCGAGGACGACGAGGATTATTTCGAAGCCGCCCTGGAGCCCGGACTGATGGTAGGGCTGGACCTGTCCAGCATGTTTACTTTTCAGTCCCCAGCGAAACCTGGAGGGAGCCCAGTATATTCCCCCCAGGACCCGAACGAGAGGAGTTACATCTAGGCTAAACAGGGCCCAGATGTAGACTCCCAAGTTTCTACTGTAAGTACAGAGAGGAGGTTTAACCATAACTGTGAAACTAACCTTCTTAACAACTAACGTGAGAGGACTGAGAGACCCAGTGAAAAGGCGGGGAGTCTTTCATGATCTGGCCTCAAAGTCTTTCTCAGTTTGTTTCTTACAGGAGGTCCACCTGAAGGATGAAAGCGACAAGCTGACATTCACCAGGGAATGGACGAAGGGAGAATCATGCTGGAGCGTAGGAGGGGTCCACTCTTCCGGAGTGGGAATCCTCCTCGGAAACCCAGAGATGACGCTGGTTTCCTCCTTCTCGGTGGTGCAGGGCCAGATCCTGGTCGCAGACATCAAACAGAAGAAAATGTTTCAGGTGTGAAGAACATAGATCTCCAATGCAATTTCAACCAAACCTGTTCCCACACACCCTGCCCCAACTACCATTAGAATACACACAAACATTTTAGGGTTTCATTCTGAGCAGGAGACCCTCACACCTGAAGAGTGCTGGCTGTGACGAATTAAACCGGTTTTACAGGTTTCAATCACAGACCATGTGACATGGGACTCAGTAAACTAACAGCGCCACTGAATTTGATAATACCGAACCAAAATCCGCAATATGGAAACAGAACCTGTGTGATTGTTGATAGATGATGTATTCATAACATTTTTTAAAGACGAACTACAACATTTAAAAAATGACTTGTATGTACTTGATATCTCTAATCAATCCACGGGTCCCAGCACAAAACGAAAGTAAAACGCATACCGTTTCGCGCTTATTATTAGTTGCTCAAAAGTAATTTGACCGTATGAAATGCATAATATAAACCTAGAAACATATACCTGAGCAGTACTTAAGCACTGTAGTATCGGTGTTAAGACATACCTCTCAAATACTGTAAATCAAGTTAAAAATATCTCAAGACCGATTCTGGTCGTAATGAAACCATGTTTCGTGTATGTTTTCTTTTTCATCTTGAAATAACTCATTTCTAAACCCGTTGTTTATTTATTTATCCCGTATTAATAAATAATAAATTTATTTTATTATAAATATAATAAATATAATATAACGTTTATGTTTATTTATTTATCCCCCGCCAGGGGAGAGAGAGAACAGGGGAGGGATGTTGGTTTTGCATAAGGGGCGGGGCTATGGAAATTAGGTCTGTTTGGGAATGTGTAGTTACATGTTCTGGCTGTTTGTGAATTATCGTTGTTGAGTATGGAGTGTTGAGGTATTGATTTTGTGTAATGCTTTATGTTGAAAATTGAGGTGGATTTTGTTTATGATAAACAGGATAAACTGGGATGGGAGGAAGGTTTGGTTTTGCATAAGGGGCGGGATTATGATAATTGGAGGACTTTGCGAGAGTAAAATGGTTTGATTATTTGATTTTGTATTGTGGTTGTTATCTATGTTTTTGGTTGGTATTATGTTTATATGGTTGTTTTTGTTGGTTGGTTGTTATTATGGTTATTAATAATACGATCTATAGTTGAAATCTGAGCCTAAATAAAAAGAAAAAGCAAGTGATTAGGTTTATGAGCAATCTAATTACTTATTCGTTTAAAACGCTATATAAAATAAAGTTTATTATTAATTTGCTGGACAGAGCGGTGAACATTATTATGCATAAGACAAAGATAACGATCCTGATCAGTTTAGAAATCTGTATACGCTGTAAGGTTTTTACTTCTTAAACTTTTAAAATACACGTTTTGAATAGAAAGAAATCCTCTTCCTGGTACAGTATGTATAGCAAACCAGCACGTCTTTTTTCTCCAATCAGAGGGGTGTCAGATGGTGTCAGCCAATCACCATTCTGCGTTGGGTAGCAACGGGTGACTGTTCTCAGGCGGAAGATGTAAACAGCTTAATGTTCGTGTTTTAAATAATTTTTTTAAATTCAATTAAACGGGCACAGTTAAGACATTAAATATACATATACATACTGTATACAGTACAGTTTGCATACGGTAATATGTTTATGTTACGCGATTAAAAAATAAGTTAATAAAAATGAAAAGTCCAGCACCAGCTGGATTTGAACACACAACCTGCCAGTTGGCAGTCACGCACCTAGACCAGTAGGCTACAAGACAGCTCGCATGAACAAGCAGGCGAAACAGCCCTACACAGCCCTGCCGCAGTACACGGATATAATCATACCGTTATTAAATTCTTGATTCCATATTATATTCCCTTTTAATCAAATTCTAAAAGTATGCTTGTTGACTCCGGTATCACGTTAAAGACTTCGAAGCTTACAATGTTTAGGGAGAAATGGAATACCGGTGTGTATTTTTCCTTGTGATATTTTAAGCTCTAGTTGAATGATAGGTGTCGCATTTTAAATCATTTTCGTAGTTAGAAATTATGAAACGCCCTGTTAAAAGCAAGGAAGTTTTTATGCCCGTTGAAGTAAAACAAAATGGCTGACAAAGTATGGCTTGGACAGATTCCAAGTGCTTGTACAAATGTGCTAAAGAAATTATACTTTGAGTATACAGCTTGTCCAGTCATCCATTATTAATACTATTAGTAATATCTTCAGTAAAGGCTTTGATGCATAAATATTTCTGATAAAGGTAGGTTGTGTACTTTTGTCCAACTGAGCAATCTTGCTTTCATAAAATATACCAACATTTTAATGACTGATGATTAACATGCTGTAATACACAGTTCAAAATTAAAGGCTCAAATGCTGTACATGAGAGGTTAAGCTCCCCCTGGCGGTTTTACAAGGCGACGCCGGATAGTTAGTCACTTGACACACGTGAACTGCGTGATACCCCGGTGGGCGTGTCGCGGTATGCCGCGAAATACCTCACCCATTTTGAATGGCTGCATCTGTACTACAGCAACATCGAGCAGCTCTTGCATGAAATGAAACGGGCTGCGGAAAAATCCAAGTTAACGGCTGTAAGTGTTAAATACAACCCCATTAGCTGGTCGGTAAGGATTGTTAGTGATAAACGGTTTGTTATACAGGTACATAACCGCCTGGCGAGGATGTTGGGTTTCAAATCGGGTGTCAGAAGTGTAAAATCACCGCACCCCGTCGATATGACTGGCGGATTTAACACCATGTATATATACACCGATATCATAGAACACCAGTTAATAGGCGACGTCTACGCACCGCTTTTGCGATGTGTGCCCTTCAGAGGCGTGGATGGTGAATTCGTCACAGTATTGTACGACAAACCCCATTACGTGCCGGTGAGCATCGATCATTTTAATAACATCACTATTGAAATAAAGATGGATCAAAAGGAGCACGTGCATTTGGCAAGGTCATCGTCAAGCTGCATTTCAGACCTGTGAAAGCGACAAACATCTGAAAGGATGACGGTCATCAAGAGCTACGGGGATCCTTCTTTGTATACGCACTACTACAAACAACAGCTGGTTATTAATTACCAGGATTTTCAGGGCTACCGGTTCAGTACGGCACGGGTATCGGGGATTTTTCAGAGCGCTATTTAAAAAAGCCGTGCCTTTTCTGAAACAAGGGTTTGAAATAGCACATGGCATCGGCGACTAAAAACATCACCAAAGACGTGGTCATGTCTAAGGTGGCTGCACATCAGCAGGAAGGTTTGGGTCTAGCATACAGCCGTAGGGGTGTCAAGAGAAAAAGACAGACTTCATCATCATCTCACCGTCGGGGGCCTCCGAAACCTGAGAAAAGAACGGCTAAGTGCAGACAGTCAACTCATAAAAGCTTCAGGTCGACAAGGAAGAGGGGTGTGACACACCGCAATCAACGAGATACGAAACGAAACCTATTTTAAATATGGCTTTTGTTCACGGCGGGTCTGCAGAATGCGCCAAGTCGGAGCTGGACATATTTCAATTAGCGCCTACAAAAACATGCATAGAGAAAAGCTTTTACATAGAAGTTCCACCCCTCACGGCTCTAACGGAGAAAGCACCTCTGGAGTTTTCGCAGGCAACGGAGAAGATTATATAGATTTAAACAACACGCTGCTCTATTTGACCTGGAAAATAACGGAAGCAGATGGTCGGGACATTGATGCGGCAGCCCATGTGAGCCTGGTGAATTACCCCATCGCTGCCATCTTCAGCCAGGTTGACATCACCGTAGGAGACCGATTGATCAGCCAGAGCAACAACTGTTATCCTTACAGAGCCTTTATAGAGTCTGTCCTGAATTACAGTGAAGAGACGCTGAAGACGCAGTATTCAACAGAGTTCTTTTACAAAGACACAGCACGAGTCCACAATTTTGGATGGACCCAATCAGGGGTTCCGGAAAAGAGTATCATACATGACGCAAAGCTGAAAACTGGAGCTCCTGGGTCACATTCACGCAGAACCTTTTTTTTCAGGACAAAGTACTACTGAATGGCGTAGACCTGAAAATAAAAAACTCAGGCGCAACAGAGATGCTTTCTGCTTAATGAACAACATCGGAGAACACAAACTGAGCGTACTTGCGGCATCTTTGTTTGTGAAAAGAGTCAGAGTGTCACCAGGGGTCCGACTGGGACACGCCGAAGCACTCCTGACGGCCAACGCTAAATACCTCATAGACTGCGTACAGATGAAAGTCTTCAGTCTGCCTGCAGGGAGCTGTGTGTGTAACCAAGAAAACCTCTTTCTCGGACAGTTACCCAAAGTGGTCATTTTGGGGTTTGTGGACAACGCGGCATTCAGCGGCAGTTTTACACAAAACCCCTTCAATTTTAAACACTACAATGGTAAATTTCTGGCTCTCTACGCTGACGGTGAACAAATCTCCACTAAACCGCTTCAACCAGACTTCCAGAATGGCCATTGCATCTGTGAATATTTTAATCTGGTGGAAACATCCGGGAAGCATCTGAAAGACAAACCACTTCTGGTGGACCGCGAGGAGTACGTGCACGGTTACACATTGTTCGCTTTCAATCTCAGCCCCGACGACGAGTGCACAGGGCATTATTCACTTATCAAAACAGGTAATCTGAGAGCTGAAATACGCTTCACGCAACCGCTACCCACTAGAGTTAACATGGTTTTGTATGCGCTGTTCGACAACGTGATAGAGCTGGATATGAGACGTCACGTCATTTACGACTTCAGCTAAAAAGCACGGGAGACCACACAACCTGCACATAAAGATGAACACTAAACAGCTGGAAGACATACTAACCTGAGACCGCTACACCCGAGACAGTTTTCTAGGTGTGTTCCCCAGTGATGCGCCCTCTGAGTTTAATAGTTAATACTTACCCACACAACCGCCCAGGTGAACACTGGCTTGCTATTTACTTACCCGATGACGCAGGAGCAGAATTTTTCGACTCCTACGGATTTTCACCTGAAGCCTTTTCTTTCCCAAGAACATTATTGATTTTTTAAACAGAAATGCTAATTCCATATTTTACAACAACAGAAAATTGCAAGATTCTTTTGCGGTGACCTGCGGACTACATTGGGACTTTTTTCTATACCGTAGATGTAAAGGCGTATCTTTTAGAAACATTTTAGAACTTTATTCTACGAATGCAATCCAGAATGACGGAAAATGGCGGAAATGTTTCTGAAAAACCGACACCGTGTGAGACGGAGACCCCTGCACCCTTTTAAGCCATTGAAAATACAAATGTTCAATTATGCGGGTGTTTATGACAATTTAAAACATGTGATAAATGTTAATCGACCATCTAAAATAAAAATGAAATCAAACCATTTCATTGTCTGTGTGGTTATTATTTAAAAAAAGAACACAAAATATGAAATAAAATCAATACATTATTTTTATTATACAGTCGCGGTTATAGCGCTCAAGCTTTTTTTTTAATACGTCACATCCAAGCCATTTTATTACAAACATTTTAAACTATACTGCTCACGCTTTTTAATACACATTTCAAGTCATTTATCCAAAACATTTTTAACTATATTGCTCACGCTTTTTAATATACATTTCAAGTCATTTATCAAAAACATTTTTAACTATATTGCTCACGCTTTTTAATATAAATTTCAAGTCATTTATCACAAACACACATTCCCAGTGAAAAAATGTTACAAAGAAAACCATGCGGCTCTAGTTATAAATGATCGTCTCCTTTCAGGTTATCTTAGAGACCGGGTCGGGCGTCGACAACTCTACCGGCTATTTTAATGTTTTTACCGACGCTGCACACTCCAGCGGGGTAGCCTTGAGTTTTTCAAGTAGCTCTCGGTTACCAGCGTTGGTTAGCAAGGTGCCCGGCACATTGATTTCTGCCATAGCCTCCATGAACACATCCCATCCTTTTGGCTTCTCACCGACCGCAACTGCTTGCTGCTGCGTGAGATCCCTGACAAGATCAATCATGTGAGAGCCCTCAACGGGTGCCCCCTTGTACACAAATTCCCCTTTTTCATTCCAGGCTGTTAATGGTTCATTGCGGGCCATGGTCTTTAACAATATCTTGGCATTTCTCCAGAACCGCTGAGACACGCTGTCCAAAATATACCCAAAGTTAGCGTCACTAGATGACGGCGGTTGTGCTAACGGGTGAGATAACTCGGCGGGTGCATTTTCTGGTAGTACAACAGTTAAAGCCCCCTTTTCGGAAGTCTCCTGGCATACTAATGTCAAATACCGCTGTAACACCTGACTGTAGAATTTCACTTTTTCATAATCGGCCAGATGTGAGTTCTGAAGAATGTCTCTCATTTCATCATCCAACTGGCAGGTTGTTATTTTTCTTACATCGCTTTCGAGGCCAGACCGCTCTCGGAGTCGATCGAGCTGTTTCTGAGGTACCAGGTACATTTTTTCAGCATGCTCCATAATTGACGTTGTAGAAGCCCCATAATCAATGGTACTGCAATACTCAACAGGGTCCCGATAAAACCGCCGGACTGGTTCACCAAGAGTCTCTTTCTTTTAACAGACAGACCCTTTTGACTCAAAGTCTTTATAAGCTTATGCTTTCTCTTCAGGGTCCCAAACTGCTTAGCAGATAACGGTATGTTCCCTTTCAAGGTATTCTAGGCGATTTCAGCTATGGCCTGTACAAGATCATTTGAAGCCCTGCAGAGAGTAGCTTTCCGCTGATTGGGGGCGGCTTTTACCAGAAAATGTAAGAGAGTCATGTTTCTCCGAACGCGTGAAGACATGACGACGCCCCGAACTTGTTTTTTCTACTGAGTCTGTGGTTGTGAGATCACCGACTTTTAGATTTTTTAAATACATAAGCCGTGGGTACATCAGGGGGGAAAAGACCTGTTCGCAAGCGATAGTCATATGGTGTGTCAGTATTTAAATCCACCAACAAGTAACCAAAAGATTTTTTAGTAGCGTCATCGAACGCTTCCAAAAAAAAATTGGCTTTACCGGGGTCGGGTGCATCTGCCGGGACAGGGTTGCAATCTTTAGTTTATCTCTAGGGTTTTTAAACAGCACCATGTACTTTGTATTTAACGCTATGGTTCTACTTTTCCGGCCTTGACAAAACACATTTTGGATGATATAAATGACGCTGAGGTTTCGGTGGTGTACGGATTTGGTAAAAGCTTTTTCTATCTCATTATTTTCACACGCAGACTCCATCAAATCATCAACTATAATCAAATTTATTCTACCCAGTGGCAGTATCTGGTCGTCGGAAAACGACGTCGGTAGTCCTTCAATAAACCGAATGTATGGAAATTTCACAAGCAACTCAGCGTATAGAGGTTGCCAGCAGCTGTAACACCAGACTATGTTTTCGGGTTTACGAGTCATAACAGTATCACCGTTCTCCAAGAGTTGTTTTATAAAATAACTTTTACCACAATTCGAGGGTCTGGACAAAATGCATGAAAAAGGGTGTTTTAACCTGACATCCATCATATTAATATCCGTAGGGCAAAGATGTCAAACATTCTTGCAGCACCCGCTTGTCGTACACCACTTTCTGGGTTTTCTTTAAGGTCCGGGTCTCAATGCGCCAATCCTTTTTAATATGTATGATCATCGGCTGTTGAATAGAAATGTGTTTAAATTCCCGGCACTCTGCATAAGGGTTAATGCCATAATCAAAAACCAAGTCCCCCAGACTCTCAAAGTTAACTTTTTCACAATTGTTCACATTGAGCGTAATGCCTTTCACCTTTAAACAGGCTTTCCCACCACACAGATTGTACCCGTACGACTTGGGTCCTGTTGGCACAAACTCGGTGATGTGTTGTCCAGCATCGATTTCGCTGGTCAGCTCACCCAAATAGTCACCCAGCCCCGGATTCCTCTCACCCTCCCGGCTCACAAAGATAACGGAATCTGTGTCGTGGTACAGACAACGGCCTTGCAAAGCATTTAGCAGGTTGTATATCTCCAAGCGGGCATATGCGGTTGTAAAGCTAGCGATGAAAATGTTGGTGTTTGAATGGCCTGTATAGTGGTGTTTAGTGTGTTTTGCCATAACACAGGCTGTGTTTTCATCAATAAACTCGCAGGCTGACACCTCATGATATGGCTTAAATAAGTATCTGAACAATTCATCGGGGTTTCTCACAATGGTGGTCTGTGGTAAATTGTCTCTTTGCCCATACTTGCCCCACAAACTGTTCAAGGCAATTTATGAAAGCTGTCTTTTGGCCGGATTCTTTTTAATGTTGCCGGCGTCCAGCCGGACACCCTCTTTTTCAAAATATTCGCTGATATATATTTGTTGTCTGTACACCACTCTGGAAACCCCGAGGTTTCCTGTTTCCCTTTCAGATACAGTTTGATGTAGTCGGAAAAAAGATTGTGTGAGGCCTTTTCGAAATGCCAAATTTCGTAAATTTTACACACTCTATACCCCAGATCTAAGGCCATCTGTAATTCAGGGGTGCACCAGACACCAGTCAAGGCGCGATCTTCATCACTGTGCTCGCTGGGAGTGGTCTGTTTTGTTTCAGCACACGTACGACACAGTGTGAAAAACAGTTTTTTGTCAATTTTTGTTGGAAGAACTGGAAAGTACAAACGTCTGGGTGAGTAAACTTTCACCTTCGCTAAACCGAAATACCGTTTTAAATCTCCAAAGTTGTTATAAATTATTCAGGGGTGCCCCAGTGGGTATTTTTTTTTCACAAACGGATACAGACTGGTGAAATCATAGTAATGAAATTTTTCACTGGGCTGGGCTGTGTAATGCAAACAAATAGCATTTGTTCTCCCCCCAAAAAGCTAATCGTGCGGTTGTAGAGGCTCTGGTAACTGCGCAGCTGTTAGAAATTTACCCAAGTCTCCATTTTCAACAAGCTTGTCTCTGAACTCGTGCTCCCACAAAACACGCACGTTAAAACCTCTCATTTTGAGAAAATTAACTTTCACCATCGTCTTTCTGTACAACCAACCAAAAGTAGTGTTTGTCAGCAGATTAAAATAGTTTTCACAATAACAAACGCTACAACCATGAAAAAAGCAACCGTTGAACTCAAAGGCTGTCAGCACTCCGTCAATTACAGCATAACCATCCAGAAAATATGGACCAACCTTGAACTCACCGGCCGTGGTTAACGCGTGTTGGATTTTAACGGGCTCTGTGTGTTCGATGTACATAAGCCACTGAATGCTGGGTGTAGAAAATCGTTTTTGCTGGTGGTGGTAATTGTCATGGGGTAGCAACACTATCGTCTCTTCCTGTAGAAACATAAGTCTGAACATGGCCATGCAGACACTAGAGACGGTCACAAACTGAAAGGGGTCGATGCACACAACGCAGGCGGCCCCTGACTCAGTCACGCGTGTCTGTCTGGTCATATTCATGACCTCGTCCCGAAACCTGACACAGCCTTCTCTTAGAATTGCCACATCCAACTGGCAGTAACGTTTCAACTCTCTCTTTAAGTTAAACACACTTCCCTTGCATTCTTCATACCAAACCAAAAACTCGGCTTTCTCCCTCGGCAGCATGTTAACGCCGTAAAGTTCTGGCCGCGGCATCAGGCCGACATAATTTTGGTTTTCTGACAGTTTGCTTAATTTCATAGGTCGAAAGTTTAAAGAATCGATAAATCTGATGTTCAGAGCTTTTACGGTCATACACATTATCTTACTACCCTGATTAATTAGTTCAACGTCTACCTTTTCATCTTACAACTGTCTGATTACTAGGTAATTGTCATATCCCTTGCCATTGTGCGATATGAATGTATGGTTTTTGAAACGTCTATCGATAAATTTACACACAAAATCCTTTAGACAAGTTTCACCATAAAATTCCCAGCTTCGTTTATTGTTAATATGAAGGGCATGGACGTAATTTGGTATGTGTGTCCCCGTTTCTTGCATGCATTCAAAATTGAAAAAAAATGTACTTTTGGGGTTGTCCAAAGGCGATATGTAGCACAAATGTGTGTCAGGGGTGTCGATCACGTTGTTACAACGCAAGCACAGTTTCTCTTTACATTTGTGACTTGCGAGGTTATAAACCCCACATTTCACACAAAAGACCCTGCGCTCACACTTACTAACACCCATCGCCTCATTCTGAAAGTGTCTCGCAAAACACTGAGGGCTACGACAAAAGACCTTACAGGCCGGGCAATTCTGAATTTCTGCATCAGTTTCGCAACACTGGGGATCTAAACAGGTTTTAAGCTTTAACACAGGCGTGTGCGTTCTTGTGGCTATACGCCTCATGCCAGTTAGTGCAAAAATATGCCGCCCCCACAAAAGCTTTAATATTTAAGACCCCGTAAAAATGCTCTTCATGCAGTAGAACAAAAAGTATTTTAGAATTTGGTGGTGTGGGCCCCGTTGTAAAATATCTCCATTCACTCTGGTTGTGGTACAAAATTTTAATGACCACCTTTAAATGTTTTTCAAAAGCGGTAATGTCTGACAAACTAATTTTCCGATTCTCTGGAAAACCCAACTCTTTGTGTTTAGAGCCCTGTAACATTTCCCCATCGGTACAACCTTCATTCAACAAACCGTACACACTCCCGGTGAAACACAGATTACCCCCCATGTAATGTAAATCAATAAGGAAGGCTTTTTTTCAAGCAATTACCCTGCTGTACAGAACGGATTTAAATCTTAGGCGGGCACCACCCTGCATATTCTTAACTCGTCACCACTAATCGGAGGCTGTCATCGGTGAGAACTTCTGTGTGGCTCTGTAAGAGGTCTGAAATGTGGTTTAAAAAATCGGAAGCATTTAATTCTCCGGGGTGTCTCCTGCGTGAGAACAAGGGTTTGTTAAAACCACCCGCAGTCAAACGCAGCTGTACAAAATCATTCTTCCCGATGTTTGGAGAAAGTTCATCCAATATTCTCTGGACTGCATCATGCACACCATCTATAGCCTGTACATACGAGGCTATTCTGTCGAGATTAACAAAACGTAATTCTTCATTGTGCTCTGTTGCTCTAAAATTATTATAAGACCTGTTATAACTACGTATACGCTCCAGAAAAACTAAGGGGTCTCTATTCGCTTCTGCACCGCCACCAACCTGATTCACATCGTTCAACACAACCGGTTCTCGGTTTTCAAAGTTACCGACATCCTGTTCTGCTACAGCACCCCCAGCCATTAAGTTATTTTCGACCATTGCATTCTCATTGCGTGGTTCGGGTGGCCCTTGGGAAATCTGATGCCTCTCTCTGAATCTTTTACGACGCAACAAACATGCTTTTGCCAGTTTAATTATTTTATTAATGTACAAACGCTTGATGTTGGCAAGCGGTCGGTCTTTTAAATACTTTTTAGACCGCATGTTTAGTCATTTATCCCTGGGGGTCTTCGCCAATGAACCATGAAATAGCATTTTCAGGTTATGAAATCCAGAGTTTAGAGTGGCATCCTCTTTAGAAATTATGTCTAAGAGGCTAGCAGCGTAAACCTGGATCGGTTTTGGAAACATGGAATGAACACTTGCTAAAGCTGCTCTTAGGTTCTCTAAATCCCACTTTTTATCCACCTCATTAGTGCTCACCGTTGATAGTAACTGTGCAACATACCACACTGAGTCTCGCACATCACCAAACACCAAAGCTCTAATTGGGTTACTATTTCTCTCCAAAGGCTTGACACGTTTGGTTTAGGTCAGATTATTAACAGCCGTCTTCGATGCAGTCACCACCTAAGGGTCCGATGTTTTCACCACATTTGTTCAACCGCTCGTCGATACAGCTGCTGTGTGAATAAAAATAAAATACTTTTTAATACCACGCCAATGTTCCATAACACAAAATCAGAAAACTACGCTGTGATAAAAATAAAAGACTTTTCAACACAACAATCAATGCAACCTAAACAGTCAAAATCAGAAAACTACGATAACTGTGATAAAAACGCCACACATGTAGTGCATCCTTACACAAAGGGCTGCGTGTGAATGGAACAAGTTACCCGGACATGTTGTTACACCGGTTTCCTTTAAGACTGTGGTGGTGCTGCTGGGTCAAGCGGTATGGTTAACGGTATATAGACCCATGGCACAGACCAGTCGTTTTTTAACTTTAAAGGCTAAGCAGTTTTAAAATAAGGCTTTTTAATAACCCCAAACAGAAAACTACGCGAAGTAGGATCTTTCAACGAATTAACATTCTAACAAAAGAAGTAACGGTTGCCGTAAGTGGATCATAACACATCTTGACCACGCTTAAATTATATTAACCTTTGGTTGTTGATTTGAGACGTTTTGAGGTCGTTGACCCCGTTAACGTCTTAGCGCAGCGTCGCAGTTTATTTTTTGAAGGTTCGGGTTCTGTACGGAGAGGGAAAATACCATTAGTGAAAGAACTCAATACCGCAAATTACCAAAAAATAGAAAAACGGTGGGGATTTTTATTATAGACACGTTTAAATGTGCATGCTAAAAGAATGTTTTATATAATACCGACCTCTTCTCCCAGGCGATCTGATAATATTGTAGCGTTTTGCAGGTTCTTTCTCAGAACTAAAGAACAGTGGAGACACGATTAACCAAGCACTGGCTTTATTTTACAACCACACCAAAACCAAACACAGGATCTACGCACACATGAGGAGACTGACGAACACGTACACACATTTAGGGTGGTAATTACCTAACAACACACTCTACTTTTACAGGACTACACAGGGCACTAGAATTACTAGGACATTATTTACACAGGTAGAGTCAGCCGCTGGTCATCGTGCTGACCCTCAGACTCTTCCCGGCTACCACTCCCAGCATGCCCAGCGGTACTACGAGCGCCTAGGGGCGCTTCCTCCTCACCACCAGGCGAGGGCGCTACACTGCCCCCACCTGAAGCGTCTGGCGTCTCGCCGACGTCGAACACCCCCCTCAGGCTGTACTCGTATTCGGCCAACTGCTGCGGAACCCTGCGTGAGCGGCCGCTGCGCCGCGGTGATGGCTGGCGATCCACGGACGCCCCACTATCGGCCGGCTCCGGCCCCGGCTGCTCCTCTGGAGCCTCCCCACACGGCTCCTCCTCCCGGGCCCGGTAGGGGGCCAGGCGGTCTCGGTGCAGGACCACCACTCTCCCCCGTGTTCGCAACCGGACACGGTAGCAGACCTCGCCCACCACCCCGAGTACCTCAGCGGGCCCCTCCCACGACGGCGCCAGCTTAGGACTGAGGCCTTTGCGGCGCCGCGGGTTGTACACCCAAACCGAGTCCCCGGGCTGGAAGGCAGGCCCCCTGCAGCGCAGGTTGTAGTACCGCTTCTGCCGGACCCCCGCCTGTGTCAGGTGGCTCCGTGCAAAGCTGTGCACCCGCTGCATCCGCTGCCGCAGGTCCCACTCGTAGTCCGGTCCAGCCGGCGGTGCTGACCCGTCTCCGGGCGGCGGGCCGAAGACCAGGTCCACCGGTGTTCGCATTTCCCGGCCCAGCATGAGCGAGGCCGGGGTGCACCCGGTGGATTCCTGGACCGCGGTCCGATACGCCCAGAGCGCAAGGGGGAGGTGGCGGTCCCAGTCCCGTTGGTGCCGGGACACCAGGGTGGCCAGCTGGGTGGCGAGCGTCCGATTAAACCGCTCTACCAACCCGTCGCTCTGGGGATGCAGCGGGGTGGTCCGCGTCTTAGTAATCCCCAGGTGCTGGCACACTCTGGCGAAGACCTGGGACTCGAAGTTACGCCCCTGGTCACTGTGTAACTCCTCCGGCACCCCCAGCCTGGCAAACATCCCCTCCAGCAGTGCATCGGCCACCGTGGGGGCACTCTGGTCTGGGAGGGCGTAGGCCTCCGGCCACTTCGTAAAGTAATCCATAGCCACCAAGACGTAGCGGTTCCCGGCCTCGGTGCGCGGAAACGGGCCCAAAACGTCCACTCCCACCCGCTCCATAGGAGCCCCCAACTGGTGTTGTTGGAGGGGGGCCCGAGAGCGCTCGGGGGGACCCTTCTGCGCCACGCACACCGCACACGTTCGGCAGTACCGCTCCACGTCCCGGTGGCAAAGACCCCAATAAAAATGGCCTCGGAGACGCTGCAGGGTTTTTTTACCGCCGAAGTGCCCCACACCCGGTTGGCCGTGCACCGCTCGGAGCACCGCCCCGCGGAGCGACCGAGGCACCACCAGCTGCCACCGTACCTCGCCACTGGAGGGTACCCGCCACCCCCGGCGCAGCACCCCGTCCTTTACCTCCAAGACCTCCCACAGGGCGCAGAGGGCCTTGACGGACTTCGGGTGCGGGGCGAGCTCCTCTCGTGTAGGCCGCACTCCTGCTGCCCTCCAGCGGAGCACCGGGCCCACGTCAGGATCAGCTGCCTGACGCTGCGCCAGGTCTGGCAGGCCCACCCCCAGCGGCCCCTCCCGGGCCGTGGCCGCGGCGCTCACCCCCGCCACGGTGCGGACAGCCTCCTCACGCTGCTCCCGCCGGGCGCAGTGATGGCAGTCCGCGGCCTCGCAGGGGCGCCGCGAGAGAGCGTCGGCATTGAGATAGCGAGACCCCGCACGGTGCACGACAGTGAAGTCGTACTCCTGCAGGATCTCTATCCATCGCGCCATCTGTCCCTCTGGCTCCTTAAAGTGGAGCAGCCAGGTGAGGGACGCATGGTCGGTCCTCAACCGGAACCGGGTCCCGAACAGGTACGGCCTGAAATGGTGGACCGCCGCCATCACCGCCAGCAGCTCGCGACGGGTCACGCAGTAGTTCCGCTCAGGCCTAGTCAGAGCCCGACTATAGTAGGCCACTACGCGCTCCCCATCCGGCCCCTCCTGCGCCAACACCGCCCCCACCCCCGAGTCACTCGCGTCGGTGTCGAGAATATACGGCAACCGCGGGTCGGGGTAGGCCAGCACGGGGGCCCCCACCAGAGCTTCGCGCAACCGGCCAAAGGCAGTCTCACAGCCCGAGTCCCAGTCAAAACGGCGGCCCTTGTCGGTGAGGCGGTGCAGCGGGGCGGCGATGCTGGCAAAGTCCCGGACGAACCTCCGATAGTACGAGGCCAACCCCAGAAAGCTGCGGAGCTCCGCGACGGTGCGTGGAGTCGGCCAGCCCCTCACTGCGGCGACCTTACCTGGGTCCGTAGCCACCCCTCGCGGTCCAACAACATGTCCCAGGAAGGTCACCTCCCGCCGCAGGAGCTCGCACTTGCGGGGGTTGAGCCTCAGGCCAGCACGGCGGATGCAGGCCAGCACCGCCTGGAGGTTCGTCAAGGCCTGGTCGAAACTCCGTGCATGAACCAGCAGATCGTCCAGATATAACACGCACTGGTTCCGCGGGACCGATGCCAGCACCCTCTCCATCAGCCTCTCGAACGTCGCCGGGGCATTGCACAGGCCAAAAGGCATGACAGTAAACTGCCAGAGGCCCTGGCCGATGGAAAAGGCCGTCTTCGGGCGAGCATCGGGAGCAAGCGGTACCTGCCAGTAGCCGCAGCGGAGGTCCAGGGAGCTGAACCAGGTCGACCCGGTGATGTAGTCCAGGGCGTCATCTATCCTCGGCAGGGGGTAGGAATCTTTCCGGGTGACCTCATTCAGCTTGCGGTAGTTGACGCAGAACCTCCACGAGCCGTCTTTTTTTTTAACCAGTACGGCTGGCGCCGACCACGGGCTCGCGGAGGGCTCAATCACCCCCGCTGCGGCCATCTCCCGGATCTTTTCCTCTGCGGCGGTCCGCTTGGCGTGGACCATGCGTCCTGGTGGGATGCGGATGGGCCGAGCGTCGCCGGTGTTGATCTCGTGTTGGACCAGGGCAGTGCGGGTGCAGTCCTCATCCCTCGCCGCAAAGAGGTCTTCGTTCTGGGCGAGTAGCTCCTGGAGCCGCTGCCGCTGGTCCTGATCGAGGCCCTCGCAGCTCCGCTGGAAGAGGTCCTCAACGGCACGCTTCGCTTCCACGCAACGCTCGGCCCCCGCCGCCGCCTTGTCTGGCCCCCCGGCCGACTCAGGGGCAGGATCCGGCACGCTCGCTCCCCGGCTCGCAGGCCTGGTCTGCCCCGGCGACTGACGCCGCCGCCGCCGCCGCTGCCTCTTGTTCCCCCGGCTCTGGCAAGCCCGCGTCCCTCGGCCTTCGCCGGACCTGCCCTCCACCAGGTGCAGTCGCTCCCCCTGCCACACCAACTCCTGCCGGTCCAAGTCCAACCTGGCCCCCACTCGCTGCAGTAGGTCCAGCCCCAGAATGCAGTCCTCCTGGATGGGTGCAAGGTAGCAGGGGTGGCGCACAGTCGCTGCACCCAGACGGAAGGCAAGCACCCGTTTCCCCTGGACTGCAGCGAGCTGTCCCGTTACGGTCCTCAGCCGCAGGCTGGAGGCCTCCCATCCTGGGGGGTTGGTGCCCTCGGTGTCGGGGAGGACGCCCGGCCGAAGTAGGGTCACTGATGAACCGGTGTCGAGTAGGGCCAGGCAGGGTTGGTCCTCAATCCGGCAGTGGAGGTACAGGCCCCGGCTACAGCCGACTCGCCCCACGGTGGCGTGAGGGGCGCCGGTTTTTACAGCGCTCTCCGGAGCGGGGGTTGAGGTGTTCAAGGGCGGCCTTCCCCGCGCTGAGCCGCCCCGTTCCCGTTTCCCGACGCCGATCGGGGAGAGCGAGGTTCGGGTGCCCGGCAGACCCGGGCTCGGTGTCCTCTTTTCCCGCAGCGGTCGCAAATCAGCGTGCGGGGCTGTTCCGCGGCGGTCGCTGCACGGGCTGGCTCCTCTTCCCCCTCGCTGGATTCCTCCGTCGCCGCCTCGGTCAGCCGGCAGGGCGCACTGCGTCTGCTGGCGCTGCCAGTCACCCCGAACACTACCTCAGCCCGTGTAGCAAGGGCCAAGGCCTGCTCCAGCGATGTTGGCGCGGCCAGCTGCACGTGGCGCCGCAGCTCCTCGGGCGAGAGGGCCTTGAGAAAGGCCTGGAGAGCCATCTCCCGCTGCGCTTCCCGGGGGAAAGTTGGGTATCCTCGGCGGGCGAGGAACATGACATCCGCGGCGACCGGGCCCAGTCGCTCTCCTGGTCGGCGCCGCCGCAGGGCCAGCCTCTCCCGCATCAAGTCCGGCGCCTCCTCTACACCGAAGCGCAGCTGGAGGGCTGCTGCCAGCGCCGTGTAGTCGCCTCTGTCCTCCTCCGGGACGTCCAGGAGCACCTGGCAGGCCGCTCCTTCCAGCGCCGCCGCCAGGTGGCCGGCCATCTCCGCCCGGCTCCAGCCATTCGTCCGGGCCGCGAGCTGGAACTGCGCCTCATAGGTCTCCCAAGGCGCCTCACCATCGTAGCGACCTGGTCGCACACGCGCCGATGGGTGTGGGAATCGCTGATCGGCTCCGGCAGGGAGGGCATCCTCTCTCTGGGGCGGCCGCCCCAATTCTACTGGCGGGACCACTACTGGGTAGCCCTGGTAAGGGCTGTGGCCACCTGTCGCACCCAGGAGTTGCTCAGGCTCCCTATGTGCGCCGCCGATGGGTTCTGCGTCTTCCAGCGTCAGCCGGCGCTTTATGGAATCGGGTAGTGTCTGCCACGAGTTGTTCATTCTGCCCGCTTCTGACACCAATGTAGCGTTTTGCAGGTTCTTTCTCAGAACTAAAGAACAGTGGAGACACGATTAACCAAGCACTGGCTTTATTTTACAACCACACCAAAACCAAACACAGGATCTACGCACACATGAGGAGACTGACGAACACGTACACACATTTAGGGTGGTAATTACCTAACAACACACTCTACTTTTACAGGACTACACAGGGCACTAGAATTACTAGGACATTATTTACACAGGTAGGGTCAGCCGCTGGTCATCGTGCTGACCCTCAGACTCTTCCCGGCTACCACTCCCAGCATGCCCAGCGGTACTACGAGCGCCTAGGGGCGCTTCCTCCTCACCACCAGGCGAGGGCGCTACAATATGATCCGCACCCTCTGGTATAACGTAAACATCTGCCTGTGTCTCCACAAGGTTTTGCGGTGGTATTGTAAACCCCAAACGAGGTTTTTTAAACGTGTATCGATTTGTCCCTTCGCCCACGTCTGTGGAATAGACACATACGTGTATTGATGTGGAGAAAGTACCCGTGTGTCTTTAAGACTCACATGGTCGTAAAGCGTTATTCAAAACATTGTAGTAATTACTCACCCGCGTTGGGTTGGGCTGTAACTGGTCTTTTTACAGCTGTAGTTTTCGGGGCTAATGGAAATGAATGGATACACACAGTCACGGCCACATCACAGAACAACTCCCAGGTAATTCCATTATAATAATTCAGTATTGCCTAGTATACAAATATTATACAACGTTTTGCAACTATAGCTAACAACATGTCAACATGAGACATGCACCGTGACGTTGTAATTTTCTCACAATAAGCCAGATATACATACCGCTGTGATTCGTGGAGTTCTTGTCTTCGTCTATCAAAGTGAACGGTGTTAAGTCTGTAAATAGACTATCTTCAGACTGTTGTAGTTGATCAAAGTGATCCATTCTGAAGAGTTAGTCGATAACGCGAGACTGTAAGAATTGGAATCCAGCAAAAACTTCGCCTGTTACACAGCTGGTACTTATACCCCAAACCGATAAACATTCTCTTCTAAGAAACACGTTTCTCACATGTCCCCCCCATAAAACCATTAACCTTAGGTATCATGGGGTGTGCACGTGGTGGGCTGTAGAAATTATTTTAAGAAACATTTTAGAGAATGTTTTAGACCGTTATAATGTTAAGATCTATATTATTTTAAGACATACAACGGTGTCTAAATTTCATAGCGGTTAAAACGTAGTGAAAATGTGCCCCAGTGTCTGTGTTTGATTCACCAACAGACCACTAAGAATATTATTAAGCAAAATGTTTCTTATTAACGGTATCGCTATAAGAAAATGTATCTATTCTTTATAGCGACGTGTTCACAAACCAAGCTTTGTTTTGAGGTTTTATTTCTTACTTTCTTAGAATTCTTACTAAGAGTACTTTACACAATTCTCTCTACAAAGCTTGATTTGAGAGTCGAATGCTAATGTCCTTAAATTTGTTAAAGAGATAGATGCGTATGTCAAGAACATGAATTAAATTAATGCGGATCTGATGTTTTCAGATCAGAAATGGAGGCCTTGGGGGTTCTACTGTGTGTATTCCAAAATACAGCGTGTTTTGCACAGAACCTGTGGTAACACCATCCCGCTGATTACGCAGGCAAATTTTCTTGCTAGATCGGATCGCACAGTATGGTTCGCATGGTTTTAGACATGGGGAGCGGAAGGGGATTATGAGTGTTTTTTCAGATGCCTCAAAGTTTCTCAGCAATGTTGGGGTGGTGGTTACGTGTACCGAATTAATTTTCCGCACCAACATTTAATCGTTGAATGCAAACAGGAGCCAGTAACGCGTGAGTACTGCGATGTTTCTATGTTTGAAAACCCACTATTGAAATAAAGCTGTTCACATTTCGCATACTTGCAAACATGAGTCTGTAACTTGTGTGAAAAGCGTGTACTGCGATGTTTCTGTGTTTGAAAACCCACTGTTGAAATAAAGCGGTTCACATTTCACATACTTGCAAACAGGAGTCTGTAACTTGTGTAAAAAGTGTGTGCTGCGTTGTTTCTGTGTTTGGAAACCAACTGTTGAAATAAAGCGGTTCACATTTCACATGGTGTTTGTCCTGCAAGTTCTTTCCGTGTGACTTTACAGAGTCAGTGTGTGCATGTGCTAGTACTATTGTGTGTGTGAGCTTACAACCCTGTTGCTTTTGAGACACGGCTTGTGCAGTGAATAAGCACCCTGGTCGGACAACTCTCACACCCCGGGATCTTGCTGCCCTCACCAGACTCCCCGGTTCCCCAGGGTTATAATAGAGCACGCTTAACCCCTCTGCAGACATGGCCCCCTTCCAAACCAATACACGCTTTCACACACCTAAAGCAAGGGATGCGCCACCTTGAGGCTTTGGGACCCTGAGGCTCCGAACGACCGGCCGGGTGGAAGGCAGGAGTTCTGACCCTTAACGACACACCACTGGCTCCTGACGGGGCGGGACATGCCCCCATAACAACATGCCATTGGCTGGCAAGGGGGCGGGACATCCACCCATCGCAGACTACCATTGGCTGGAAAAAGGGGCGTGGTACCTTTCAAAAGTTTGACGAAAGGTGTCACTTTATATTACTGATGCAATTTCTGAGGCTACAATTGTTGCACAGCGGGTACAAGCGATTTAGCGTTTTTATAGTACTAGGAAAGAAGTGGCACTTCACCTTTGCCATGCAGGCACAAGGCGACGTGCGGCAGACGCTGTAGTCAGCAGAATTTGAACCTGTACGGGGAGTCCCCAACGCATTTCAAGTCCATCACCTTAACCACTCGGCCACGACTACTGCGAGCTCACCGCTGCCGCATTCCTCCTATAATCTAACACGGAGTGCGAGGTGGCTGCGGAAACCTTTTCAAAGTCGCTCTCCGTTAAAAAAAAAATACCTTTGACAAAATACGTGCCGGCAGACAGAAACGCCTCAGAGGGTTTAAGGCTGGCTTCACGTTCAAATGATAAAGTCTCCCCGTCCGGATGTCAAAATGCAACTTTGGCAGACAGAAAAAACATCAACAAACCACAAATGTGGACAAGGATTTTACAAGCTGCACCACACTGCACTTTCAAAAGCATTTACATTAGTGTTAGACGCAGGAATTGCCTTTGATTTGCGAGCTTACGAACGCCATGGAAAATGAAACAAAACAAAAGCCCTCAGCTCCTGCACTTGATTATAATGGCGTTCCGTGTCGAAGCAGTAATCTACGTCATCCTACTGTACCACTGCAACACTGTGAATAGAGGGAAATGAGAACACGCTACGAATCGTCTCAATCACTCCCTAGAGTCGTAAGGCGCATTGGAGGGTGCACCACCATCATTAATCGTTGCGCCTCTGTGAAAGGAAAGCTCTTGAGCAGTCTTTGAAACAGCTCGGATGAAACACTTGATTGCTTCCATGTGCATCTGGAGCTCATTTCTTATTTTCACTTCATACCGCCCAAAGCATTTCTAAAACAGGAGATTCGCGTTTGGGAATGCGCCCTGCCCTACAAATAAAACAGGTCTACGGGTCTGAAACCTGCTCCACGGAAAACAGTTCTGTTGTGCTTTTGATCAAAGGGGGAGTCGCTGTTCTTACTTTTTGATGACATAACACGCAAAAGGGCTTCTTTGGAGCTGGATTTCAACCAGCATCCTAAAGTTTCTCGGCGGTATCCTTTACAGTCCTCTGTTCGGTCGACAAGGGACAAGGGACAGAAGGGGGAAGCTTTCCTCACACATACAGTGCAATGTACTGTAGTGTTCCCGTTCATTGAATTCGCAGTTCTGCATCAGACTTCTAACTCGTTTCCTTAGCTTGGATTTAAGCCACGAAGCAGGCTTCTACTGTATAAACGTCTAGAGGAATCACAACCCAGAGCCACTTGGCAGCAGCGGCACGTAAATACTGTTACTGTCACTGCTCGATACCGACGTTAGCCTACTATACCATGTTCAGCCACCGCTAGAAAAATGTACGGCTCTAGTACCCAAACAAACGACAGGAGGTCCAACTTCGAACAGGCACACGTGTCAGACACGGAGAGCGACGAGGGTGGAATTCGAACCCATGCGTGCAGAGCACAATAGAAGTATAAAGCGACACCTTTTGTCAAACTTTTGACGGGTACCACGCCCCTTTTTCCAGCCAATGGGAGTCAGGGGTGGTTGGATGTCCCGCCCCCTTGCCAGCCAATGGCGTGTTTTTATGTGTGCATGTCCCGCCCCCTCAGGAGCCAACGGTGTGTCGTTAAGGGTCGGAACTCCCACCTTCCCCCCCCCGGCTGGTCGGTCCGGAGCCTCAGGGTCCCAAAGCCTCAAGGTGGCGCATCCCTCGCTTTAGGTGTGTGAAAGTGTGTATTGGTGTGGAAGGGGACCATATCTGCGGGGTTGAGTGCGCTCTATTATAACCATAGAGAATCGGGTAGTTACGGCGGCGCGTGGAGTCTGGTGAGGGCCGCGAGATCCCGTGGTGTGAGCGGCGCCAGCCACGGCGGGGTGGCCGAGTGGTTGTCCGGCCAGGCTGCTTATACGCTGCACAAGCCGTGTCTCAAAAGCAGCAGGGTTGTAAGCACACACACACAGACACACACACACTGACTGTGTAAAGTCTCAAGGAAAGAACTCGCAGGACAAACACCATGTGAAATGTGAACCGCTTTATTTCAACAGTGGGTTTTCAAACACAGAAACAGTGCAGCATCACTTTTTACACAAGTTACAGACTTGTTTCCTGTCTTGCGCTGAACGGCCTGCTTCAGATCACGCCACAGCACTTCAATGGGATTGGGGTCAGGACTCTTACTTGGCCATCCCAAAATACAGAATTTCTTCTGTTTCAGCCACTCTTGTTGATGTACTCCTTTGTTTTTGTCATGTTGCATGACCCAGCGTCTTTCGAGTTTTAGATCACAGGCAGACACCCTGACGTTCTGCTGTAGAATTTCCTGATACAACTTGGAATTCATCAGTCCCTCGATGATTGCAAGCCGTACAGCCTCCGCCATGCTTCCCAGGTGGGATGAGGTTTTGGAGTTGGTATGCAGTGTTTTGTTTTCTCCAAACATAACGCTGTGCACATTTACCAACAAGTTCAACGTTTGTCACGTCTGTCCACAGAACATTGTTCCAGGGGTTGCTGTGGAACATCCATGTGGTCTTTAGCAAACTTGAGAGGTGCAGTGGTGGTTTTTTTTGGGGGGAGAGCAGTGGTTTCCTCCGTAGTGACCTCCCATGATCACCACTCCTGTTCAGATTTCTTCTTATGGTGGACTCATGAACACAGACATAAGACAAAGTCAACCACCTGTTCGCTAGATCCCATCCCCACTCAGCTAGTCAAAGATTCCCTCGAAGGACTGGCAGGACCTATAATTAGTATGATGAATGCATCGCTTGCTGATCAATTTAAGGTAGCGGTTGTTAGACTGCTCCTTAAGAAGTCAAATTTGGGTCCACAAGTTCTTAACAACTACAGGCCTGTCTCAAAGGTCCCATTTCAATCTAAAAGTCTTGAGAGAATAGTTGTGGCCCAACTTCAATCGTATCTGGATTTAAATAATATTCTTGACAAATTTCAGTCTGGTTTCTGCCCAGGCCACAGCACTGAAACTGCATTAACAAGAGTCGTAAATGATATACTCTTAGCTACGTATGCGGGAAATGTAACAGTGCTTGTGCTTCTAGATCTTAGAGCTGCCTTTGACACGGTTGACCTCTCTGTTTTGTTACACAGGCTTGAGTTTGAGGTTGGCTTATCTGGAACCGTCCTTAAGTGGTTTACTTCACATTTAACTCATCGTTTTCATTATGCTCAAATATCTAATAATTGTACTGCTTCATCAACGTCACCAGTTCAATTTGGGGTACCAGAGGGATCAGTGCCGGGACCAATATTGCTCTCTCTCTCTCTCTACATGCTGCTGCTAGGTAGGATAATACGAAAACATAATATAACTTTCATTCATATGCTGATGACACTCAAATAAACATTTTGTTTACACCAAACGACAACTCTTCTATTATCACTTTAGTTAAATGCATTAATGAAGGAAAGACTTGGATGTGTGAAAACTTTTTGTTACTCAACTCTGAGAAAACCGAGGATCTGTTGATCGGAGGCAACAATACTGATAGGACTACTATAACTTCAGCACTTAACTCAGAGGATTTATACATTTGCCTCAAGGAGACAGCACGTAACCTAGGCGTCATATTAGACACAAGGCTCTTAACAACTTGCATTGTTAAGTGCCTTGGCACAACCTTGTTGTGAAAGGGGCTATATACATTGATTTGAATTGAATTGACAATGTAAAATGTTGTGTGTGTTGTTTGTTAAACAAGACTGTCTTTATTTATTATTATGCCTCAGATGAAGATCAGATCACATTTTAAGAGCCATTCATGTAGAAATCCAGATCATTCCAAAGGGTTCACAAACTTTTTCTCGCAAGTGTGCAACATTCACTCCACAAAGAAAACGGGTCATGAAAGCCGACAGATTTTTCAAAGATTTCAGTACTGATGTCACTCCATGTAACTTTAATAACAGTGCGATGAGCAAGAAACATAGAGGGATCGCGGTGGCTCATGGGACCGGTTGGGGCTGGCAGCACACGTCAGGATGGCTGCTGCATTTAGGTTGCAGTCTCCCCTGGAGGCATGGGTTCAAATCTCACTCCTGATAAAGAGCTAGATCTGTCTTCCTTTCTTTGAGCTTTTTTGAAACAAATCAACACTAATCAAACACACTGGGAGGTTTTCGAAAAGCATCGAGGAGTGGACAGGATGCCCCTTTGGAATGGGGCTCAGAAAATGACGGAGAAGGGAAATTCTGTAAGATCCCACACATTGGAATCTGATTGGACAAAAGCTACGTCGTCTCCCGCATGACAGGCGGGGATACTCACCACTATACTAACGAGTTGCACTGGCGTGCCGCGCGGACATATTTCCTCTTACGGCCACTACTGTTTTCGGGTTTCGGCTTTTATTTGCATTCCTTCCAGAGGAGCACGTAAAAATGAGTTTCCATCTGCGCCATCCTCACTCATCCTCTGCTCCTCCTCGTGCACTAGAAAGACCTATGGAGTCGGTTCTTTCAGCTTTATCAATTGGGTTTTCAAAGGCTTGGAGTAGGGCAAAAGGCATGTGAATGCATAGAGAGTCATTATCTGCTTCCAGGTGCGAAATTTGAATGACAAGATCTTTTACAAATTGGGATAGCTCTCTAATGGCTTTCCCTTACTCTGCTACCATTTTCAGGACATCCTCCAGCACGACTGACTTTGTTTAATCAGCATTAACCAAAGTACATTGTGCCCCCTCTGCAAACTTATCAAGCCCCTTGCTTGTAGTTTTAGAGGCCTTTACATTCACCAAGCTCTCCTCCATACTCCACATATATGCTTCCTCACACACTTCTGTCAGGGTAGATTCTGTTTTGTCCCTCACAAATTTCCGGAGCTCCCTCCTAAATACAGGATCTTTGACTCCCTCTATGAATTGATCTCTAAGCATCTCTCTCTCTTTGGCCACAACCCCAGGCACTTGTTTCAAGATCAAACACCAAGCTTGAGACAGAGCATGTGAAAAATCACGAATGCTCTCACCCTCCTTTTGCTTTCAGCCATAGAAATCATTCAGCAACTGAGAAGTACTGCGCTTATCTCCGAATGCGTCTCTGAGATAGCCAAATATATCACTGATTTGATCTGTTTCATGTACACCACGCAGGCGAACCTCTTCTAAGGCTGGACCTCCCAGAAGAGACATAACAAAATCAAACTTATCAACAGGTGACTGGTTACGAACACGCAATACCTGCTCTATTTCGTCAATGAAGTCATCAACTGACCTGCCATCTTTTTTATAATCACCACTAAATGGAGAAATATAACGTTCCCTAGGGACATAGACATAAGATCGTGAGGATGCATTACTCCAAGAAGCAATATTGGCCATCGCTTCTTCATGCTTCCTATTCAACTCCCTAAGCTGAGTTTGTGTCACGGACATCCAAAGGGACTAACCGTGGGGAGCAGGAGAGTGGAAAAAGACCCATATGCGTAGCCGCGAGACAGGAAAAAGGCCTGGGCTCATTAGTGCAAAGAGTTCAGGAATGCCGTATAGAAACCTATGCCCTCAGGGAGCAGTCGTGGGGCGCCCTGGTGCTAGGCGGGTCTCAGGACATCCGAACGTCAATGCTGAGCCAGGACAGAGTGCAAGACCCGGAAATATATAGCCCAAGGGAAAGAGAGGGACAGGAAGGACAGCAGACTGGAAACTAGGGACAGGACTGGGTACAGAGGGCGTGACAGTACCCCCCCCTTCATGGGCGGTTCCCGACGCCCATACAAATAAATGAGCTGCCCAGCACTGGGGGGAGGAAAAACCTCATTTAACTGAAAGGAAACCTCTGGGAATCCACGGCTGAGAGCTACCCCTTCCTCTGGGGTATAAACCTTTATTGGGTGGAGGAAGGGGGGGTAGAGAAGAGCTCCAGAGACTTAAAACAAAAAAGTACACAAGCACAAACACAAACAAAAACCTGGGAAAGACCAGGGAGACAAACCACAAAAAACATAGGAACCAAAGTTCCGAGACACAGAGAGCAGGGGGGGACCAAAAAGGAGGGGAAACCAGGAAGAAAAAAAATCAAAACAAAAGGCAAAAAAACACAAAAACCCCGGGGGAAAATACCGCAGACTGGGCGAATAGCATGTTCACATTCTAACACTGATATCGGAGTGGACAACCTGAGGAAAGCCAGACCGAAGTCCGCTCACAGACACAGATGCCCGGAGTGATATCCAGCGAAAGGCAAGGAGGAACGGCAGAAAGCTTACCATTCTATCACTGATATCGGAGAGAGCAAGACCAGGAAGAGCCAGGCAAGAGAACCCGCTCCGGACACAGAAGCTCGGAGTGATATCCAGTAATAAGAATAGGCAAGCCAGCTCAACATTCAATCACTGATATCGGAGTGATCTACCCGAGGAAAGCCAGGTACAGGACCCGCTCACAGGCACGGAAGATTGGAGTGAAATCCAGTAATTAGAATAGAGGAACTGAAAAAAAAAACAGCCCAGAGAACAAGAAAAAAAAAACTGCGGCAAGACAAAAAAAAAAGCGCCGCTCGCGGGGTCAGAAGGTGGCTCAGCATTCTGTCACCGACGTCCAAAGGGACTAACCGTGGGGAGCAGGAGAGCGGAAAAAGACCCATATGCATAGCGGCGAGACGCGAAAAAGGCCCGGGCCCATTAGTGCAACGAGTTCAGGAATGCCGTATAGGAACCTATGCCCTCAGGGAGCGGACGTGGGGCGCCCTGGTGCTAGGAGGGTCTCAGGACATCCGAACGTCAATACTGAGCCAGGACAGAGTGCAAGACCCGGAAATATATAGCCCAAGGGAAAGAGAGGGACAGGAAGGACAGCAGACCGGAAACTAGGGACAGGACAGAGAAGGAGCGCCCTCTGGCTGCAGAGGGCATGACCATTTGCACATCTGTCTCATTCAAAGTTTCTTCCTCTGAGAGAGAACAGTCATCTGCTTCTCATGACATTATATAGTGCACTATTTGCCTGTAGAACTCAAACTCAGTGACTGGCTACAGAAAGTGATAAGTAAGTAATAAGTGCTTACACTTATATAGCACTTTCCTGGACACTCCACTCAAAGCGCTTTACAGGTAATGGAGACTCCCCTCCACCACCACCAATGTGCAGCATCCTGGATGATGCGACGGCAGCCATAGTGCCCCAGAACGCTCACCACACACCAGCTATCAGTGGGGAGGAGAGCAGAGTAACACTAAAGTCTCTGCCAATGTGTGCTAGAACAGTCCAGGATGCTGGTTCTGCCGGCGATCCACTCCTGGGTCCCTGCTCCGGACGTCCAGGATGCTCACCTTGGTGTCCTTCCCATACCTCTCTGCGCAGACCGGACACCCGCAGTGCAGCTCTTCACCACTACCATATTTTTTTAACATTTTTTTTTTACTTGACCTTATACTGCATCCAAATGCTCAGATTACCCCACTCCTGGTACCAAGATTTGTAGTCCGGGAAATAACACACCGTACTATAATAAACTTAAATGGGGATTCTTTTTATTCTGGATCTGCATGAAATCATAAAAAATGAGTGGTTGCATTATTTTCTGTTACAGAACTTAGATTGGATGCAGTATAACCTTTAACCCGAAAGATTCACATACAGTGCCTTGCGAAAGTATTCGGCCCCCTTGAACTTTTCAACCTTTGGCCACATTTCAGGCTTCAAACATAAAGATATAAATTTTTTATTTTATGTGAAGAATCACCAACAAGTGGGACACAATTGTGAAGTGGAACGAAATCTATTGGATTTTTGAAACTTTTTTAACTAATAAAAAAATGAAAAGTGGGGCGTGCAAAATTATTCGGCCCCCTTGCGTTAATACTTTGTAGAGCCACCTTTTGCTGCGATTACAGCTGCAAGTCGCTTGGGGTATGTCTCTATCAGTTTTGCACATCGAGAGACTGAAATTCTTGCCCATTCTTCCTTGCAAAACAGCTCGAGCTCAGTGAGGTTGGATGGAGAGCGTTTGTGAACAGCAGTTTTCAGCTCTTTCCACAGATTCTCGATTAGATTCAGGTCTGGACTTTGACTTGGCCATTCAAACACCTGGATACGTTTATTTGTGAACCATTCCTTTGTAGATTTTGCTGTATGTTTGGGATCATTGTCTTGTTGGAAGATAAATCTCCGTCCCAGTTTCAGGTCTTTTGCAGACTCCAACAGGTTTTCATCCAGAATGGTCCTGTATTTGGCTGCATCCATCTTCCCCTCAATTTTAACCATCTTCCCTGTCCCTGCTGAAGAAAAGCAGGCCCAAACCATGATGCTGCCACCACCATGTTTGACAGTGGGGATGGTGTGTTGAGGGTGATGAGCTGTGTTGCTTTTACGCCAAACATATCGTTTTGCATTGTGGCCAAAAAGTTCGATTTTGGATTCATCTGACCAGAGCACCTTCTTCCACATGTTTGGGGTGTCTCCCAGGTGGCTTGTGGCAAACTTTAGACGAGACTTTTTATGGATATCTTTGAGAAATGGCTTTCTTCTTGCCACTCTTCCATAAAGGCCAGATTTGTGCAGTGTAAGACTGATTGTTGTCCTATGGACAGACTCTCCCACCTCAGCTGTAGTTCTCTGCAGTTCATCCAGAGTGATCATGGGCCTCTTGGCTGCATCTCTGATCAGTTTTCTCCTTGTCTGAGCTGAAAGTTTAGAGGGACGGCCAGGTCTTGGTAGATTTGCAGTGGTCTGATACTCCTTCCATTTCAAGATGATCGCTTGCACAGTGCTCCTTGGGATGTTTGAAGCTTGGGAAATCTTTTTGTATCCAAATCAGGCTTTAAACTTCTCCACAACAGTATTACGGACCTGCCTGGTGTGTTCCTTGGTCTTCATGATGCTCTCTGCGCTTTCAACAGAACCTTGAGACTATCACAGAGCAGGTGCATTTATACAGAGACTTGATTACACACAGGTGGATTCTATTTATCACCATCAGTCATTTAGGACAACATTGGATCATTCAGAGATCCTCGCTGAACTTCTGGAGTGAGTTTGCTGCACTGAAAGTAAAGGGGCCGAATAATTTTGCACGCCCCACTTTTCATTTTTTTATTAGTTAAAAAAGTTTCAAAAATCCAATAGATTTCGTTCCACTTCACAATTGTGTCCCACTTGTTGGTGATTCTTCACATAAAATAAAAAATTTATATCTTTATGTTTGAAGCCTGAAATGTGGCAAAAGGTTGAAAAGTTCAAGGGGGCCGAATACTTTCGCAAGGCACTGTAGATATACATGGAGATATACACACACCAGGATGCACAAAGTGCTACTAAAATAACAAAGACAAAGAAAAAAAATACAGTAGTGGCAATTTCCCTAAAGAAAGAAATACTCCACATTAGTCTGAATGCCACATTCTTCATTGGTCCCATTACATCACAGAAATATAAAAACAAAACTACTCACTTTAACCTCGTCAAATCCAAGACGCACCGAATATCACAGTCTTCTTTTAACACGCTCTGAACATTTTAAACAGAATAAGGTCATTCTAAAAGAACAAAACAAATCATTTCCTCCACAAACAATGGTTAAAGAAATGCAAACTGACAAAAATGTATGACCATTTACCGTTACGGACATTATTCCCGCGAACCCACCCACACATCACTGGAACCTCATGGGAGTTGGGATCACTTCATCCCTCAACATCCACCAATTTTGTCTAACTAATATGTCACCCTCCCCTCATATATCAACAATAACCATAAAACCAAAAACCAAAAAATAACCAAAAACTTCATTTTTGATAGCTACACCATCGACTAAATTTTAAACATTTACCTCTGCATTCACATCACACATAGCCACACACCACGCTCAACTTTACGATGTCCACTTCCACAATTACTGGCGCACTGACGTCACTCATACGTGTGTGTCTTAAAGAGACAGCTACCAATTTCAGTGTCAGATTTCAAATATCCACTCCGTAACCACCCGGTTACATATAATTGCATTAACTCAGACCACCGATTACAGTCAGGCAGAAAAAGAAAAAATGAATCTTTTGCAATTGCAATTAGATCAGATTTATGAAGAAAAAGCTAAAGGTGCATTTATACGATCAAGAAGAAGTGGATGGAAGAAGGGAAAAAAAATCTAAATATTTATATAATTTAGAAAAAAGTTTAGAATATAAATTGATTGACAAGTTCAAAATGTGAGCACGGGACCTGGATGCGCCTGGCCCCATTATGCTTTTAGTTTCTGTTTCTGTTCCCGTTTCCCCTGCCAGTCCTGACCCGGTTCTAGTTTTTTAATCGTCTGTCACAGATGGATCGCCTGGCCTTGGACTTTTTGCGCTGTTTTGGATTTCCCGTTTGCCTCGGCCACACCTTCCCCGACCACCAACACTCCATGGACACGCCCCCTGTTTTCATCCCCGTATCCTGCATGCTTTTTTCCTCGTGTTTTTTCACTCAAGCCTGGATCGTGTAGTCTGCATAGGGTCCAGAAAGAACTCCCCCTGACAATAGATTATAGTGATCTTATAGAAGATGATAATTAAATTTTATTTGTGGACTTTTATAAAGCTTTTGATACAGTAGAACATACATTTATTTTTAAGTGTTCAGAATTTTTTGGTTTTGGTGAATATTTTCAGAATGTTGTTAAGACTCTTTATAATGGGTGTTATAGCTCAGTCAGATTGCATAATGGGACATCTCTGAGATTTGAAATTGGCAGAGGTATTAGGGAGGGATGTCCAATATCTCCTTTTCTTTTTTTATTAGTAGCTCAGACTTTGGCTCTTCATATTAAAAATAACATTATGGAAGGCATTATTATCTTGGAAAGAGAAATTAAGATTTGTCAACGAGTGGACAATACTACTATTTTTCTTAAGAATAGTAAAGAGGTGTCTAAAGCAATTGAGGTTTTAAATGTGTTTTCATCAGTCTCAGAACTGTCTTTGAATATTGACAAGTGTGAACTGTTTTCTCTTAAGGATTCTAATTTAGATGCAATAGTGAATATACCTGTGAAGAAAGTGGTTCATTATCTGGATATTATAGTCTGTAAAGACCAAGATGAACGATCTCAATTGAACTTTACACCTATTTCAGATAAAACTAAAAAAAGATTCCAGTCTTAATGAGGAACCTATCGTTGGCAGGTGGGGTTCTACTGTTGAAAGCAGAGGGTATCTCTTGCTTTGTGTACACTTGACAAACTATTATATAACTTTATTTATATAATCTAATTTAACTTAATTACTCTTTCGGCCAATTTCTGCAATTTCCCTCACGGGATCAATAAAGTATCTATCTATCTTTATTTGGAAGAATAAACCTCATTATATTAGAAAACACCTTCTGAATAAACCAAAAAATCAAGGTGGCATGAATGTTTTTTATATGTCAAATATAACATTTAAAATTACTTGGATTAGGAAATATATTAATAATAAATTCAATATTTGGAATTTTATTCCAAACATAATTTTTCAGGATGTTGGGGATCTTGACTTTTTGTAAAAATGTAACTTTGATATAACAAAAATCCCAATTAAGTTATCCAATTTTCATAAGCAAGTATTATTATACTGGACTTTATTATACAAACACAATTTTTCACCACATACATATTATATTTGGAATAATAAAGACTAAGTTTAAAAAATAGTTTTTTTTACAGACTTGGTATAACAACAAAATTTATTAAGTGGCTCAATTGTTGAATGAAGACGGTATATTGTTTACTTATCCTGAATTCCTAGAGAGATTTCAGCTCCCTGTCACCCCTAAGGAATATGCAATAGTTTTTTATGCCATTCTGGAAGGTGTAGTGAACTTGTTAAAAGCAAATCAAGGCGCTATTAGAACGGACTTCCTTTCTGGGCTTACAACTGATTTATTCTTGGATGGCGTGGAAATAAAGGATAAGAAATGTAACAATACTCATATAAGGAATCTTCGTAAACCCCATCTTATCCCTCCTTGTTTATCTTTTTGGAATGCAATGTTTGAAAATATAAACTGGAAGTTAGTTTGGACAACTCCTGATAGATATTGTATAACAAATAAAGTTAAAGAGATATTGTTTAAAATTGTTCAAAAGTTTTCCAGTTAAATTAATGCTCTCTAAATTTAAGCATGAGCAGGATGATCTGTGTGTTTTTTGTCGGGCTGAAAGGGAATCTTTAATGCATTTATTTGTTAGGTGTAGGTTTTTTTAACTTGTTTTGGACAGACTTGCAGAGTTTAGTTTGCAGACAGTTAAAGGTGTTTTATAGATTTAAGGATTTTGATATTTTATTGTACTGTTTCATAGAAAATTTGGAAAAAGAGCATTTATTTATAGTAAAATTATTAGTCATTCTGGGTAAATGTCACATTCATAAATCAAAATGGTCTAATAATACTCCCCATTTTAGTACTTTTGAGGTGGAGCTGAAACACTATTTTAATTCTATAAAACATTTGAGAAATAATAAAGCAAGAAAAACATATGATATACAGATGCAGCCATTCAAAATGGGTGAGGTATTTCATGGCATACCCCGGTGGGCGTGTCGCGGTATCACACGGTATCACGTGTTTAACGTGTGTCACGTGACTAACTATCCGGCGTCGCCTTGTAAAACCGCCAGGGGGAGCTTAACCTCTCATGTACAGCATTTGAGCCTTTAATTTTGAACTGTGTATTACAGCATGTTAATCATCAGTCATTAAAATGTTGGTATATTTTATGAAAGCAAGATTGCTCAGTTGGACAAAAGTACACAACCTACCTTAATCAGAAATATTTATGCATCAAAGCCTTTACTGAAGATATTACTAATAGTATTAATAATGGATGACTTTGGACAAGCTGTATACTCAAAGTATAATTTCTTTAGCACATTTGTACAAGCACTTGGAATCTGTCCAAGCCATACTTTGTCAGGCATTTTGTTTTACTTCAACGGGCATAAAAACTTCCTTGCTTTTAACAGGGCGTTTCATAATTTCTAGCTACGAAAATGATTTAAAATGCGACACCTATCATTCAACTAGAGCTTAAAATATCACAAGGAAAAATACACACCGGTATTCCGTTTCTCCCTAAACATTGTAAGCTTCGAAGTCTTTAACTAACGTGATACCGGAGTCAACAAGCATACTTTTAGAATTTGATTAAAAGGGAATATAATATGTAATCGCGTATCTAAAGAATTTAATAACGGTATGATTATATCCGTGTACTGCGGCAGGGCTGTGTAGGGCTGTTTCGCCTGCCTGATTATGCAAGCTCTCTTGTAGCCTACTGGTCTAGGTGCGTGACTACCCACTGGCAGGTTGTGTGTTCGAATCCAGCTGGTGCTGGGCTTTTATTTTAACAAACATTTCTTCGAAAAAATAGGTAAGCGATATTATGGACAATCAATTGACTTTTATATTTCAAAATATCGCAACATGATCGATATTTGCGATATTTTGAACATATCTTGCCTCCTGACAGCGGTTCCTGCTTCTATTGTGTGTGTGTGTGCAACAGTAAATTTTTATAGAGAAATGGAGGCTGGACAGTATGTGTTACAATATAAACATTTATATTGATTTAAATCGTGTTCTGATTTAAATCGCAAACGCGTGTTTAATTATGTGTTTTTTAATCATAATCAGGCTAATGCATTTCTACATTTTCTACAAAGACAGCTTGTGTTTAAATTGAGTGTAAGGTTATTTATGCTTCTAAAGTCATGGTCAGTATTATTGTACTGTGCTGTACTGTGTCACATTATTTTATAGCGTTTTTATTGCGTTATTAAATCCGGTGGCACTGTGTTAGTTTCCTGATTCACATTATTTAAACTGCGACACTGATCATTCATCTCTAAATAAACTTTATTTTATATAGCGTTTTAAGCGAATAGGTAATTAGATTGCTCATAAACCTAATCACTTTTTCTACATAAACACAGCGTGATTGCTCTCTGAAAATGCTTTTCCTTTATTTTTAAAGTAGGCTCAGATTTCAACTATAGATCGTATTATTATAAACTTTCTTGGAAAAATGTATTTTATGTAAACCATGTTTGCTATTAATTCATTTAGGGCTAAAATACGTTCATTGTCTTCCAATCGAGTCGAGTTGACATTGGAAGCCTGCCACACCTGGACTGTTAAACCAACGCATTAGCACGTCAAAGCCCATTGAGCCAGTATTGGCTTTAGTATCCCCCCCTTCTCCCCTCAATTCCATTCAATTCAAGGTGTTTTATTTGCATGACAGATGGGTACAAGCAGTGTTGGGTATGTATATTGTAACGCTTACGGCAGACAGGCACTGTGTAGGAGCCGACGCACCAGAGCAGCACCTGCATTTATAACTTAGTTTTTAAAATTAGTCAAGCAATACGAAGCATCTCCTTTTACTTAGTGCCTGAGCATACTGCAACGCGTGTGAAGCCCATAAACGATATTAATTTTGGAACTTAAACATACAGTATATGGCTGGACTCGGTACTTTAAAGAAAACATACACACCAGTATTCCATTTCTCCCTAAACATTTTAAGCATCGAAGTCTTTAACTAACGCGATACCGGAGTCAACAAGCATACTTTTAGAATTTGATTAAAAGGGAATATAATATGGAATCGCGTATCTCCAGAATTTAAAGACCAGACAATCACAAACTCATTTTCAATAAAATTATTTTATTCAATCAGCATTTTGTGAGAGGGACATCCAGCAGGGAGAGACACACACACCGGTTTCATTGACAACATTGTTTTTTTTTCAATTCCTCTTGTCTAACAGGAATGTTTTGTTTGTGGACAGACTGTTAGACAAGAGGAAAAGACCGCCTCCTCCTACGAAGCATTTCGTTGATCCGATCACGAATTCTTTTCCAGTCGTACGCAGCAAGGGTTGAGAATCTCCGATTCACCATCGTACTAATGGTTTCCCGGAGATTGCAAGGCAAGGCACTTTTGCCTCTGGACCCATCGAAATTTACAGACGTGGTCCACCCCCAGTAAATTTCGAAAGTCACAAGATTTCGAAACACGAGGGCGGCGTAGCAGTCGGCTCTTGCTTTCCCGTCTATGCCGATGCACTGCAAGTACAACCCCCCCTCCATCTCCTGGGTGATGGGTAGCAGTTGGACATCTGGGAGAATTATTCGTCCCACTGGCATCTGTGAATTCCGCTGTGCTTCCTGGGGGGAGATAGCCGGCGGGGACAGCATCAACAGATTCCTGCGCGGTGGTGAACTGAGAGGCCAGGATGGAGTGTCCTGAGGCGGTGTGTGCTCTGCAGGCTACGAAGAAATAATGAAAGAAAGAAAAGAAAGAAAATATAATTATCGAACGTGAGACTGTCTTTCTCTGACTTACATTCCCGAATGTCCCCCGCCACGGTCAACAATCCTAGGAAGAACACGAAACAGCCTGTTAATAAAATTGTTACAATTTTGTTCGGTCAGTTCTTCCTCCCAGAATTTATAGATCGCATCAATCAGTTCCTGCTTTGTGACGGGCTTAGCGGTTTTCCGAATGTAGTCTTTCAACGAATGCCAAACCATTTCTATCGGATTTAGATCTGGGGATTCGGCTGGAGTTTTCACCCAGTTCACTCCTTCTGCTATAAGCCTCGCCCTTGCTGCTGTGTGTTTCGGATCGTTGTCTTGAAAGAGACGGTGCCTTGATCCAAACTGCTCCCTGATATATGGGGCAGCATGCTGTGTGACCACGACTTCCTCGAAGAATACACGGTCCATAATTCCTTCGAAAATAAGAAGTGGTCCCGGGCCTCTTCTAGATATACCCCCCCAGACGTGAACCTTCAGTGGATGCTTGGGCTTTGGCTTGTCCACATGTCTCCCCTTTTTGCAAAATGCCATTGTTGAAAACTGTTCCAGAGCCACTGTTGTTTCGTCGGTAAAAACTACATCCTGAAATGCCTCCCCCTCTTCAATCCATTGGAGCACTTGCTTGAGTCTTTCCTCTTTGGTTTTTAGCCTTATCATGGGGCATGTGTTGGTTTTTCTGTATCTCCATCCAAGCCTCCTGCGTACTCTTCTTATCAATGTTGGGCTTATATTCGCACCGAGGTCAGCCCATAGCCGTCTTTGGACTTGCATCGCCGGTAGCTCATCATTTTCATCGGTCAGTTTGTCGATAGCTCGCACAATAGGACTTGAAAAAAAAAAGAGATCAGCAGTTAATTTTAAAAATAATGTGCGTAGTTGTATTTACATGCAAGAAAGGTATTTTTAGAAATTTATTTACCTTTGAATCGTCCTCGGTTTAGATTCTCTTTGCCTCCTCTCCCCTTTATAATGCTGTCTCACTGTGCTTTCAGAAACGAAGATGTCCATCGAAGCCAACTGCTGTACAATGTCCCGTGTTGACTTCCCATTTCTTTTTATCTTCATTATTTGGTGTGAGAGAGTCTTCGTGATTTTGGTCATTGTCCGTCCCCTTACCAAAGCGATACAGTGGTGCAGCTTGAATTCTGTACCTATATACTGTATGGTATGGTACAGATAAAACTTACACCATACCGATGAGCTAATGCCAGGGAAAGACACTCCTATTTTATTTAAAACACAATACGCCAGGAAATGTGTCTGATGCATTAGCAAGTTAAAACAATTGGGTCGAAAACCTGGGCGTTACACCATTTCCTTTTTCTGATCACTCGCTTTCTGGATACACATCTCACCTGTCCTGTTCTTTGTTTTCCTGGTTTACTGATTATGCCTGCTACGGTCCACTCCTACCCTCACACCTAAAGAAAACTATTTTAAATTTCTTGGCGCAGTTCATTAACCCTTGTATGTGCTGTCCGCGCCCAAAATGCAATTTTAAAAAAGTCAAAAACCGTGCTCAAATGCAATTTTCAAAGTGCAATGAAACACAATATTGTTGTTGCTGCTGTTCTGGTTGTTTTTATCCCGTAAAGCGTTTTGAGAAGCCACCTTTAAAGGCGATATATGTTGTAGAACCGCTGATTCTTATGGAATGTGTTCCGCAGGAGATTCAAATTTTTATTTATTTTTTAATCGCGTATCTAAGGAAATCTCAGTATAACTTTGTTCATAAACAAACAGTGGCATGTTACATTGTCATTGTTTTTTTTAACAAGGCTCGCCAGCTAATGTGAATCGAAACCTGTCTTGCTAGCTTTTAAAGTCGTGCATGTGTAAACGACAATTGAAAAAGAGAAAAAAAGACCTGACTGACAAGCCGATACATACTCTTAGAGTTTGATTAATAGGGAATATAATACGAAAAAACCGTAAGGGACTTAAAAGCTAAAGGAGATGCTTCATATTGCTTGACTAATTTTAAAAACTAAGTTATAAATGCAGACGCTCCCTCGGTGACGCGCCGGGTGTAAATATCAAAGTATACATTCCCAACAAGAATTGTACCCATCTGTCATGCAAATAAAACACCTTGAATTGAATTGAATTGAGGGAGATAGGGGGACAAATATACTGTAGACAGGCCTCAAGGCAAATAAGATACTTATGGGTATGCAGGCATTCAAGACAGCAACATACAAAACGTTTGCACGTACTGAGTTAAGTTATTACTTGGTTTTCAAAGTGCAATGAAATACAATATTGTTGTTGCTGCTGTTCTGGTTGTTTTTATCCCGTAAAGCGTTTTGAGAAGCCACCTTTAAAGGCGATATATGTTGTAGAACTGCTGATTCTTATGGAATGTGTTCTGGAGGAGATTCAAATTTTTATTTATTTTTTAATCGCGTATCTAAGGAAATCTCAGTATAACTTTGTTCATGAACAAACAGTGGCATGTTACATTGTCATTGTTTTTTTTAACAAGGCTCGCCAGCTAATGTGAATCGAAACCTGTCTTGCTAGCTTTTAAAGTCGTGAATGTGTAAACGACAATTGAAATAGAGAAAAAAAGACCTGACTGACAAGATTTAATTAATGCAGATCAGTAAATCAAGGGACAAAACAACTATTGCGCCCGGGTCCTCAATGCGCTTTGACGTGCTAATGCGTTGGTTTAACAGTCCGGGTGTGGCAAGCCCCCAATGTCTCCCGACTTCGGCAAAAGGCACCCGCCTTTCATTGGAAGACAATGAACACACCCTAGCCGTACATGTGAATATAGCATAAAAGACACCAAGGGATTGGGTGAGCTCCCATCACAAAAAAAAAAACTGCGAACCTGCACTACAGCGACCATGGTACAGTATGGAGACCAAGGCCTTTTACGGGAAGAGACGGGGTGCTTCTGCCGCCCCAGCTTCCAAAGAGCAAAGGGTAAGCAAATACAGCAGACTTCATCTGAAATATGCGATTACAGCGCATATTCCAAGGTATTATTGCCGTTTTGAATTTTAAATTCAATTATAATTATTTCTTCGTAGCCTGTTCTTCAAGAAAACACCGCACGGGCGAAACGATCTACCACCAGGATAGTAAAAAAGAAAGCGGTAAGACGGAAAAAAAGAAAAGTTTATTTTGACTTCTGTTCCGCGACTGATGAATACTACTGTGTGACTTTATTTCTTACATGACTTATGTTATTTTGCCACAGGCCGTGGGTCTCTGCTCTCGGCCACTGGCCAGGGTGCCAACCTGTAGAAGCAGCACCTGTATGGAGACATTTCAGCAGCAGCAGGAGCAGTACGATGCATTACTGGGGAGGATTGGGAGGCTAGAGACACTCCTGAAAATGCAGAGGAAGGAGACAGTATGTTCCAGCAGTCAAACAGTTGAGCAGCTGTCTCCCGAAAAGTGCCTCTCCCCGCCGCGCAGGTTGCAATGCCTGGCGGAAGCTCTGCCCCCCGCAGAGCACACACCGCCTCAGGACACTCCATCCCGGCCTCTCAGTTCACCACCGCGCAGGAATCTGTTGATGCTGTCCCCGCCGGCTATCTCCCCCCAGGAAGCACAGCGGAATTCACAGATGCCAGTGGGACGAATAATTCTCCCAGATGTCCAACTGCTACCCATCACCCAGGAGATGGAGGGGGGGTTGTACTTGCAGTGCATCGGCATAGACGGGAAAGCAAGAGCCGACCGCTACGCCGCCCTCGTGTTTCGAAATCTTGTGACTTTCGAAATTTACTGGGGGTGGACCACGTCTGTAAATTTCGATGGGTCCAGAGGCAAAAGTGCCTTGCCTTGCAATCTCCGGGAAACCATTAGTACGATGGTGAATCGGAGATTCTCAACCCTTGCTGCGTACGACTGGAAAAGAATTCGTGATCGGATCAACGAAATGCTTCGTAGGAGGAGGCGGTCTTTTCCTCTTGTCTAACAGTCTGTCCACAAACAAAACATTCCTGTTAGACAAGAGGAATTGAAAAAAAAACAATGTTGTCAATGAAAACCGGTGTGTGTGTCTCTCCCTGCTGGATGTCCCTCTCACAAAATGCTGATTGAATAAAATAATTTTATTGAAAATGAGTTTGTGATTGTCTGGTCTTTAAATTCTGGAGATACGCGATTCCATATTTTATTCCCTTTTAATCAAATTCTAAAAGTATGCTTGTTGACTCCGGTATCGCGTTAGTTAAAGACTTCGATGCTTAAAATGTTTAGGGAGAAATGGAATACTGGTGTGTATGTTTTCTTTAAAGTACCGAGACCAGCCATATACTGTATGTTTAAGTTCCAAAATTAATATCGTTTATGGGCTTCACATGCGTTGCAGTATGCTCAGGCACTAAGTAAAAGGAGATGCTTCGTATTGCTTGACTAATTTTAAAAACTAAGTTATAAATGCAGGTGCTGCTCTGGTGCGTCGGCTCCTACACAGTGCCTGTCTGCCGTAAGCGTTACAATATACATACCCAACACTGCTTGTACCCATCTGTCATGCAAATAAAACACCTTGAATTGAATTGAGGGGAGAAGGGGGGGATACTAAAGCCAATACTGGCTCAATGGGCTTTGACGTGCTAATGCGTTGGTTTAACAGTCCAGGTGTGGCAGGCTTCCAATGTCAACTCGACTCAATTGGAAGACAATGAACGTATTTTAGCCCTAAATGAATTAATAGCAAACATGGTTTACATAAAATACATTTTTCCAAGAAAGTTTATAATAATACGATCTATAGTTGAAATCTGAGCCTACTTTAAAAATAAAGGAAAAGCATTTTCAGAGAGCAATCACGCTGTGTTTATGTAGAAAAAGTGATTAGGTTTATGAGCAATCTAATTACCTATTCGCTTAAAACGCTATATAAAATAAAGTTTATTTAGATATGAATGATCAGTGTCGCAGTTTAAATAATGTGAGTCAGGAAACTAACACAGCGCCACCGGATTTAATAACGCAATAAAAACGCTATAAAATAATGTGACACAGTACAGCACAGTACAATAATACTGACCATGACTTTAGAAGCGTAAATTACCTTACACTCAATTTAAACACAAGCTGTCTTTCTGTATGAACCTCTAAGCTGGTTCATATAGAAAATGTAGAAATGCATTAGCCTGATTATGATTAAAAAACACATAATTAAACACGCGTTTGCAATTTAAATCAGAACACGATTTAAATCAATATAAATGTTTATATTGTAACACATACTGTCCAGCCTCCATTTCTCTATAAAAATGTACTGTTGCACACACACACACACAATAGAAGCAGGAACCGCTGTCAGAAGGGAAGATATGTTCAAAATATCGCAAATATCGATCATGTTGCGATATTTTGAAATATAAAAGTCAATTGATTGTCCATAATATCGCTTACCTATTTTTTCGAAGAAATGTTTGTTAAAATAAAAGCCCAGCACCAGCTGGATTCAAACACACAACCTGCCAGTGGGTAGTCACGCACCTAGACCAGTAGGCTACAAGAGAGCTCACCTGATCAGGTAGGCGAAACAGCCCTACACAGCCCTGCCCCAGTACACGGATATAATCATACCGTTATTAAATTCTTTAGATACACGATTCCATATTATATTCCCTTTATTCCCTTTACAGTATGTTCCTATTCTTTTTATGCTCAGCTACTAAGATTTCCCTTCAGTGGTAAAATTCAATATCTACAACGGGCACAGTAAAGACGTTTACAGTAAGTCTTTCTACGACAGACCAACGGACCACGAGTGCCCCTGTCGGTCAACCAATCACGCACCGCGGTACCCCGTGTCATCATACCTGCGGTACGTGTCTGTACCGCTCACTTTGAATGGCTGCATCTGTATGTAAAAAATACAATTTGATCACATCATTTACTTCATTACCTCTGGCGGTTAAATGTTTTTTTCTGTTTGTGTCTTTTCTCTTGTACCTGTTTCTGATCCTCTGGTTGTAGTTGTATTTGTAAATTCTTTATACGTTTAATAAAAAAAAATTTCGCACTTCCTGAGTAGGTGGCGCTAGGAGGTCAGCGAGGTTTATATGCGGCTGCAGAAACTTCAATTCAATTCAAGATGTCCCATGAGTACAATCTTTTTTTAAATAAATATGCTTAACAGAATAACAAAAATTACAGCACAAACAAGACTACATATAACAATTCAAGAAAAAAAGATCATCAGCGGTACATATTACTACATAAATTCAAGTTATGTAAAAAGATTACACAAATTAAATAAAAATATCCACATGGCTTTCCTATTTTTACACTTCTGCAAATACCCTTACATCCATTTTAAAATCCTCAAACAAAGGGTTCTTCCCAGACCACTTCAATTTATGTATAATATGTGTCATTATAAAAATTAAATTTTTTACAAATTAATAAAATTCATTAATATTGTTTTCGATGGGGCTGAAACTTAATATAATATCTTTTTCATCAAAGCAAATATCAATATTGGTTTCTTTTTTAATATAGGTCTGCAGCTTAGTCCAGAAATGTTTTACCCTGGGACATAACCAAAACAGATGCTGAATAGTTTCAGGGCTACTGTCACAAAAAACACTTTTATCATCTATATTAATTTTAAATCGCTGAGTAACAAGAGTCTTAACTGGGTAAATTAGATTAATTATTTTGTATAAAACCTCCTTAACCTTATTGGTTATACAATATTTATTGGGAATCATCCAAAAAATGTTTTCAATCAATGCGTTTTCCAAATGAGGAATTCCAATATATTGTAACCGCAAGTAAATTATCATTTTTCAACAGGGATCTAAAACATTGGTTATTACATCCACAACTCAGAATATCCTTTCCTTGTAGTCTAATGTGAATTCTTCCAACGTTTATAAAGGACTACTATTACAACTCCTTAAAGGGGTTAATAATTCCCCAGAAATCGCATTAATTACATTGAAATACCGATCAAAATTAATAGAAATATTGTATCTATTAACAAACTAGGCGTAACTGCATATTTCACCATCAGCATTAATTATTTAATCCAAATTATACCATTCTTGACCCAATTTTTAAAAAAGGTTTTATTTCTAACTTTTATACAGTATATCTGTAAATCTATGAGGGGAAAAGTTATGTTTACACATAATTTACCACGTTAGAAGTACTTGTTTATGAAAACTAGTAAGTTTCAAGGGGATTTTTCCAATGTCAAAGTTACAGTTTAGTAAAAACTCTATACCCCCGACTTCTTGAAATATCAAATTGGGGATTATATCCCAAATACTTTGCTTATTTTTTAAATAGTTCTGTATCCATTTAATCTTAAAAATAGCATTAGATGTCCTAAAATCTAAAGCATCTAAATCTAAAGCAGCCCCCTTCTGCCTGTGGACGACAAATAATCTCTTTTTTAAGATAATGGGGTTTATTCCTCCATATAAATCTGAAAAGTTTAAAGTCAATTTTCCTAATAATTGAAGGTGGTACATCCAGAACCAGTGAAGCATAAACTAATCTAGATAAACCCTCAGATTTAGACAAAAGTATTCGACCATTTAAAGAAAGGTCTCTTAACAACCATAAGTCAATTTTTTTCTCAAATGAATGCATAATTGGAGAAAAGTTTAGATCATTTCTCATTTTTGGATTTTTGGCAATCTTAATACCTAGATATTTAACTTAATCTTTTACAGAAATATTACATATGGATAAAACGTCACAGTTCCCAAGAGCCATCAGTTCACATTTTTTAAAATTTAGAGAAAGACCAGAAACATAGGAAAAAACCTTTATACACTTAATTGCCTTATCAATCTCTGCATGGTTTCTTAAAAATAGCGTTGTGTCATCAGCTAATTGAATCAGAAACTTCTCTTTCTCAGCAGCGCCCCTGAATGACGTCATCATGCTGCGCGGCTGTGCAGACATTTCACCTTGTGGTGTCGATTGAATCAGTTAGTGTAGCTGATATAATAAAGAAGAAAGTTATTCTGTTTAAAATATCGTTTCCACTCGTGAATACACTACATGATTACGTCTTGTCGACTGTTTTCATGCTTGAACAGATCACAGGACTTGCGCAGAATAAAATAAAGAAGGCTATTGTGTTTAAACTCCGCAAATCGGCCTTTGTTTCTGACCGACTCCGAAGAAGGATGGCGGAGTGCATGTTAAATCTGCAAACCGAGCTCCACTCTTTCATGGAGGTTTTGCTTAAATCGATCGTGTATGAAGTGTCAGAAATTTTCCGAAACAGGATGTTTGACTCTGAGATCGAGTTTGAAGACAAACTCCACAGCATTTCCCGGATCCTGGTGAGACGGACTGTGTCTAAAATCACACAGTGTGTGGAGGACAGTTTCGGGAGCGAAATGGCGCAACTGAAGAATGAAAACGAGAGCCTGAAGTGGAGATTGCAGTTGTGGGAGAAGGAGTCGGGAGCTGGAGGAGATCAGGCGCAAACAGATCATGTTGGACACACGCTTCCCTGTGAAGTCACTGCAGAAATAAAAGAAGAAATGGGCAAGAAACTGGAGCTGCCAGGTCAGTGCAGTGACTTGTATGGAGTTAGTGTGTATGTGTTTAAAAACAGTGTATTTAACTTCCTTACTGGTGAGTAGTGCATAAATAGAGTGAACTATTTACTAATACTTGTGTGATGTAGCAACAGGATTCTTTACTGGAAACTGTGACAATGTCCGTTTATGGTGCTGAAAACATCTGTTACACAGTAACGGCTGAAAACACGTCGTTTAAATTGCCTTAATATCGTTCAGTAACTCGAATAAAAACGATGAACTACTGTGTTTACACCCTCGCTATAGAAAACTCTGCGATCTCGCTTGTTTAATGTTTTTTTTATCGTTGGAACATTTTCCTTATTTTTAAGATCATCTCGGCCAAACGTGTTTCCAGCGCTTTAGGTTTAGGGTAAATTCAGATTTAAGAAAATGTTCTCGACTGACCATCGCAGATGTGCTTCATACTTTCAAAAAATAATGTCATTGTACCCAATAAATCGTGTGCAGACGTTTAGTCTTGTATCTTCAATAGTTTCTGAGATATATAGGCTTTAAAACGGGGGGCGTGGCCCCAGTTTGTGTTAAAAAAGTGCAAAGTTCCATAAATCATTACTTTTGAACTACTGATGCGGAATGCATGAAATTTTCAGGAATTGTTCTTTGGTGTAAATGTGTCTTAAACATAAAGCATAAGATCCACAGTTGCATGTTTGCCAATTTATGGCTTGCTGAAAATCGTATAAAAAAAGTTTTTCTTTTGTGCATTGGAGCAACTTTGGCCCGTTGTATTTCCACGTTGAAGCACATCAGATCTTTCCAAATTTGGTATTTATTGCTCATTTTGTAGTACTCTTTTGGCAACTAGGTATTTGTCTAAAAGTAATCAAACTTAAAAATAAAAATAAATGTGCTTTCCCACCATGTATCATGTACCATGTAAATATATACAACTCTCATCTGTGTTCATTATAATTTAACCTGAGCCTTGTTTTTTTTTCCTACTTTAGTCCTACTTTTTCCTTGCCACTGTTGCCTTAGGCTTGCTCACTGGGGGCTCAGGCCTGGAACTCTGTAAAGCTGCTTTGTGACAATGTCCATTGTAAAAAGCACTATACAAATAAAACTGAATTGAATTGGAAAAAAAAACACATCTTTATTTAAATTGCATAATGCTTATGTATGACAAGGTCTACCATAAAAATAATTATACCACAGAAAATAATATGTTTCAATTAATAAATGTACCAAATATGAAGTTAGTATCTTGAACCATGTTTTACTACAGATGGAAATGTAAAATACAGAGGCACACTAATTATAATACAATCATACAGTGTTATCAGATAACTAATATGTATTTTATGTCTAAATACTCCATTGATCTTTATTCTAGGTAATTCTACCTTACCCAGTTCTACCATTTAAACAAACTACAGTGTCAGAACAACCCAAACCTTAAAGAAATAGTGTCTACCTGAAACATTTGAACAACTCATCGATATCTCCCAGATATCTCCTCTCCTGAGCCAATTGTAAGTCTTAGAGGCACCATGAGGATGTGCATCAGCCACCATATCTGGCCAGCAAGTATAAGCACACAGCTATGTGCTTCTAAAGGACAGTAATAAAAAATAATTTATGAATTTACAGGTTTTATGGATTATTGGGAGCATCTATGTATATTACATGCCTTAAAACAGCATTTCTGTCTGTAGTAAAACATAGTGTTTGATACCTTAAAAAATACAGTTTGGTTTGAGATACCAAGTTCATATTTGGTACATTTGCAAATTAACACATGCTCTCGCTATAATTGTTTCTATGGCAGACCTTGTCAGATATGAGCAAAAGGCAATTGAAATATAGGCGCAGCATGATTTTTTTTCATTTTTAAGGTGTCATAAATCAGAATGTTTGATTTATTTAGACAAATACCTAGTAGTAATACATACCAAAATTTGAAAGATCCGATATGCTTCAACCTGGAGATACAGAGGGCCAAATTTGCTCCAATGCATGAAAGAAAAAAAAATATTTTTAACAACCCATAAATTCAGACATACAACTGTGGAAAATTTGTTTTAGTAAAGACACCTTACACCAATGAACAATCCCTGAAAATTTCATGCATCTAGCATCAATAGTTCTAAAGCAGAGGTTCCCAACCTATTACAACTCGCGGCTCACATGACCGACCATAAAAATTTCCATGGCCCATAGAAGGACCAGGCCGTCCTCACCGTCTGAAATGGGCTTGCGCTATACCTCAACAGTAGCCTAATCAACAAGTTCCATGAAGTTGGCCCCGCTACAGACAGCACAAACGATGAAACCCACCTCATTCGTTAGTACTATGTTTGTGCCGTTTAAAGTAGCGCTCGTGCTGCTTTTGTTTCCGAGATATAGCACCTTGTTTTTTGGGGGGGTCGTGACGTCACTCAGTCCCCCATCAACATCGTAGAGAAGCCACTTTCGTTAGTGCTACATTTGTGCCAGATTGTACCGTTGAAAGTAACTTCCCAGCTTTTTTCTTTCCCGAGATATAGCGCCTTCATTTTGGGGGGTGTGACATCACTGAGCCCCCCTACAATGTCGTAGGGGACCCGGACTGGTCTCATTCATTAGTGTTGCCATTGAAAGTAGCATTTGTGCTGCTTTCGTTCTTGAGATATATACCCTTATCAGAATAGTTGCGGATGTAGTCTTAAAAGGAAAACATTAGTAAACAACTGCATGTTTTTAGAAAGAGGCTTTAGCACGTCTCAATATTTCGTAGCTATGTCCTTTTTTAAAAAATCTGAAGAAGTAATCGGTTTCTCATTGTGTCGTTTTTAAATTAATATGTGAATCTACGGCCGTTTAAAGATGCAACCCAGCACAAACACTACTTTCAACGGCACAAACGTAGCACTAACGGACCAACTTCACGGACCTTCATCGACACATGTAACATGGTGGACCTTAGATACGTTTTGAACAAATTCAGTTTGCTAAACAAGTTATCAGCACCGGCGCCGGCTATTGGAATTGTTAAAAACATTTGACATGCTATCACTGTGTTTGGAAACGCAGATTTCCTATCTTTGTTGACCCAGTACTGCAGAACGTGAGACGGAGCGTTGACTTACCAGCAGCCATATCACCCTGCAACTCACAACTGGCAACCCACTGAAGCTAAGAAGGTGTGACCCTGGTCAGTACCTGGATCGGAGACCTCCTGGGAAAAACTAAGGTTGCTGCTGGAAGAGGTGTTAGTGGGGCCAGCAGGTGGTGCTCACCCTGTGGTCCGTGTGGGTCCTAATAGTGACGGGGACACTATATTGTAAACAGGCGCCGTCCTTCGGATGAGACGTAAAACCGAGGTCCTGACTCTCTGTGGTCATTAAAAATCCCAGGGCGTTTCTCGAAAAGAGTAGGGGTGTAACCCCGGCGTCCTGGCCAAATTTCCCATTGGCTCTTACCAATCATGGCCTCCTAATAATCCCCCTCTATGAATCTGCTACATTACTCTGCTCTCCTCCCCACTGATAGCTGATGTGGGGTGAGCGTTCTGGTGCACTATGGCTGCTGTCGCATCATCCAGGTGGATGCTGCACATTGGTGGGGGGGAGTCCCAATTACCTGTAAAGCACTTTGAGTGGAGTGTCCAGAAAAGCGCTATATAAGTGTAAGCAATAATAATAATATAATAATAATAATAATAATAATTAATTATTATTATTCATTGGGGAGCAGATGAGACAGAAACTTTAATTCAGTTGCCAAATCTCCGCCATGTCTACTACAGAACAAGGCAAGTTCGTTACAGGCTTCAGTTGAATTATCTCCAGTCTTTTTGATGTCAAACAAAATGCCAAAAAGACGTCTGGATTCGCTCAAGAAAGAAAACCTGTCTTCTGTCTCACTGGAGGCAGTGTCCAGTAAGCAATTAAAAAAGTTCACTTTAAACTTTTCCTCTCTAATTTTCTTTTCTGTTCTTTGTGTTTTTCACTACCCAACATACATTTCTGGATCTCTTTCATGTTGCACACTAACGAACACAGCTTAGCTAAATGTAAGCTTATGTGGTGCTCAGTCTTGCAGGGGACCAGGTTGGGTTATTCAGTTCTACATATTTTGGAATGAAGGCGTCAATGACCAACTGCAAATCATCTGCACTGCCATGTTTTCCAATAGACCATTGTGTTTGATTTGAAAACATGCCGGATTAATATTGCTATGGGATAATACCGCTGTCCCCGCCCCAGACATACGAACTCTTGTTCGTTTTATTTGACTCCAGGCCTTTTCCCAATAAAAGCTTTCATTTTAATGACATTGGCAACGGACCCCCCCTTAGATCTGGGCCTGGGTGCAGTTGCAACCATTTCACCCCCCCGTAGCGCCCTGATTACAGCAATCGTTTGACAGCCCCCCTGCAGTACATGGGGCCGCGGCTCACAGGTTGAAAACCACTGGTAATGACATATGGAACTTTGCACTTTATTCCCAAACCTCAAACACCCAAATATACACTTTTCTTCTACACATAAAACCACAGGGATGAAGATATAAGCCTAAAATTGTACACACTATTTATCGGGCACCATGACATTATTTCCTGAAAGTATGAAGTAAATCTGAGGTGGTCAGTCTGGAGGCCTCTGGTGATTTCACATGGGTAAGATAAGATCAGATCACTTTATTGGCCATATACAATTTCTTGTCATATACCCCAACTTGTTCTCCATGAGACACACACACAGGGAGAAAAGCTTGGGGTCAGAACACAGGGTCAGCCATTTATATGGCACCCCTGGAGCAGTTGGGGTTAAGGGTCTTGCTCAGGGGCCCAACAGCATCGGATTCCTCTGCTGGCCACGGGATATGAACCGGCAACCTTCCAGCCACAGGCACAGATCCTGAGCCACAGTGCCACTACACCGCCCTTTTGGATTGACCCGAAAGCAAAGAAATTCTTGAAATAAACGTGAAATGGTAAACAGGATAATGTCAAGCTGTCGACAGATATTTGTATTCTAATGTTTTCAGGCGCTCAGTGGTCTGAGGTGCAGGATCAAGTGAATATCAGGTTGTCTCTAGTGCTCTGTACTGGTCTGTCTAGGAAAATAATGTCATGGTGCCCAATAAATAGTGTGTAAAATGTTAGGCTTGTATCTTCATGAATGTGGTTTGAGGTGTAGAAGAAAAGTGTATATTTGGGTGTTTGAGGTTTGGGGATTCTGCTGTATTCATTGATCCTGGAGGAGAGGGAGTGTCTCTCTTTCTCTTGGTGTATTTGTGCTGCACTCTCTGTCCAATGTTGTCTGCTCTACAAATACTGAAGTATCCAGTGTTCCCTTTCTGACCTATTTGGATTAAGAACCCAGCATAATGTGTATTAGCCTTCTGGGGAAACAGTCATTTTCGCTCAGTTGAATTCACTGCTTCATCGTACCAGCTCTTGGGGGAGCCAGGGCCTATCCCAGCTTGCAAGGGGATCAGTGTGGTATACAGCCTGGACAGGACATAACCCCCATATACATAGGCAGTTGGTATAGTCAGGGGAACTTGAGTTTTTTGTTCTGAGACACAGAAAACAGTCATAATTCAGGCAGACTGGTTTAAACAAATATTTCTTAACAATGAAAATACAGATGCAGCCATTCAAAGTGCGCGCCACAGACATGTACCGCGGGTAATTGGCTACATCATGGTACGTGATTGGTTGACCGACAGGGACACTCGTGGTGTGTTGGTCGGTCGTAGAAAGATTTAAATGTCTTTACTGTGCCCGTTTTTAGTGTTGAATATTTATATGGAATTTTACCACTGAAGGGAAATCTTAGTAGCTGAGCATACAAAGAATAGGAGCATAACGCGTGTGAAGGCCATAAACGATATTAATTTTGGAACATAATCATACAGCATTACAGTATATGGCTGGTCTCGGTACTTTAAAGAAAAAATACACACCAGTATTCCATTTCTCCCTACACATTTTAAGCATCGAAGTCTTTAACTAACATGTGAATTAACGTGTATAAAAAGTGGTAGTTTTAAGCTTTTCTGCGAATACGCTCGATACCAGAGTCAACAAGCATACTTTTAGAATTTGATTAATAGGGAATATAATATGGAATTGCATATCTAAAGAAATTAATAACGATATAATTATATTCATGTACTACAACACAATAGTACATGCTGTACAATGTCTGTTGATACCGTTTGTGTTGAAACTGTCTGTTAAAACTGGGGCTGTTTCATCACTCCTCCTGTGACCTTGGTGCCCGACTTGTAAACCACAGGTTGGATGTTCAAATCCAGCTGGCGCCACAACTTTTCTTGTAACAAACATTTCTTTAAAAAAATAAAATTGCAATGTTATGGACAATTAATTGACTTTTTATATTTCTAAATATCACAACATGTTCAAATTTAAAAATGTTCTTTTTCTTGACAAATTAAACCGGTTTCACAGGTATTTTCAAAGTAGAAGGGGGCGAGTCTTATAGCGATTGCAGATCAGATCAGATTCCCTTCCCCCCTCTGAAAGACAGACAAATGTTTTCACTACTCACTATTCACCGCTCGGCGAGCAGCTCCAATTTCAGGCGTAAGCGATAAAAATACTGAATATTTAGCTGAAAAGCTGTACAACACAAGAATTTCGTTACCCTAGGAGGTTTCGTGAAAAAGCTACAGGCTTGCCAATTGCAATCGTTTTTATTTTTAAATACATTTTAGCAAAGTCATGTACCATAAAAGTATGATAATTAAAAACCATTAATTATTTCACTTGGGTTTAAATAAAGTCGATGTTTTCTCTTTTGGCTAGACTTGACTATTTAGCCATGAGATATACAATAGATTGTCATTAAACAACCTTATGTTTATTTATCTTCCTTGTTATGCACAGTGGGAATGATAATGTAATGAGAATTAATTTAATCACAGTGCTCATAAGCTGATACCCTGGATTCTCTCCAGACACAGCTGTATGAGCTCCACCAGTCAGCACAGGAGGCTGTACTGTACACAGAGAGGGGCGGGAGGGGGGAACAAGCTGCCCAGCCATGTGGTTGAAGCTGATACCCTGGATTCTCTCCAGACACAGCTGTTTGAGCTCCACCAGTCAGCACAGGAGGCTCTACTGTACACAGAGAGGGGCGGGAGGGGGGAACAAGTCGATACTCTGGCTGATACCCTGGCCTGTGTCTCCAGACACAGCTGGATGAGCTCCACCAGTCAGGATAGGCAAATAAGATACACTCTACAGACATTCACAACAGCGACATATCATAAAACATTTGCACATATTGTTAAATTATTACTTGTTTTTCAAGAAGTTAAAAAAACACTTGAATTACTTATCCAGTCTCTCGAAATAAAATTATTTTTCAAGCAATGTAACTAACATCGGGCAATGTGTTTTTTTTTTCTAACATTGACAGCCACATCTTAAATCTTGTCAGTCAGCTCTTTTTTCTCTATGTGAATTGTGGTGATTCAGATAACTTGGGATAACAAGTGGTCTCAAAGTCACCAAGCTCACAGAGCTTCAACAACAGATGACAACTTCCTTAGTCCTTCCTTAGTCTTCCTAAAATTGTTAGATGGGGTGGGGGGCACTCGGGAATGTGAGTTATGCGAGTTAGATTATGAATGAATAAAAACATTTTATTAAAAACACGTTTGCGTTTGTTTGGGAGCTATATTACGTAGTTTTCATATATAAGATGTAATTATGTGTTCCTCCTTACACATTGTACGACTTTAAAAGCTATAAAAACAGGTTTCGATTCGTGTCTTTTTCACCTTATGTGGCGAGCCTTGTTTTGTCAAAGAACCAAAGATCATCTCGCTTTCAAAGGACAGCACAGACTTTCAAAAGGCTGCAAATGTATTAGCAAGGGTTAATTGCACAATGGGCCGCACAAAGAAATGTAAAATAGTCTTCTTTAGGTGTGAGGGCAGGAGAGGATTGCAGCAGGCATACACAGAAAATAAGAAGAAAACAAAGAGCAGGGCAGGTGAGACGAGTATCCAAACAGTGAGTGATCAGAAAAGGAAACAATTGTTACGCCCGGCTTTTTGACGCAATTTTTTTTTTACTTGTGTTGTAACAGAAAGAATAAGGTTCTGGATCCCGAGATGAAGTAAAACAGGTGAGTTTATTGCATGCAAGGAACAATAAAGCCGAAGTCTTGTTTCCCGAAAGAAACAACAAAACCAAAGCATTGTTCGATGTGCCGGTACAAACTTTTAGGTTATATAGTCCTTCCTTGCTGCTTCGGACGTCATTTGGTGTTATGGTAAGGGGGGGTCATGGTATTTGGCCAGTTAAGAGACCCTGACCAAATGGTCAGTTTAAGATTACGCCCCCAGGGGGTTCCTAGCTCGCATCTGGAATCCTTATCAGTTAACCCCCTTTCCTGCCATAAACCCCTGTTGCTTAGAAGTCTTATTTTCAGGCAGAACTGACTTAAGTTAACCCTTTTTACATCTTGTCTCTTATTCACTTGCTAAATGTTATGGAGGCGGAAAGACGTACCCCCCACCTCTGGGTGCCTGACTTGTCACCATCTTTAAGCATTCCGTGTTTGAGTCGCGTGTAGAGACACGTACGAAAAAAAGTTAATTCCAGCTATAATACATATATATGTTTGTGGTAAGAGGGAGCAAAACATCAGTATTTACTGCTAGTTATTAGTGTACGATTTATAGTTGAAATCCTGAGCCTAAATCTAAAGTTAAAATCTCGACAAACGAAGCAATGTAGGAAATGCGCACACAGAAATACACAGAAAATAAATCCGTTCTGAAATCTCAAATCAGTTTCGATCAAGGTCTCCAAAACGAACAAGAAAAAGAGTATTTTCAGAGAGCAATTATGCTGTGTTTATGTAGAATAAGTGATTAGATTTATGAGCAATCTAATTTCTTATTCGTTTAAAACAGTGAAACAGCTGCAAAAGATCACCGAATTTTCACGCATAAAAAGTGGTTATTAACTCTCGAAATCTGTTTTTATAGGTTTTAAAGTCGTGCAATGTCTAAGCCAGAACACATCATTATATCTCATTATTTATTTCTTTTAAAAAAATAAATAAAATTGTTTGCACAGCATAACAGTATTGTTGTTATTGTTTTTATTCTGTAAAGCGCTTTGAGGAGCCACCTTTAAAGGCGTTATGTAGAATAAAGTTCATTATTATTACTATTGTTAATTTGCTCTACAGAGAGGTGAACATTATTACGCAGAAGACAAAGGTAGTGATTTACGTTGCATTGTGCATTGTGCTGCTGTAATACAATTTAAAATAATTAAAAGTCTAAACAGTATCAGCTTTATTTATGGGTTGTAATTTTTAAAAAGTCAAAAACCACACTCAAAATGCAATTTAGAGCTTTCTGGCAAGAGGAGACACCCAAACTAATAATGTAACATGCTACTGTTTGTGCATGAACATAGTTATACTCTTGTTTCTTTAGATACGCGATTGCATGTTTTTTTTTAATCCCTGGCGGGACCGGGCGTCCATAAGAATCAAGTAATAGGTTTCATTGCACTTTGACAGATCATCTTTAAATCAATTGCTGATTTAAAGTTTGACAGTAAATGTTTATATTGTAACGCATACTGTAAAGCATCCATTTCTCTATAAAAATCTAAAAGATCGTTTGCACAGCCTAAGAGGGGGGGTCTGCTCTCAGTGTCAGCTGACAATCCTCCATACACTCAAGTGAAAAATTAATAACGCCAATGTAAACGTATTTACAACAACTATTCATTGTTATTAAAAATGACTTAAATTCGAACATGTTGTGATATTTAGAAATATAAAAAGTCGATTAATTGTCCATAACATGGCACCTAGACCACAGTACCACCCACAAGGTCATTGGAGGAGTGATGAAACAGCCCCAGTTTTAACAGACAGTTTCAACACAAACAGTATCAACAGACATTGTACATTGTGTTCTATTGTGTTGTAGAACATTAATATAATTATATCGTTATTAATTTCTTTAGATACGCGATTCCTTATTATATTACCTATTAATCAAATTCTAAAAGTATGCTTGTTGACTCCAGTATCGAGCGTATTCACAGAAAAGCTTCAAACTACCACTTTTTATACACGTTATTTCACATTAGTTAAAGACTTTGATGCTTAAAATGTTTAGGGAGAAATGGAATACTGGTGTGTATTTTTTCTTTAAAGTACTGAGACCAGCAATATACAGTTTACATACTGTAATACTGTATGTTTATGTTCCAAAATTAATATCGTTTATGGTCTTCACACGCGTTATGCTCCTATTCTTTTTATGCTCAGCTACCAAGATTTCCCTTCAGTGGTAAAATTCCATATAAATATTCAATACTTAAACGGGCACAGTAAAGACATTAAATATACATATACATACTGTATACAGTACAGTTTTGCATACAGTTATGTTTATGTTCCTAAATCAATATCTTTTATGAGCATGTGAAAGGCATGGTGAATCGGAGATTCTCAAAAATTACTGTACTTTGCATGATTGGAAACAAATGCATGATTGGATCAACTAAATGCTGTGGTGTTACAAGACGGTCAATGAAAAAAGAATGTGGAATCCTTATCAGTTAACCCCCTTTTCTGCCATAAACTCCTGTTGCTTAGAAGTCTAATCTTCATGCAGAAAGGACTTAAAGTTAACATCTTGTATCTTTCTTCATCTGAGACTACAGAATAACAGACTCTCTTAACAGGGTTTCAGATTTTGAGCTCCAGTCTGCTCTTTCCTGGTGATCTGAAAAAAGGAACTCCTGCTTTCATGTTCTCTTGTCTCTTCTGTTCTTCTCCTAGTTGTCATTTTCTTGTATGCTGTCTTTCTAGACTGCTGATTAACACTTAATTTACTCATTTACTCTTAATTTAATTAACTAAGGTAAACCAAACCATTGTATCTAAACCAAGGTGAACTTTACAATTGTTTGGATCTGAATCTGGGCCTTTCACATCCCAGCAAACATCTCCTTTGCTCTGAAGCTTTAAATGTTGATAATAGCCAAGAGTTATCCGTCATATCTCCATTCACTTCTTAATATTATTTTATAAAATTTGATAGTTTTGTATTTATCAGGGCTTGAAATTCATTCAAACTAAAATTATTGACCTTTTCCTCAGTTTTTCTCTTCCTCATTCATGGTTTCTCTTCTCATTTCAACTTAATTTGTCATTATACTTAAACATAGTATGCATAGTATAGTGAAAAGTGTTTCTCATTAGTCTCTCAGGTGCAGTATATACATAGAACAGAAGGCAAGACAATAGACAGTAATACAATAACAATAACAGTGTAAACAACAGTATGGTGGCAGTGCAAAATTGTAAAAAACTGTACAAATGCGCAAACTGAGAAAAGTATACAAACAGGACAAAAACAGTGCAAAAGTATTTGGCAAACAGTGCAAAAATAATATGGCGATTAATAAATAGTACAACTAGTACAGTTTTAAGTACAAAACTCCATCTGCCTCTGGTGTTCTCTGTCTAAACTATATACAGTGCCTTCAGAAAGTTTTCACCCCCCATTGATTATGTCTCGTTCTGCTGTGTTGCAAAGTCAAATTAAAGCACATTTAAATAGGATTTTTTCCCCTCCTGTAGAAGTAATTCTCTATAATGTTAAAATGAAATAAAGTATTTTGTTGTCTTCACAATTATATGAAAAATAAAAATCTGGAAATTACTTAATTGATAAGTATTCACCCCCTTTGCTTTAACAACCTAAATTGGGTAAGGTTATCAATTATCTTGAGAAATCACACTAAATATGTTAACAAGGTACACCCTGTGTTCATTTCGAATCCACCTGTGTTCAATTGCTTGATTGTACAATGAATATCACTGACTTTGTGAGGTCTCACAACTCAAACAGCAGATCAGATCAGTCCTGCTGTCATGAAGACCAAGGAGCTGCCTGTGAAATTTTGATAAGAAGTTGTTAGGAGGAAAAAGGCTGGAGAAGGTTATAAAAAGATTTGCAAAGCTTTGACCTTTCTAGGAGCACCGTGAAGTCCATTGTAACAAAAAACATGGCACAATCCAGACACTACGAAGATCAGGCCATCCTACCAAATTGAGAAACTGGACAAGAAGTGACCAAGAGGCCAGCTACAACACTGACAGAGTTGCAGAGCTCTTTGGCTGAAATGTCCAGACATCAACAATCTCTTCGACACTTCACTGATTCCGCCTCTTTGGGAGAGTGGCTAGAAGGAAGCCACTTCTGAGAAAGGCCAACATTAAGTCACGCCTGGAGTTTGCTAGAAGGCACGTGACAAAACCTGAAACCTTTTGGAAGAACATTTTGTGTTCTGATGAGACTAAAGTTGAGCTCTTTGGCTTAAAAGCAAAGCGCTATGTTTCGCGCAAACCAAATACTGCCCAACACCCAGGTAACACCCATCCCTACCGTCAAGCATGGTGGCGGCAGCATCATGCTCTGGGGTTGCTTTTGAGCAGGAGGATCTGGAAAGCTTGTTGCCATCAAGGTCAACGTGGATGGAGCCAAATACAAGCAAATCCTTGAGGAGAACCTGTTTCAGTCAGCCAGAGATCTACGTTTAGGGCAAAGATTCATTTTTCAGCAGGAAAATGACCCCAAGCACAGGACAAACACTATCAAGGAATATAAAGAAGGTTAGTATTCTGGAATGGCCCAGCCAAACTGTGAACTTGAATCCAATTGAAAATGTGTGGTATGACCTGAAAATTGCTGTCCACTGACGCAATTAGAGAAACTTTGCATTGAAGAAAGGGCAATAATTCCACAATCTAAATGTGCAAAGCTCATACAGACATACCCAAAAAGACTCAAGGCTGTAATTGCTGCTAAAGGACTATGTACAAAGTATTGCCTTGGGGGGGTGAATACTTTTGTAAATGAGAAATGTAAGTCTTTCATTCTGGAGAAACTAATGTTCTTGGGAAAAAAAAAGTTTTGATTCATAAATGTGTTGAATTTATTGTGTTATTGAAGGGAGAAAAAATGATTTAAATGTGTTAAATTCTGGAGGTATAACAGGGACAAAATGAGAAAAAATTCAAGGGGGTGAATACTTTCTGAAGGCACTGTACTTTATTGTCCTTCTCCTCAATCTCTCTCCCCGCTGTCTCCCTCAGTTTTTCCCTGTTCTCTCTCTCCTGCTCTGCTTTCTTTCCACTTTATAACTGCCCCGTTGAAATTAAACTGTCCTCAAGGAGGCCCAAGCTCTGAAATGAGCATCAGATTTGTGATGTTTGTGTTATTCAGTGAAATTCTGAATTTTGTTCTATTCTTTTTTGTGCGCTGAATCCACTTGCAACTGGTATAACTCCCATGGCTATTTGCAGTAGCTTCTCCATTTCAGTGAACACACCAGTCTCTGTAAACTATTGAAAGGAAAATGAAGCATATGTATCATTGGAGATGATACCTTGCTTCTTTGTGAACCCTGACCTAGCTTCCTCTGTACTTACAGTAGACGAGAAGTGTTTCAAGTTTCTCTTAATTAATAATTAATAATTGCTTACACTTATATGCACTTTTCTGGACACTCTGATCAAAGCACTTTTACAGGTAATGGGGACTCCCCTCCACCACCACCAATGTGCAGTATCCACCTGGATGATATGACGGCAGCCATAGCGCACCAGAACGCTCACCCCACATCAGCTATCCGTGGGGAGGAGAGCAGAGTAATGCAGCCAATTCAAGATGGGGATTATTAGGTGGCCATCATTGGTAAGGGCCCATGCGAAATTTGGCCAGGACACTGGGGTTACACCCCTACTCTTTTCGAGAAATGCCCTGGGATTTTTAATGACCACAGAGAGTCAGGACGTCACAACCACCTCACTGTGCATGGCTGAGTAAACGTCAGAGTTGGCTTCTTGAGTTGTTTCTGCAACTCATGAAGCTTGTTGCTTCTTATAGTGGAGTTGCTAAATTTAAACAAAAAAAGTGCCCTCACGTCTTGCTGGAACCTTTTCACTTGTTGCACAGATGCATCACTTGGATCAAGGGCAAGCTGGTGAGCTGTGTAGGGCAATCCGGTTAATTCTGAATTGAATTCTTCCTGCAGTTTTTGAACAACTCCTTGGTGGCTTCCTGTCATAACAGCATCTCCATCTGTGCATACTGCAACACGTTTATATTTTCTCTCATTGTGTTGCTTTATTTTTTCCCTTCTATCTGAAATTTCTGAGTTTCTAAAAAACTTTGTTTTCACCTTGTTTCCGTGTATGTATCTTACAGAAGTATTAAGCCACTTACTGTGCTTAAAGTTGTGAGAAAAAGTTTGTGAATCATTTGGAATTATCTGGATTTCTGCATGAATGGCTCCTAAAATGTGATCTGATCTCCATCTACGTCATTAATAAAGTCTTATTTCACAAAAATACACACTTGACTTAGATGAAGATCAGATCACATTTTAGGAGCTATTCATGCAGAAATCCATATAATTCCTAAGGGTTCACAAACGTTTTTCTCACAACTGTATATCAGTGGACCCATACAATATTAAGGAAGACACAGGACTTGTACCCACAGTGGCATCTTACTCTTCTAAGAGTGTGCTTGCTAAGAGATAGCGTGATGCATTTCTGACAAACCTTTGTCATTCAGAAACATTCCGTAGTTTGATCCGTCAATCTTAAGACACTTCAAAGAAGAACATTCCATTTCTTTCATGAATCTCATGAGTTCCATGAAATTTGAATTGGCTAACTTGTTTTCTGCAACAAATTATGTCACTTTAAGTAGCCTTTTTACCTCTTCTTTGCCATACAATTGTGCAGCTTCGATTGCACCAGCCATAACATTCTTAGACGATTCTGCTTTGCGCTTTCTTTTGAGTGCTGCATTATGAGCAACTGTGTTTGAGTATCTAATTTATATAAACGTTTTGTAACATTGGCTAGCAAACCTCACACTACTTTAACATGTCGCAAACTGAGCAGCTAATTTCTCCATCTTTCATTTCGAGGCCACAGGTATATTTTCAGCCAACGTGCCTGAATCATATCTTGGCACGATTTTTCCTCGCTGTTTCTTTTGTGAATCTCCTCATACCCGTCATTACATTTTTCAGAGTCTGGTGTTTTTTCTGTGGGGACTCGCCTTATTCAGAAGACTTTCTTTTCAGTTCCATTGTTGATCGAGTTAATTAGCCAGATGTTGAAGTTTTCTACATTGAACAAATGTTAACCAATTTAAAATCAATTTCTTTCCCTATTTGTCCACCTATAAGCAATGCAAGATGTGCAACACGACACCACAAAGAGTGACGTCACTAAATCGTGTAATAGTGCTGTGCAACTTGCTTTGAAAACTCAATCTGGCAGCGAATACGTGTGGATTGATTTAGGCTAATTCTGCTTGGAAGATGGCTTGCCGATAGATGCATGTGGGAAATCCCTGCATTCTAAATGCTGGATTTGCGGGAATAACTGAAATTGTGCCGCATACCTGCAATCCCACGCCGAAATTCAAGCCCTGATTTATTGTTATGTTTAAGTCTGCTGTTGTTATTGAGCGCCTTGCACTATGTTAGTGCTGTCTTTCCTTTTTGCGAGTAAATTCAAAGCAATTTCCCCCCCTTATCATATCAAGCAACGGCTCAGTGGATAATCCTCTCTGGACTCATTTTCTCCCACAAGTTATCTCTGTGCCTTTTTACCGTTTTTCCCTTCTTTGGTTTATTTTTTTAATTGCCAGCTCGCCTCTTTCTGTTTTGACTCGGTGGTTATCTGTAATTAAAAAGTTCTGTATCAGACAGCAAAGGAACAAATAATAGGTTTATTCCAGGCTGAAAAGAGAAGAAAGGAAACGCAACGTTTCGGCTTTGGAGCCTTCTTTGGGTGTGAGAAAGACAGGGCAGACAGCAAAGATTATATAGCATAGGAGAGCAAAAGCCGGGAGAGTGGCGGAGGTTGGAGAAGGGGAGAGTTAGATTGGCTACTCAGGTGGTGCGAAGTTGAGAGACGTGTAGAGAGGTGTAAAGTCAAAACCTACAAATGAATAGAGAGGATTAGAACTAAGCAAATCTGTCGCTGAGAGAAGGGGGAAGGTGAGAACCAAGTTTCAGGATAATTTTAGTTTCTGAAGTCTTTCTGCTATAGGAGTTAAGAAATCCTTCTTTGAGAACGCAGATGGAGAGATCAGTGTGGTCATGGCCGTCAGAGGTGAAATGAGAAACTTTGGGCTTGGAGAAATCTTTCATCTTCACAGCCCTAACATTAAGCGGTCTCCCGAGTCTCCTTCCTGTTTCCCCAATGTAGATGGCTGGGCATTTTCTGCAAGAGATACAGTAAATAAGGTTGCTGGGGCTACAAGATGTCATCTGAGTGATCCGGAAATTGTCCTGAGGGGACTTGAATGAGTGTGGTGTTAGATATGTTCTTGTAGGTGTCTCCCTTTCACCTGCCTGGTTCATCTCTCTCCCTCTCTGAATTCACCATCTAAGTCTAAGGCATTCACTGCTGCTAGAGTTCAACCTTAAACAGCACGCTGAGGACTGTGCTTGACCAATCATCACGCTGTTTTCACATTCTATCTTTACCCACAAAGGTTAATGTACGTGAAAAAAAGTTGTTAAACCTGTGTGTAATGCTTCTGTGTACTTGTTTGCAGTATTAATTTAGTCAGCATTATTTATTTTGTATGATTTGGTCATAGTTTTGTTACTGATTATTGATAATAAATCTTATATAGGGACATTGTATGAAACTTTCATACAGGAAGATCTGTTTTGGCACTGATAATGCTTCTGTAATTTTCTAGAGGTTTTTGTTGAGGTTATGTTTTCAAAGCAACTTTTTAAAACGTTTCAGAGCAATATCAATTTTATTTAGGCAACTTATTTAGGAGTTCAGGGTTCAGTTTATTGTCATATGCACAAGTGCAATGAAATGCTTAGTTTCATTTTCTTCAACTAAAATAAAAAATGGGTTGCTGAGGTTGTCCAGGTGTCTGTGTTGGAGAAGCCTCTTTATTACATATGCATATGGAAGAATGGCTTGCAACCACCGAACTCAAAAATCAGTAACTAAAGATGGTCTTTTATAACGTGGAACAAAAAAGCTAAAGTGACATTCCCCCTATAACATGAGAAAAATACTCTCACCCAAAAGGCTACTTGATTAATGAGAGCTGTGCAGCTGATCACCTCTTTTTGTGTATTCCTTGATAGATGTGTTGTGGAAATCCGTAATACACAGCTCAAGTGGTGGTCACTCAACTGTGATTTGTGACGTGATTTGTTGATGTTCATCAAGCTGAATGTTTGCTCACATACGTCAGTAGATCTGAATAACACCAGTATCTTTTGTGCTGATTGTCAAATATAAACTTGGCCTCCTTCAGTGATGCATATAAATCATTCGGCTTTAGAGAATCAAACTTTTCCTTCAGAGTTATGTCACACTGCAGATCGATCAATTCCAGCTGCAATTCTTGTGCTGCCGTCTCATAGTTCAGAGTCAGAGGACATGACACCAACGTTAGAGACCTCTCAATTTAATCAAAGTCAGCAAATTGATGGGAAAATTCTCCATGCAAGTCTGTGAGGGACATGTTGTGCCTTAGTTCTTGAGCGTGTGACACGTCTAGTGTCCCAAGAGTGGGGAAATGTGTGAATGAGTGGCTGATCATCTGTTTTGAGAACAAGGTGAGCTTAGCTCTGCATGCATTCACATTCGAGTGCAGTTCTGGAAGAAATACACTTTTTCCTTGCAGTTTCATGTTAAGCTCGTTCAAGTGAGCGAAAATGTCCAGAGTGACCGTAAAGTCGCAGAGCCAGTCTGAATCTCAGAACTCAGGGAAATTTGTGGCTTTCCCCAGGTTATCCAAAAAGGAGTCAGTCTCCCCTCTCAGCTCCCATGCTCACTTGAATACTTTTTCCAAGCTGAGCCAACGAACATGTGAATGATAGAGTAAGTCATGGTGATCTGAGCCAATATCTTCAAGAAACTGAATGAACTGACGATGATTAAGTTCCCTCGCGCATATGGTTCACAAGTTTCACAACAGCTTTCACAACATGATTGAGGCCCAGCATGTTTTTGCACAGGGCTTCCTGATGAATGATGTTGTGAAGAAATATTACCTCCGCCTCAGGGTCATTTTCTTTCAGTTTGTCCTGCATTATCTTCAGTTGTCCAGCGTTTTTCTGAGTTAGATTCGGAGATCATTCTGTGGTCACATTTACTAATTTGCTCCGCAGTAGCTTCATTTGGTCAATACAACGTGACACCTTGTCATACAAGTCCGAGCCCTTCGTTGTTCCTTTAAAAATCTCCATTGATAAATGCTCCTCCGTAATTTCAAAACTGCCATTAATTCCCCTGACAAAAATTAGAAGCTGTGCAGTGTCCTTTATATCAGTACTTTCAGCCAATGCAATTGAATAACTTAAAGTTCTCCAACTTCTTGTTTACAAGCCAAGTCTTCACCGATTACCTCGACCCGACGGGTTCTGTGTGATAAACTTATTTTCTCAAATTTGCTCTGCTTTCTGGACAAAGAATATCTGCGGTTTCTATCATACACTCCTTAAAAAAAAACTTCAGAGAATAGCTTGCTTTGTTTAGCAATGTTATATGTGAGCAGTTGGTGTGCCTTTGTGCTGGCCTCTTGGATGGAAGAAGGGAGGGAAAAAACATTATGCTGAGCCTGTAAACTAGGAACTAGTTTGGAAGCTTTATTAGCCCACTCCTCCCATGACAGATTGCTAGCATAGTTAACATGTTTGGTAGAAAAATGCCAACTGAGATTGTATTTGTTGAACACTGTAACACTTTCCTTAAAATTAAACATATAGCCTTTGTTCCAACCTCTGTGAAAAGGTATTTTGCAGTCCATTCTTTGTTGAACACTCTGCATTCACTGTCATCTTTCTGCTTCTTCACTCCGCTCATTTCGACGGAGGATTGCAGTATGATGCACCCACTTGTTGAAAGGGTCTCTTTGAATTTTTTTATTTTTTTCTTGCAGAGGATGCAATATTTTACAAGGTGGACATTTAGAACAAGGGCTATTATTTAATTCTATATCATTTTATAGGGATGCGTGCTAGGAACCTAAGTAACCAGTTGTATCAAAAGAAGTTATCTTGAGTGAATCGGAAGGTAGGAGGTTGTGCGTGATTTTTGAACACTGCTAATCTTGTAAGCACAGGAAAGTTTGATAGATAACAGAAAAATATTTAAGGACTGTTCTGGCTGAATTACTTGGAGAAAAATACCCCAAGCATCTCTGTGTTTTTCCCCCCATGCGCATGAAATAAAAATGTATTTTAACTTCTGAGATGGACTCCTCACTGTCTTTAAAGGGGAATCGGGGAAACATTTCTCAAACACACTGATTCTCCAGCAAATCAAATTGGTATTGCTTTCATGCGCCATCTAACGGCAAGAATAATGAAATGTAAGAAAAAATAGCCCCAAACAAGGTGGAAAATGGCGAATATTGACAAATTTATTTTTACCTCGAGGGACGGTTAAAACTAACCTCTAGGGGCCAGGGGTGGTCTAGATGCTAAAAATCCCTGTATCTTAAAGTTTTTTTTCTTGTTTCTCCATGGTGTTATTTTTAAATTCTACTCTCAGCCCATGTAAAAGATTTTGTCCTCTTGTCCTGTGTTTGCAGGGCCAGAGGCCAGTGCTTTCTCTCATGCTGGGGAAAGGGCCCCTCTTGAACAGCAGCACAGTGAGGAGGAGTGGGGCTCCAGTCTGATGCAGGAGACAGAGCCCACTGCTGCAGAAGAGAAAGAAAAACTCAGTGAACAGCACACAGAGAGCAGACAGAGTGTTGTGGATCTGGACTGTGTGCCCATGATAAAGACAGAGCCTGAGAGTGAGACATCTGGTTTCCTAGTATTTGATGATTTTACAGAGAAGATTAATAATCTGGACATGAACAATATTAAAGAAGGTTGTAATGAACTGGACTGTGGCTCTGTACAAAACCACAAAGAACACCTAGATAAGTTACATCTTAAAAAGCAGGACATAGAGCCCCAGTTGATTGACCCTGCAGAGCAGCAGATGAATGGACCTGGTGAAGAGAACAGCACTGATTTACAGCACCCAAAGGAGAGTCAGTACAGGAAGGAACAACAGCAGCTCCTACAGGGCTTCATAATAAGGTCTTGTGCTGTTAAAGTGGAGCGCCTGTCATTGCATAAGGGATTTAAACAAATGAATGTTCCTTTAGTATCTATGGACTTTACAGAGAAGTGTAATAATTTAGACACTAATAATATTGCAGAGCATTTCAATGAAGTGGAATCGGTATCTGTACAAGGGCACAAGGAAGAGGAACAGAAGGAATTGAATTTTTACAGTCTAGGGGAGCAGGAAACTGGATCCCAGCTGCCACAGCCTGCAGAGCAGCATACTGATGAAGAGTACAGGACTGAGTTACAGCACACAGAGGAGAGTCAGTACAGAGAGGAAGGGGAGAAACAGCAGGGAGGCCCACAAGACTTGATGAATCCTTCTTCTGCAATAATGCAGAGGTTGTCAGTACAGCAGTGGATTGATCATTCAAGCAACTTAAAATATCACCAGCTCACTGCAGGTCAGAAGATCAAGAGGTCTCATCCTAAACCTTGTTCAGATGAGGTGAAGAAAATGTCAGTACAGCACAGACAACAGCAATGTTTTCAGCAATCAGGTAAAGTAAAAAGTCACCAGCACACTCTCATAAAGCACAGAGCATTCAGATGCAATCAATGTGGGAGGAATTTTAGTTGCTCAGACAATTGTGGGAACTGTTGGAAGAGTTTTAGTGACTCAAGTACCTTAAGATCCCACCAGTGCATTCACATGGGAGAGATATCATTCACCTGCCATCAGTGTGGGAAGAGCTTTAGTCAGGCAGGCAGTGTAAAAAAACACCAATTAATTCACACAGGAGAGAAACCATTCAGCTGCAGTCAGTGTGGGAAGAGTTTTAATCGGCAAAGTCATTTAAAAACGCACCAGTTTATTCACACTGGAGAGAAACCATTCAGCTGCAGTCAGTGTGGGAAGAGTTTTAGTCAGCAAAGCCATTTAAAAATGCACCAGCGCACTCACACAGGAGAGAGACCATTCAGCTGCAGTCAGTGTGGGAAGAGTTTTAGTGACTCAAGTACCTTAAGAGCCCACCAGCGCATTCACACAGGAGAGAGACCATTCAGCTGCAGTCAGTGTGGGAAGAGTTTTAGTCGGCATAGCCATTTAAAAACTCACCAGTTTATTCACACAGGAGAGAAACCATTCAGCTGCATTCAGTGTGGGAAGAGTTTCAGTCGGCAAAGCTATTTAAAAATGCACCAGCGCACTCACACAGGAGATAGACCATTCAGTTGCCATCAGTGTGGTAAGAGTTTTAATGACTCGCGTACCTTAAAAGCCCACCAGCGCATTCACACAGGGGAGAGACCATTCAGCTGCAGTCAGTGTGAGAAAAGTTTTACTGACTCACGATCCTTAAGAGCCCACCAGTGTATTCACACCGGAGAGAAACCATTCAGTTGCAGTCAGTGTGGTAAGACTTTTAATCGGCAAAGCCATTTAAAAAGACATCATCTTATTCACACAAGAGACAAAAACATGATTAAATGTTACACAGAAGTTTAGAGTTGTAAAATGGTTTATTCATTTTAAAAATTCAAATCTTCTTGTTTTTTCTAAACTATTACACCTTGGGTGGATTATGGAATAAAGGAGTCTTTAACCTCATAGCAGAACTCACTGTACAGGTCTGTACAGGTTTTAAATTTACAATGCCCTCAAGTTAAACATGCATCATCATAAACAAAACATTTTAAAAAAATACAAATGATACACTCATGCAAGTGATCTCCAACATTCTCTAAATCCAGTAAATAAATAATTTGATTTATCAAAATAAATTGAGTTTTTGAAACTATTGTATTTTATATGAAATTGTTTACCCTTTTGCTTAAAAACATTATCAACAAGAGTTTCAGTCTTTAAACCTGAGTATTTTCACAACAGAAATGTAGTTCACCCCTGCTTGGAGTAAAATAATGTGAAACATTGATGTATTTGTATTTGCAGTGCGGTTTTACTTTAGAATTTCTTATTTAATTGAATCTTATTTTTCTGTTGTTGTACAGTGTTGTGTGTGACAGGAGAAGCTGAATGGTGGCTCTTCCACTTGTTACCTTTTATTTCAAATTATTAAAGTTGAAAATTAACATCCTTCTAACGACTTCAATATACTGCAGCTTTTGGGCTTCACTGCTCATTAATAAGACAGAATTAAGTGTTGCTGTGCTTTCCTAAATGAGGTCCCCATCCCTCTTCCTCTGCACCACAGAGAAGCTATTCGGATAGTTTCTGATTTAAAGTGTTTTCTTTCCAATAAGCAGCAGCTCCCAAATGGGGATGCGCCCAGCTATGCCTGGCTATCATGATCAATTGCCATTTCTGGTGCCTATCTATCTATGCGATTCTTGGGAACATCTGGATTGCAGTCAGAGGTCATTGTTACACTTCTCTCATCTTGCTCAACCAGTCAGGGACCTGTGGGGCACGTGGGTCTCAAATGCCTGCCAAACTTTCAATCAGTCATCACCTGTCTTTGTTCTAGCTAAAGGAGACTGCAGAGCTGAGAACTTTGCTTCTCGCTTACCCTTAGAGACAATCATGTGATGGCCAGTGTTGTCTGTATTGGGACTGGAACCTCATTTCAGCAAAGCATCAGCCAGGGGAAAACCAGTATGTTAGGAAATCTTGCCCAAATCACTACCAGCCAACGTGGACGCTTAGCTTGATCACCGAAGTTTACGTTTGGACTCTTGTCGACAATCTAAATAAGTTTTTATTCAGCAGTAGCTCTACACCAGAAGCAAACCACGTTTCTTCCACCCTAACAAGTGACTTGCTCGGACCCGCAGTTATGCTTTCTGCATTACTAGTCAGCCGGACTACTAGTAGCTCCCTGGGAAGGCAACGACTGTCACACGCGTTGCGGCCTCTCTCTCTCCTTCCTTCTTTCTGCAACTCGGAACTGCACCAGGACTGGTTGGCCGGGAGCGTGAGGATGCCGATAGGACACTGCAACAGAGCCTGCCAGCTGGTCTTTTGTGTCTGTGCCCCGAGAAATACAAATCCATATTTGGATAAGTAAACCCAATATTCTGCATTGCCTATCGAGAATTCAATTGTTATCTCAATAAAGGTTGATATCAGTTTAATTCGTGTTGAGTTACACATTTACTTATGAGTATATAATGTAGAATTCATATTCATGAGACAGATGAACAAAACACTATTGCTGAATTTCGTTATAGTATAGCTGTATACTGAATGCATATTCCGTGTTTTGTATCTCTTCATGATCATATATATCTTGTATCTTGGCAACCCTCACAGTACAATCTGCCATCTGTATCCAGGCAGGCTGTTACATGTTTTTATATGCACAATTTTATGTATTAATAAATGTATTCCGTGAATTTGAATCTGTGTGTTTGTGTTGCAGATTGTTCTGACGATTGATCCTCTAATAGCCATTAAAGAATCATCTCGTGGTTTGTTTACTGCTACAATTAATAAATTATCCCAGTATATTAACAAAACTCATTTATTGGTGCCTGTGTGAGGATCCTTCAGATTGAAATGAGAATCAATCAAGTGGAATAATTGTGCTGGCAAAAAAAGGTTTAACGTATAGTGCAGTGTGCTTGCTCTTGAAACTATAGTGCAGTGTGCGCTGCTTTGTGATCTATCTGTTCGGTTGTTTTGTATTCGGTACTGTGTTATTTTGTGGTGATAGAACTGTGGTATTGTGGTTGAACCTAATATGCTCAAAGGTGTCACGAACAGTTCTTTCCGGGCCCTATGCAGATGACATGAGCAGAGGACTTCGGAATTGTGAAGATACGCTGGGGAAAAGGTCATGCAGGAGAGGGTCTGGAGGCAAGGGGCGTGTCCAAGGTGAGCAGGTGTCCTGGGGAAGTGAGTCCGGGGCGAACAAACAAAGACAAAGTCCAAACAGAGAATCCAAAACAGAAGAGTTGAGTCCAAAACCAGGAGATCAATCCAGGGAATAAAAGCATGAACCGGGTCGGGACCGGTGGGGTGGGGAATCAGGAACAGAAGGTTAAAATCATAACGGAGCAGGAATCATAAAATCATAAATGCAGCAGGATCCCGGTGTAGCGGCGAGGCTTATTAATAAGACAGAATTAAGTGTTGCTGTGCTTTCCCAAATGAGGCCTCATCTCTCTCTTCATCTCTGTGGTGCAGCCACAGAAAAGCTATTCATGCAGGCTGATTTAAAGATGTTTTCTTTTGATAAGGGACAGCTCCCAAAGGGGGATGCACTTAGCTAAGCCTGGCTATCATGATCAATGGTCATCCATTGGCGCCTATCTGTCTCGGGAGTGCCAGATGGACATCTGGACTGCATTCATAAGTGTCAGGAGTAAGTGACTCATATCTCACCTTGATCAACCAATCAAGGACTGGTAGGGCCGAGTAACCCACGTGGGACTCTGATGCCCATGGAACTTTCAGCCAATCAACGAGCTGAAGTTCCTCCAGGTAAAAACAGGCAACACAGAGCTCCAGGAGAATTCTGTGGACTTTTCTAAAGGGAATTCAAAGGAGAATTCCAGGGCAGGACGGCCCAGGAGCAGAAGGCTCCCAAGTGCAGGACATTCTCGCAGCGCGCCTCCTGACCATCCTGAGACTCAGCCCGGACAACCACGGAACGGCCAGTGTGTCCGAGTGCCAGAACTTTCCTTTGTTCTAAGAGTCTAGAGCGGAGGTTGCCAGAGAGTAACCAGAGAATCCACCCGAGGTTATCACCAGCAGCAGGCCTCGTGAACAGGTCAGAACTGTGGACAGCTGAATCACTATTCAGAACTAGCTCTTCATCAGGAATGAACCGGTCCTCTTCCAGACTTGCTGGGACCCACAGTCATCTTTTCTCCTGTGCACAAACTTTGCTAGTTAAAGCCAACACTAACTAGCCGGTCAGTGAGCAACAGCAACGCACCGTCGCAAGCCGCACAGCACAGCCTGGCACCTAGCCAGAGAGCGCGGATTGGACAGCAATAAGCCTGCAACTGTTTCTTTGTGCCCGCAGGAGATCTGAATCCCCAGAGATTGGATGAGTATTCAACTTCAATGCATTGCAGCTCGAGAATTCAATTGTTATCCAAACCAGTTGATATCAATTTAATTCCTAAGAGTTATGTATTTGTTTTGAGTATCTAATGTAGAAGTTATAACCAAGTTCATTTACGAAACGGTCTAAATGAATGATACACTGAACATATGTCCTCTTGATATGTGTAACTCTTTGTAACTGACTGAATATATACCTTTTGTATTCTGATAACCCTCTCGATAAGATCTGTTAGGTTTACATGCATATTCTATGTATTAATAAATGTATCCTCGTGTATTAGTACCTGTGTGTGTGCGTTGTTTGAGTTATATCGCATGGTTGGATTCTAAAGCCATCAAAAGAATCATTTTGTGATTTACTGCTACAATTAATAATTGTTCCAGTAAATGCCCAAACCCTACAGAACTGGTGCCTTCAGAGAGCACACTACACCGGGTTCTCACGAAACGGCATTCGGGTGACGTCTGCGTCTGGCTTTTAAGGCGGAATGGAAATAGGGAACAGGTGCAGGTAATGGGAGAAAACAAGGAAGGGCTGGAGCGCCCTTAAGAGGAGGGGTTTGCGATCATGACAAAAGAGTACTGGGGCAGTATTGAAAAATTGAAAAATTGGATTTTAATCAAATTGAAAAAGTTCAGGTAGAACTGTGAATGCAGTATGGATTCTATTGATTTTCGCTTTAAACCTCTCAAAGCCTCGAATTGACTTCAGCCGAGTTGGAGAAAGGTCAAAAGCTTCAGACTAAATTTGAACGAGTTGATTTATTAGAGATAATCTAGAAAACGAAAGTGGAGAATGAAAATAAGTGAAGCCCAACTCGAAGAGGCTTTAGTGAAATTGGAGGACCTGTCTGCATAAGAAACTGGTGCTGAGGAGGCTAGGAGCGAACTAGAGGCTAGACTGCATTGAAGGGGAACTGGAGAGTTTGTACGAGCGTAATCAGAAAATACACAAGGATTTGTTACACGTAAGTGAGGATAAAGAAATGTTTAAACAGAAACTAGATGCTGCCCTGCGGGAAGCAAAACAAATCAGGCAGAGCCTGATCAGGCAAAACAAATCAGCAAAACAAATCAGGCATCACCGCAAAGAGCCCTCAGTAGCACTCATTCAGCCTGGAGCTAAGGGTTTCGCCTGAGAGAGAGTTTTTCCGGCCAGGTTCTATACCAGAGTCAGCGTGGGGTAGATCGCCAAGCCGTGAACAATATTCTAGGGCAATTCAATTCAACCCTCCAGCCCCGATCTCGGCCATCTCCCCGTCAGCAGAGAAGCTGGGAAAATTAACCTCCACCTGTTGAGACAGCTAGCGAAAGATACAGAGAGATTTGACCCAACGGCATCAGAGAATAATGTTTAGATCTATATAGATGAGCTGAAACATACACTGCATTTTTATCTCAGAAGCCACAGAACAGGAGAAAGTTATGTTGGTAAGAAAAACTATCAGCCAAGCGGTACACGAGTGAATGAATAGGCAGGGACCAGAGGTCTGTAATAGCTTTGTGGGGCTTTGACATTTGACGTATGTGGAATCTATCTCTGCTCTGGCTGCCGCTCATCACGTTCACCACGAGAGAGCTGAGTCCCCTCTTGAATATTACGAAAGACTTAGATGCACTTCTTCGAAAAAGGGTTGTGAAGAGAAGGGTTTACTCATTGCAAATCTTTATCCGTAGGTTAGAAAAATGATTGTGATGCATTCTGATGCACAAATGATGAAAATAGCTGATATTAGGAAATTATATCCATGTATTTTGAATCCGTGTGCATGCGTTGCAGATTGTTCTAACGATTGATCCTCTAATAGCCATAAAAGAATCACCTTGTGGTTTACTGCTGCAATTAATGAATTGTCCCAGTAAATTCACAAAACTCCTACACACTGCATGTACTGTAACAGTGTTGGAATTACTGGCTGCCTTTTCACAGGCCCACAAGAAATAAAGAATGGCAAGAATCTACGTGAGTGTAGAGAATTCTCCAAGAGAAAGAAAAGGGCTTCTGCAGCCTTTCAGCTGGTGCTGTAGTTCTCAGTGTGAACACAGGGAGATCACGTGAAAATGTAATATAGGACTTCTAATAAAGACCCCAGGTGGCGCTGATATACTGTCTCACACAGAACTAGCGCTTGCATGTCTTGTCGACCCCAAGATGCCCACACAGCCGGATGTGAATGAGCTAGCCAGAGTATGAGCTGACGGTCTCTTTTCAGTACCAGAAGTCAATCCTGATTTGGCCCTTTCCATTGATAGAGGTGGTCGTTCTTGATGATGAAGGAATTAGGAAGCTTCTGGTGGCCTTTCACAGGTTGTCCATTCAGTTCTACTCCCTGCGCTCTGGCATGGGTGAGGGTTCTCCAGCTTGATCTCGGGGAAAGTCTGCTGTTTAGATCTCAATTTCCCAGCTGTCTAGGGGGTCTGTGCAGGCTGTAGCAGCCTCTGTTCTCCTAGTTGTCAGGGAAGAAGGAGGAGAAGAGGGTTCAACAAGAGGATCGGTCTGGGTGGCGATCCCCTTTCCACCTCGTTTACCCAGTGCACAGACGGCTACCCCTGTTTTTATCTCTTTTTTTCTTCTCAGCCACCTCTTTTGTCTTTAGAGAGTTGTTGTGATTGTTTTTTCAAGGGCAGACTGAGGTGAAAAGCTCTTTAAATTGGGAAAATGTTCTCCGCAAAATAAGGTGATGTGGCAGCCCCGGTACTACAGCGGCCTGGATGTTGACTCTCTGAGATCGTAAGCCTTAAGTGTGCAACGGGGTAACTCTTCTGCTCCCCATGGATACTGCCCACAGTGATCCGGCGGTGTACCTCGATCTGGTTAGGTAAAATAATCTCGGAGGACACCATACACAGAGCACTTCCGAATTCAATTAGGGTTTGCATATTCAGAAAGACTGTTTCTACCAGGGGGGTCCGATCCATGAGCAGAAAGCCCCCTAGGTGTTGGTTTATGGAGGCATAGATGATGTTACAGTCCATCTTCATGTCCACTGAGAGGCACTGGTCTGCTTCATGTCCCTCCGTGCCTGGCTTGGGAAAGAGATGGTCATCCTGGCCTTCAGGCAGACCCCACGGCAGCTCTTCGCTTCCGCCCTTTTCTCTTCCTGGTGAGCTCCCGGACAGAAAGAGACCGCCTTCTTTGGCGATACTGTGGCAAGATGTCTCTCCGAATTTCCGGGGGTAGTTGCCTCAGGTACATATCCAAGACGATGCGCAAGTCTTATTCTCGGCGAGGGTGTCCAGTTCGAGCCACTTTTTGGCAAGATAGATTAAGTCGACCATCTGAGAGCGGGTAGACACTTGGGGATCGTAGCACCACTCGTGGAACTGTTGGGCTCAGACTCCATTCCCGAGCTAGATTCTCTGCCTTGAGAGTGTCATAATCAGAGGTGAAGGAGCTGTCCTGGTCGAAATATGCCTTCTGAGCCTCGCCAAACAGGAAAGGGGCTACAATGCAGGCCCACAGGTTACGATCCCACTGGAGCCGCTCTGCCATCCTCTCAAAGGCTCATAGGTACGCGTCCACTGTCCTTCCCACTGTCCCACGCGTTATAATTGTCCAAAACAATACAACAGTCATAATTCATTTTACTTCTTAAGTTCATCCTAGTGTCAGTTATATTTTTTTACTTGAACTGTTCCACTACATTGACTATCTTGTTGTAAGGCTACCATTTAGTGTTTGTGTATGGAAGCTTTAGTTTCTCAATTTACATTTTACTTAATATTAATTATTAATAATTTAATTTACTTTTAAGGAATATTGTAACATATACACTGAAGTTTTAAAGCAAACAAGACTTACATATGGATGGCCCATCATTGCCTGTAATAAAAATAATAGAGTACATTATCTTCTTGATTATGCTACTGCAACATGTATAGGACATATTATATATACCAACTTGAAATTCATATGCAGGAAATGTATTTCATATACCCCAAAAATGTTTTTGTCACTGAGATATCCAATAACTCTTCAGATATCCATTGAGGTACTCTGCACACTTTGAAAAACAACAATTATGAAAAGTGAAAATGTCAATGGAAGAAAACCTAACTCTGCAGTATACAGATGCAGCCATTCAAAATGCGCGGGCGATACCGCATTATTTTCCAGTGAGCTGTACGCAGTTTACCGCGAGTTACCGGTAAATACCGCTAGTTACCGTAAATTCTCCTATAATACCGCAAGCAAAATAATAGTATCCGGAATTTCCGCAAGGTGGAGCTAATAAAGCTCAACCTCTCATGTTTGAGCTGTTGCCATCAAAGTTTTTAATGAAGAGATTACTAATAGTATTAATAATTAATGACCTTGGACAAGCTGTAAGTGTAAACTCAAAGTATTGCCCTGGTCCACATTCTTTTATTCATTGACCGTCTTTGTAAAAGTAACACCACAGCATTTCGCAATCACGCATTTGTTTCCAATCATGCAAAGTACAGTAATTTTTGAGAATCGATTCACCGTGCCTTTCACATGCTCATAAATGAGATTGATTTAGGAACATAAACATATTACCGTATGCAAACTGTATTGTATACAGTATGTATATGTATATTTAATGTCTTAACTGTGCCCATTTAAGTATTGAATATTTATATGGAATTTTACCACTGAAGGGAAATCTTAGTGCCTGAGCATAAAAAGAATAGGAGCATACTGCAACACGTGTGAAGGCCATAAACGATATTAATTTTGCAACTTAAACATACAGTATATGGCTGGTCTCGGTACTTTAAAGAAAACATACACACCAGTATTCCATTTCTCCCTAAACATTTTAAGCATCGAAGTCTTTAACTAACGTGATACCGGAGTCAACAAGCATACTTTTAGAATTTTATTAAAAGGGAATATAATATGGAATCGCATATCTAAAGAAATCAATAACAATATAATTATGTTCATCTTGCAAAAAAACTGCAACGGACATAAAAACTCCCTTGCTTTTAATGAAGCGTTCCATAATTTCTAACTACGAAAATTATTTAAACTGCGACACTTATCATTCAACCAGAGCTCGAAATATCACAAGGATATATCACAGCAAAGACTGTATTAAAAGAATCGCGTATCTAAAGAAATTAATAAGATATAATTATATTTGTGTACTGCGACAGGGCTGTGTAGGGCTGTTTCACCTCTCTCTTCATGTGACTCTATTCAAAAGCCATTTAGCAAAGAGGGGATGAGAAGAGTGACAAACTAGTATATTTTAAAACATTAATAAAATAATAATAGTAAAAACAATAATAAAAAACATTGCCACACCCATTAAACCAACGCATTAGCACGTCAAAGCCCATTGAGGAGCCGGGCACAATAACTGTTTTGTCCCTTGATTTACTGATCTGCATTAATTACAGAAATCGAGTTCCTGCTCTTTGCAGATGACCTGGTCCTGCTGTCCCCCACAAAACAGAGGCTGCGGCAGAACCTGGCACTGCTGGAGCAGCACTGTCAGACCTGAGCACTGACAGTCAATCTGGACAAGACCAGAGTTATGGTTTTCCAGAAAAAAAGCCAGACCTCCAGTAGTCTTCCTGAAATTGTCGGATTATGAACGAATAAAAGCATCTTATTAAAAACACGTTTGCGTTTGTTTGGGAGCTATATTATGTATTTTTCATATGTAAGATATAATGATGTGTTCCTGCTTTGACATCGCACGACTTTAAAAGCTAGAAAAACAGGTTTCGATTCACATTATCTGGTGAGCCTTGTTTTGTCAAAGGACAGCACAAAAAAAACAGACATTGTGTGGTACAGAACGGAGCTCAGTCAATTCAAACAAGTTCAGTTTAAAAAAAACTGCAACGGACATAAAAACTCCCTTGCTTTTAATAGAGCGTTTCATAATTGCCAACTACGAAATTTATTTAAACTGCGACACTTATCATTCAACCAGAGCTCGAAATATCACAAGGATCCTCTAGAGCACAGCAAAGACTGTATTAAAAGTATACTAGTGACAAACTAGTATACTTTATATATTTTTTTCAGAACCGGGGAAAATCTGATCATGTTTCTCTATAACAATAATAAAAACATTATTTTACATATCACCTTTATGTGATATCACCTTAAGGACAACATATACAAGGGTTAATTGTACAATGGACCGCGCAAAGAAATTTAATATAGTCTTCTTTAGGTGTGAGGGCAGGAGTGGATCGCAGAAGGCATAATCAGCAAATTAGGAAAACAAAGAACAGGACAGGTGAGATGTTTATCCAGAGAGCGAGTGATCAGAAAAAGGAACAGCTGTTACGCCCAGGTTTTAGCTCTCTCTCTGCTGAATGAATAAAAGCATTTTATTAAAAATGCATTTGCCTTTGTCTGGGTATTTACTTTGTAATCTTACTTTGTAATAGTTAAGTTATTACTTGGTTTTCAAAGTGCAATGAAATACAATATTGTTGTTGTTGCTGTTATTGTTGTTATTATCCTGCAAAGCGTTTTGAGAAGCCACCTTTAAAGGCGATATATAAAAGTGCTGAATCTTATGGAATGTGTTCCGCCGGGGATCTAACCCCAGCGTCTAACCCTTCTGATTGGAGAAAAAAGACGTGCTGGTTTGCTATACTGTATATACTGTACCAGGAAGATGTTTTCTTTCTATTCGAAACGTGTATTTTAAAAGTTTAAGAAGTAAAAACCTTACAGTGTACACAGATTTCTAAACTTATCAGGATCGTTATCTTTGTCTTATCCATAATAATGTTCACCACTCTGTCTTTAAACTTTATTTTATACAGCATTTTAAACGAATAAGTAATTAGATTGCTCATAAACCTAATCACTTTTTCTACATAAACACAGTGTGATTGCTCTCTGAAAATGCTTTTTCTTTATATTTAGGCTCAGATTTCAACTATAGATCGTATTATTATAAACTTTCTTGGAAAAATTTATTTTATGTAAACCATGTTTGCTATTAATTAATTTAGGGCTAGAATATGTTCATTGTCTTCCAATCGAATCGAGTTGACATTAGAAGCTTGCCACGTCCACTCTGTTAAAAGCAGGGGAGGTTTTATGTCTGTTGCAGTTTTTTTGCAACATGAATATAATTATATCGTTATTAATTTCTTTAGATATGCGATTCCATATTATATTCAACAGCTCAAGTATGGGAAGTCTGTACAAAATCAGGTAAAAATTAGTCAAAAATGAACAAAATACTGTAAAAGGAAAAAACAACATCCATCAGCCATTCAAGTAGTCATAAAGAGGTGAAATTAACAAATTTAGAGGGGTAAATGATGATTGTTTTTGGAATAGTATTAATTATATGTGACTACCATACTCACATACAGATGGAGCCATTCAAAGTGCGCGGTACACACACGTACCGGAGGTAATTGGCTAAGGCGTCGCGCATTGTGACGCACGATGACGCGCGGTACCGCGGTACGTGACTGGTTGACTGACAGGGGCACTCGTGGTCCGTTGGTCTGTCGTAGAAAGATTTAAAGTAAACGTCTTTACTGTGCCCCTTGTAGTATTGAATATTTATATGGAATTTTACCACTGAAGGGAAATCTTAGTACCTGAGCATAAAAAGAATAGGAGCATACTGCAACGCGTGTGAAGGCCATAAACGATATTAATTTTGCAACTTAAACATACAGTATATGGCTGGTCTCTGTACTTTAAAGAAAACATACACACCAGTATTCCATTTCTCCCTAAACATTTTAAGCATCAAAGTCTTTAACTAACTTGATACCGGAGTCAACAAGCATAGTTTTAGAATTTTATTAAAAGGGAATATAATATGGAATCGCGTATCTCAAGAATTTAATAACGGTATGATTATATCCGTGTATATCCGGCAGGGCTGTGTAGGGCTGTTTCGCCTGCCTGTTCATGCAAGCTGTCTTGTAGCCTACTGGTCTAGGTGCGTGACTACCAACTGGCAGGTTGTGTGTTTAAATCCAGCTGGTGCTGGACTTTTCATTTTTATTTATTTATTTTTTAATCGCGTAACATAAACATATTACCATATGCAAACTGTACTGTATACAGTATGTATATGTATATTTAATGTCTTAACTGTGCCCGTTTAAGTATTGAATATTCATATCTAATTTTACCACTGAAGGGAAATCTTAGTAGCTGGGCATAAAAATATAGGAGCATACTGTAACGCATGTGAAGGCCATAAATTATATTAATTTTGGAACATAAACATACAGTATATGGCTGGTCTCGGTACTTTAAAGAAAACATACACGAAACATTGTTTCATTATGACCAATATCGGTCTTGAGATATTTTTAACTTGATTTACAGTATTTGAGAGGTATGTCTTAACACCGATACTACAGTCCTTAAGTACTGCTCATGTATATGTTTCTAGGTTTATATTATGCATTTCATACGGTCAAATTACTTTTGAGCAACTAATAAGAAGCGCGAAACGGTATGCATTTTAGTTTCGTTTTGTGCTGGGACCCATGGATTGATTAGAGATATCAAGTACATACAAGTCATTTTTTAAATGTTGTAGTTCGTCTTGAAAAAATGTTACGAGTACATCATCTATCAACAATTACACAGGTTATGTTTCCATATTGCGGATTTTGGTTACGTAATATTATTTTCTAGATTCCACGTTGTGAATATGATGGGATGTCTGATGGGATGTTTCTAAAAATCCATCCTCTGTAAAACGTCTTCTCTAGTTGTCCTGCATATGTATTCGCTAATGAAGCTGTGTGTTCTGAGCCTGGATCTCTACATTTCTGTATGAACCAGCTTAGAGGGCTAAAGACAGCTTGTGTTTAAATTGAGTGTAGGGCAATTTATGCTTCTAAAGTCATGGTCAGAATTTATTTTTGTACTGTGCTATAAACTTGTTCTGTGCCAAGTCACATTATTTTATAGCGTTTTTATAGCGTTATCAAATACGGTGTTACTGTAGTTTACTGAGTCCCATGTCACATGGTCTGTGATTGAAACCTGTGAAACCGGTTTAAGTCGTCACAGCCAGCACTCTTCAGATGTGAGGGTCTTCTGCTCAGAATGAAACGCTAAAATGTTTGTGTATATTCTAATGGTAGTGGGGGCAGGGTGTGTGGGAACAGGTTTGCTTGAAATTGCATTGGAGATCTATGTTCTTCACACCTGAAACATTTTCTCTGAAAGCATTTTCTTCGCAGTTTAACCGATCTTGTTACAGCATGTTACAAGAAATGGAATACTGGTGTGTATTTTTTTCTTTAAAGTACCAAGACCAGCTATATACTGTATGTTTATGTTCAAAAATTAATATTGTTTATGGCCTTCACACGTGTTACAGTATGCTCCTATTCTTTTTATGCTCAGCTACTAAGATTTCCCTTCAGTGGTAAAATTCAATATCTACAACGGGCACAGTAAAGACATTTACAGTAAGTCTTTCTACGCCAGACCAATGGACCACGAGTGCCCCTGTCGGTCAACCAATCATGCACCGCGGTATTTTGCGTCATCGCGCGTCACGATGCACGACGCCATAGTCAATTACCTCCGGTACGTGTCTGTACCGCGCACTTTGAATGGCTGCATCTGTACATCCCTGACACATTTATGCATCACTCTGATTCCTTTCACTGGAGACCAATTCTGAAGCTCATTCTGAAACAAATATCACAGCCAATTTAATTTCCAATAGCAATATTTTGAGTGTTCCTCAAATACTATACCTTAACAGCTGCATAAATGGCCTCAAGAGGGAGGTCTTCTTCGCTTTAATCCCAATTTCTGCAAAATCCTCTTTAGTCGATGATCTCTAAAAAAATGCATTGTGTTATTGTGCAACTTGAAGAGAGTTCAAATGTAAATGGTTAAGTCCATCTTGCCATACTGCACTGAAGATATATATATATACAAGGATAGAAGACCTCATTTTCAAACACAATTAAAGGGATTCATTAATATAGTAGTTTAAGCATATACAAATTAACTCTGTAAAATGTAACTGCCTAAAAGCAAAAATATTTTAAGTAAAATTCCTTTTTTATAACAGTTTATCAAAAATTGTCCTATGTCAGTGAAACCAAGAAAAATGTGAGGAGCTGGCAAAATTATTACATGGTGACAAAAGTTCATCAGCGGTGTAGTTCAGTGTGAACACGAAAACATGTCAAAAGCAGTTTATGGTGACAATCTCAAAATATGCGTTTTTGGCATAATAATAACTTTCAGATGTCTTACTGTCATGTGCCAATGTGGTCTTGCACACTCCGGATAGGGCTTGTCATTACACCTTAATCTACAACATTTAAAAATATTTATTTTCACAAAATCGTACAAAAACATTCAGAAGATATTATTTGTGCAGGAGCTGTTACTTAAAATATTTTTATTTCTATTGACAATAAAAAGTGGCCTCCTGAAATAAATATCAGATAACTGCAAAATGTCTTTTGCTTGATATTGAAATTTAATTTTTTGGATGAGATTCATAGGTTAATGGACCTATGGTTCATAGGTTAATCTAACTTCATTAGATTTTTTACGATATAAAAACTGTATCAAGTATTTGTTGAACGTGGGTGATTTTATTGTATTTTTACTATTTTAAAAACATTTTTAAAAATATTTTGAAAAAGCAGCTCACGTCGCTGTCCTCTTTAGCATTGGTCCTACAGAAATGATGGTAAAGAGGCAATTGATCCAATTAAATTGTAGACTGGGCAGAGTCTTTTGTGATTGCGTCACCAGTAAATGTGCAGGGAGTGTATGAAGGAGGGAGGAGAGTTTTGTAGGATGAAGGAGGATGTTCCAATATGTACACTGTATGTTTTCATTCACTCCTCTGGAAGGAATTAAGATAAAAGCCGAAACCCGAAACAGTTGTAGTTATAAGAGGAAATGTTTCTAACAAGCACTCCTTGTTAGTATAGTGGTGAGTATCCTTGCCTGTCATGCAAAAGACCAGGGTTCAATTCCCTGCCGGGGAGGCAGGTGGCTTTTCTCCAGTCAGATTCAAATCTCTTGCGCAGTGTGATTTTCAATAATTTTCCTTTTCTGTAATTTTCTGATGACTATTCCAATGGAGCACCCTGTCAGCTCCTCAATTATGAAAATCTGCCTGTGTGTTTGATTATTGTTTTTTTTTGATAGTTCGATATCGATCATAACAGTCTCCAGTCGATGGGGCGGAAGGTATACCTTTTCACAAACATACAGCCCCATGTAGTATAGTTCAAAGTCAAATTTCTACATTTCTACTGATATACTCTGTGCGTTAATTCCAATACCAACTTCCAGTCCAACTACTAGAATCGTTTTTACATGGGATGTGAAAAGGAAAAGAAAGGCAAAAGGTGTTGGGTGAGTGTTCTGACACAGAAGAGTATTACACCCAACAATATGGAACTGAACGCTCTTGTTGTCATCGCGTTTTCTGTACACAAATCCAAATAATAAAAAATAAAAAGAGTGGGAAAGAGCTGGTGAAGTAGTCTGACCAAGGAAGAAGCAGAATAAGTAATTGTGTTTGTACTTCTGATCTATTTTTGTACTACAAATGTTTAATATAGTTTATGTGCTTTTCTATTTATTGTGTTGAATTTGAGGATGGATTTATTTTCTTAAGAACATTTCTGTATGATTGATATATTTTGTAATTTAGTTTTTTTCTATTAATAAAGACAAAAAAGCTACAGAAAGCATTTGGTTGAGGTTATTGCCAAACAAGGAGGTTCCACAGTTCCACTAGTTACTAAATATAAGGGTTCACATAATTTTTTCATCAATGACCTTGATTGTTTAAACTATTTGTTCAATAAAGATATGAAATGTAAAATGCTGTGTGTGTTGTTTGTTAAACAAGACTGTCTTTATTATTATGACTCAGATGCAGATTAGATATCATTTGTGCAGAAATCCAGATAATTCCAAACGGTTTACAAACTTTTTTTCACAACTGTATAAATGTAAGTGTTATAGAATTTCTGTGGGTACATTTGTTGCACTTTATCTTCAATAGGTACGCTGTGCAAACTTTCGAGGTCAAATTCTTCCACGAGGGGGGCACCTTTAAAGTGGAGATGACAGCACCAAAACTTTTTTGCGCTCCCTCTCTTTAAAGCCCTGGCCAAATACGAAGACAGTACGTAGTTATAATTCAAACTGAATTAAAAACTACACATCCCAGTTAACATGGCGGTGCTTGTGATCCTTGTGTTTAACCAATGAAACAGGGCAAAGATCAGTCACAAGACTTCCCTAGCTACAATACAAATATATTTTTGTGGTAAGGGGGAGCAAGACATCAGTATTTACTGCTATTAATTAGTGTAAGATTTATAGTTGAAATCTGAGCCAAAATATAAAGTTAAAATCTCGACAAACAAAGCAATGTAGGAAACGCGCACTTTTTCTGCAACAGAAATACACATGGAAAAGAAATCCTTTTTGTCATCTGAAATCAGTTTCGATCAAGGTCTCCAAAACGAACAAGAAAAAGAGCAGTTTCAGAGAGCAGTTATGTTGTGTTTATGTAGAAAAAGTGATAAAATTTATGAGCAATCTAATTTCTTATTCATTTAAACAGTGAAATTTCAGATGCAAAAGATTGCACCCGAGACAGCACTATCTCATATCTTGTCATAGACATTCAGGAAAGGGTGAATGAAAGAAGTTATGTCAAGTGCAATAATTCGGTGAACAATAACAAAAAAACATCATCAAAAGGGAAGAGAATACAGAAGTGTTACAGAAGAAAAGAAACAAGAGACAAGGTAGTTACTGTGCATTGTTTAAGAGTGTAATTGCTGTGGGAATTAAATATTTCCTCAGTCTGTTGGTTTTACACCTAGGAGCACAGAGATGGGAGAAGTGTGAGTTCGCAATGGAGGGTGTGAGACACACACTCCCCAATGCTTTTGGCATTTGTCAATGACCAGTCCCAAAGTACTTATAATCATCGACAATTTCAACAGGCTGACCATCAATTGTAGTGGGTTGAGGGTGTATGGTATTTTTCCTAAAATCAATAACCAGTTTCTTTGTTTTTAAACATTTAACTTTAGGGAGAACTCATTGCACTAGTTAGTAAAATCATCTAGAATAGGCCATTTAGAATTAAGGACGTTAAAGTGCTAGAGATGTAAATAAATTTAAAAATACAAATATGTACATGAGCAAACAGTTTTAGAAATGGAGCAGGTGTTACTTTGAAATAAGTGAACAGAAAAAAGCCATGACTAGACATAGTGCAGAAGAGGGATGAAGGAACACTTGCAAAAGCTTAGATATACAAAAAATCACAGAAAGGTATGTTACAAAAGAACATGCAAACATGAAAGATTTGGCAGAGAATGAGGGGCTTGAATAATCAGGTGCATTTCTGGCAGGGAGAGTATGAAGGCTTGATGGGATAGATAGAAAATTAGCACACATAAAAAACAGCAATTCTGTCAGAGAGACTTATATGAATTAATAGCAACATCGTTTCATAGAGGGCTTCTCAAATAGGTGGACATTCAGGTAGATTGCCAGGCGAAAGTATTTGTAAATATATTTTGTCAAAGCAAGTCAGTTTTTTGCAACACATAAAATACAGTTTTCCAAGAAATTAATTTAGCCTTTGTCACTAGTGAAACCACTAAATAAAGACATAAATATAGAAATCTAAAGATTTTTTTATTCAATGTTGGTAGCAGGATGAACTGTCAGGTTGAGCTAAGTGTATATTTGTTGCAGAGTTGCTGCAAGATGTTTACAATGAAAACAGGCTTTTAGAAATGACTCATTTCAAGAAGAAGATTTTCAGAATAATTATAAATCTAGCAGGATAGAGAAAGCACAGAAAATAGGTAGTTAGATTGATTAGATTCGTATGCAAAGCCATTTAGCAAAGAAGGTCTGAGAAGACTGATAAACTAGTATACTTTAGATCTTTTTTTCTGAACCAGGGAAAATCTGATCATGTTTCTCTATTACAATAATAAAAAGTCGCATCTCAAAGCAATACAGTAGGTGTTAAAACAGTTATAAGGACCACAGATTACAAAGTAAATATAATAAAGACAAGCAGTTAGAGGTGCTACAGAAATTAGAAAATGAAGCAGTTGAAGAAAATGAAGACACTAAATAAGTCTTCTGAAAATAAAGGTTTTGAGGTTAGATTTAAATGCACTCAGGGTAGGTGACTCTGATATCACTGGGGATACAAATCCAGAGCTCTGGGGTGCAGCTAGAGAAGGTCCTGTCACCCACAGAATGTAGATGTTTTTGAGGACATCTACAAGACCAGAGTCAGGCGGACAAAGGTTGCAAGGTGGGGAGTAGACAGATAATAAGACAGATAGTTACTGAAGGAGGATGAGAATTTTGAAGTTGACTCGAAACCTGATAGGAAGCCAAAGACAGGTGTAATGTGATTGTTTGCTTGTGACCCGATCAGAATTCTGGCTGCCAAATTCTGAACATACTGGAGATTGCTCAGTGTGGATTTAATTACCCAGTAAATGGGATGTGCATTTTTTAATTCTAGAAAAAATCCTTTCTTGGTTTTTCTAGTTCCCTTTAAAAGAAATTAAATCAGTGTGATGTTTCCACAATACAGATTGCTACATAGCCTCTATTTACGTATATTTGTGATGTAAACAAATTAATGCAAGCAGTTGAGAATTTAAGTGTTATTGCGGTTATAGCAAGACTAGAGATGTATGTAGGAGGAAGATAATGTTGGGGAAGTTGAGGAATACACTGATAACAAGAACACTTCCTAATAGGGTTAGGCGTACTTCTGACAAAATGACAGGAGATGTTATAGACCGCAGAGGAAGATGATGAAGTTAACAGACTGAATGTTTATATAGATACAGGAATGAAGATTGTATTTTAGATTTTGTGTAGTTACTAGCATTGAACTGTGTGCTGGATGCACACAATTTGAAGGAATGGGCAAACATAGCTGATGCTGATTCACAGAGCCAGCATCTTAAGATGTTTATATTTAGAGGCAATTTGTTTAAATAACTAACTAGTTATGGATACTGATGTGCAAGACAGACAGAAAGGCTTTTTCCTTAAGCCAGCACTATAAAATAATTTATCCTCAGTGAGATGCTTGCATGCATCTCATAGTGGGTTTCTAACACTGTGTATAGTTACACAGTGCCTTTAGTTCCATCCCTTTTCTAAACTCTTTATCCAGTACAGAGGAGTTGGAGCCTATCCCAGCAAGCAAGTGATGCAAGTCAGAATACACCCTGGACATAGAGGGTCAAAGAAAATTATTTATGTTGTTTAATTTTAAACACGAAGTTATAAATGCAGATGCAATGGGTGCCATTCGCACTCTGTGCTAGAGAACACTCATTGTTTATTGCTCCTCCTCCCTTTCTCGGTGCTGCCTCCTCCTCTGACGGAGAGCAGTGGGCAGTGCACTATATTCCCAGCCTCTGATTGGAAAAAAAGACCTGCTGATCTGCTTGACAACACAGGAAGAGAAAAGAATGTGATTTTTCTGTATGAGATGCGTGTATTGTTTATGAAATTCAAGTATTTTAAATGTTTAATTAAAAAGTAAAAAACTAACAGCTTACACAAAGTTCTAAGCTGAAGAAAATTTACCCATTTACATAGTTAAAAAAACTGTTTTTTCACTATGTAAACCCATTTTTTATAGCTTTTAAAGTCATGCAATGTCTAAGTTAGGCAAGAACAGGTCATTGTATCTTATTTCGATTTATTTTTTAAAAATAAAAAAAACGCTTGCCCAGCATACTTTCGGTGGTGCACCTGTAGAAGTTGGTCAGGAAATGTGATGGTATGCTGAACTTTTTCAGTCTGTGAAGAAAGAATAGGCGCTGCAGTGCTGTCTTGGCTACGCAGCTGGTGTGGTGGGACCAGGTTAGGTCTTCTGTGATGTTAGCACCTAGGAATTTAAAATTTCTGACCCTCTCCACTGCAGACCTGCTGATGTAAATGGGTGCATGGTCTGCTCTCAGGTTTTCTGTTGTCCACAATCAAATCCTTGGTCTTACTGGTGTTCAAAGAGAGGTTGTTGTCCTGGCACCATGCTCTCAGGATTTCAACGTCCTGCCTGTACGTAGTCTCATCGCCGTTTGTGAGTAAGCCGATGACCGTCTGCAAACTTAATGGTGGGGGTTGTTTTGTTCTTGGCAACACAATTGTGAGTGAATAAGGAGTAGGGGAGAGGGCTTGTCACTAACCGCACGCGGGCACGCAGACACCGTCGCATTCCCATGAGCACCCGATCACTCACTAATTAACTTCACTCACCTTGTCTATTTAAACTCCCACTCTGAAACTTGTCCTTGCTCACTATTGAGGTTTCCTCAGCCAGCGCTATGTTTCCAGTTTGCGACTTTGTCCGACCTCATTTTTCTTGTGACCCTCTGGATTTCTGACCCTTTGCTTCTGATCTCTGACCTCACTCTAGCTTGACAATTTGGATTACATTCACCTTAAGAATTCAGTTTTGTCGCCCTCTGACTCTGCACAGGGTCTATTTCCCTATGTTTTCACTCGGCACACAGACTTGGGGGCACTGATGTTCAGAGTCAGGGTGGAGGATGAATTGGCGCCTAACCTTACCACCTGCAGACAACCCGTCAGAAATTCCAGGATCCAATTGCAGAGTCCTTAGTTTTAGGTCCTGGAGCTTGGTGACAAGCCTTGAGGGTAAAATGGTGTTGAATGCTGAGCTGTAATCAACAAACAACATTCTCACATAAGTTCGTTTTTTGTCTAGGTGTGAGAGGGGGGTAGTGTGTAGAGCAGTGGCGATGGCATCCTCAGCTGATCTGTTCTGTCGGTATGCAAACTGCAGTGTGTCCAAGGTGTCAGGCAGTGAAGAGGTGATGTGTGCTTTGATCAGCTGCTCGAAGCACTTCATGACGACTGATGTGAGTGCAATGGGGCAGTAATCAGCTAACTCTGGTTTTCCTGGGGATCAGAACAATGTTGGTTTTTTTGAAGCAAAATGGGACTGTGTATTGAGTAAGGAAAAGATTGAATATGTCCGTGAAGACGTCTGCCAGCTGGTCTGCGCAAGCCTTTAGAACTTGGCCAGGGACAGTGTCAGAGCCAGGAGCTTTGCGTGGATTTGTCTTCCTAAAAATTGATACACATCAGCTCTGGAGACAAAGAGTGGGTATTCCCCCTGGTTTACGGGGATTTTCTTAGCTGGTTCTGTGGTATGGACTTTGAACCGAGCATAGAATGAGTTTAGTTCATCAGGGAGAAAGGTGATTTGTGTCGTATTGCTGGGTTGCGCTTCATAGTCTGTGATGGTGCAAATTCTGTTCCACATATTCTGGGTGTCTCAGGGATCATTCTAGTTTCCCTCTATAGTTATGTTAAGCTCTTTTGATGGCTTTTCTGAGGTCAGATCTGGATTTTATGTACATGTTCATGTCTCCGGAGTTGAAAGCGATTGTTCTTGCTTTGAGCTTAGCATGTATTTCAACATTTACCCATGGTTTTTGATTTGGGTATGTGTGAACTGTAATCCTGGTGACATCTTCTATGCATTTAGTGATATAGCTAGTAGCATGTTCCGTGTACAGGTTAATGTCATTCTGGGCAGCGGCTACTTTCCTCCAGGAACAGGTACAAGACTCCATAGTCCAGGTAGTCTAGGTAATCGATCATTATTTTTCGTGCAAATCTAGTTGTGCCGATAGACGATCTTATGTCCATTTGCATTTGTCGGTCCAACAAGCGGTATGTACAGTTAGCAGTACAGAAAACAACATAAAGTAGAGAAATAGAACAACAGAAACACTGAGCCCTCAGCACCATACTGAGCACACGTCCATCTGCTCTCCATCTTTGTTTCGTTGCAATTCAGCACAGAGCTGAAGATTATCTCTAGATAGATCTGTGTTCAATAGTCTGGAGACCAGTAGCAATTTTTAAAGTTAATTGCAATTGACCACAGGTTTTTTTCTATAGCTGTCAGGTGCAGTTTATTTACATGAAGGAAATCTCTTACCGAGTAAGATTACAGTGCAGTAAGTAGTAGAGGATACTTAGTGAGTTACCTGATGTGTTTAAAAGCAACACGACTGGGCAGGAGTTGAACTTGCAACCTTCTGGTTTGTAGTCAGATGTGTTATCCATTGTACCACTGGGGTGATGCTGTTGAACTGTAACACAGTGAGTTTAGTGCTGCTACTAGCAATGCGTTACCCTGGTCCATTATTTTCCAAAAGTGAGAAACACTTGTTTTCTATGTTTTGTCTGTTTTAAAACATCATCTCTCAAACCAAGAGTTTATCCTTTGCCCTGCAAGTCCGATTTATTTGGATTTCAAAGAAAAAAAACGTTTTCTTCCAAAACATCATAAAATCGTCACTTTCATCCAGACTCTACCTCTCTCTTAAGGTGGTACAGCAGACTTTTCCAGGTAAGCAGATCACAGAGTCCGAAATAAGCTTCCTCCATCAAGCAAAGTACCTGAACTTGACTCTTTCATCATAAAAGCGCCCCTGTAATAAAGCAATTAAATCCGAAATCAAGAGGGGAATTGCCTACTGAAGTTCAAGAAGTCATCAATTTTAACCTAGCAGCACATTAAAGGTTTCATCTATACAAGTAAGATTCTAGTAACACTCAGCAGATTATGTTTTAAGAAGGAGCTGTGGCTCAGGTTCCACTGAGATCTAAACTCAGATGGCTGGATTCAAAATGCAGACTGATGGCATATAGATCTTCTGCATGTCAAACCACCAGCATGTGACGACTCTGTGTCACCGAGCCCGACTCATGGTAAAGTGAAAAAAAAATGCCCTCATTTTTTTGCCAGCTGGGAATATTTCCTCAGCATTGATAAGCAAGGTTTGTATTTCGTCTTTTGCAAGTTTTATACATTTCAAGAAAAACAAGTTGTTCAAGAAAGGAAATTAATATTTGCATTCAACTATATCAAGCCGTAGGCGGTTGTCCATAATGATCAATTCTATACAACAAGACAGGAAGAAATGCATTACTGGAAATTGGACCCATAATCTCCTGTTTATTAGACAGGTGGCGGTGGCTGAACATGGTATAGTAGGCTAACATCAGTATCAAGAAGTGACAGTATCAGTATCAGATGAGGCTGCAGTACTTTTGTTTAGGAGCAGCAATATCTTTCTTGTGGAAAGAGGTATGACTGCAGTAATACAGCTCTTTGGAGCGAAAAAGTATCAACTATTGACATAAAGTCAACAGTTACGTTTAGAAGCTAAAGACATAGGCGCCAATGCTCCAGGTAAAACTGGAGCTCACAATCTCTGCATGGCTCCATTGTGCACTGCTGTATACATACCATACGCTAACTGACTGTGCTATTGGAGCTGCACAACCTGCTTGCCTCACACAGACTGGCACTGCACAAACACAGGGTGAAATGTACCCTTGCTGAAGAACCACATCCTGAGAGAGGAAACACCTCAGAAAATTGAGGTGCAGTCCGAAATGGAAATCTAATGGGTAAATTGATTCTTAAAATGTTAAAGAGCTTTAGAAAAATATATGACAATTATGTAACTGCAGTGCTGCATGCAGGTTGTCAGAAGACAGTTTGTCAAGACAAGACATAACTAAATTACCAAATTAGCCGAGTGCAATTGCTAAACATTGCAGAATATGTATTGGCGCTTCTTCTTTCGTTTCTATGTTGTAATCTTTCTTGTCCTAAGGAAAGGGGAAGTATTAGAAAAGGGACTAAGTGCTGTATTTTTCCACTGCATCCAACATCTTTATAAAAAGCCTGTACTGCCTGTAGCAAGTGGAATCTCTGATGCACTCTGCACAGTGACAGCAGGGCTCCCAATATTGCAATAACGACCTTACTCAGGTGAGAATTCTCTCTTGTGGCTTCTTTGATAGGTATATTTCCATGACAAGTCACTCCCACATGTCATGAGACCACTAGATCAAACAACAAGAGCTGATGCCACTCAGCATTCTCACAGTCAGCACTATGAGGAAGGGGATAGCAGTTCAGGGTAAGGTCTAAAGCGCTGGATTACGGCTCCAGTCTTGTTGGAGGAATGGATTTACATCCCGCTGCTACCAAGTCACATGTGGAACAGGAAAATGACCCTCGAGTACAAGGAAAAAAAAAGATCATCTGGAGCAGGCCAACTCATGTCCAGACAGCCAAGTTTCCTCGAGAAGGTGGCTGAGTGGTTAAGGCTATGGCTTGTTAATCTATTAGACTCTGCACCTATGGGTTCAAATCCCATCCTCATCACTCTCAATCTCTGATGTGTGCCTGTTCAAAGTTGGCCTTGCTTTCATTTGCTCTGGTACTAGAGCAGTCCTTTTTCTAACGGTGGCTGAACATGGTATAGTAGGCTAACATCAGTATCGAGCAGTGACAGTAACAGTATCTATGTGCCGCTCCTGCCAAGTGGCTCTGGGTTAAGACTGCGCTTTCACTTATTTGTAATGCAAATGGAGAAAGCAATTTTTGACAGTCTCTCGAGAAACTGCGCTAAGTGTTTAAAGATAGACTTTGTCAGTTGCAACTGGAATGATGGCCTCTCAAATATTTTGTGCAACCTCTAGACATTTATACAGTAGAAGCCTGGTTTAGGAAACAATTTGATGTAGAACTACACTATTTAAATGAACGGGGACACTACAGTATATTGTACTGTATGTGTGAGGAAAGTTGTTCTTGCTGTCACTTGTGTAGCTTAGTTAATCAAACAGAGGACTGGAATGGAAACAGTCATGAAACTTTAGGTTGCTGGTTCGAATCTGGCTCAAAAGAAGCCCCTTTTGGTGTTATGTCATTAAAAGGTAAGAATAGTGAATCTCCCTTTCACTTAGACGTTGATCGAAAGCCAAATTAAATGGTTTTCATGGAGTAGGCTTCAGACCTTTTTATTTATTTTATTTGTACAGGGGGATGCATTCCCAAATGTGAATCTCCTGTTTTAGAAATGCTTTGGGTGGTGTGAAATGAAAATAAGAAATCAACTTCAGATGCACATGGAATCAATCACGTCTTTCATTCCAGCTGTTTCATAGACTGCTCAAGAGCTTTTCTTGCACAGATGCGCAAAGGTTTATGTTGGGGGTGCACACTTCAACACGCCTTACAACTCTATTGAGTGATAGAGATGATTCATAGTGTGTTCAGTTCGATAAACAGTTGTGTGAAAAACTAAGTACATCCCATGAAAAGGTTTGACTTTTTTATACAAAAGGATATTTGATTGTCATTTCAACAGCTCATGCTGGGCTGGGAGCTGCGTACCCCGGTGGATTTGGCATTTGATTCACCGCTGGGAGGAGAGCTGGTGCAGCCAGACAGATTGGATATTGAGTGGAACCTGTGAATATACAGCTTCACCTGAACCCACCTTACTCAGGCAGGGGTATGGCAGAAGTGATACTACGATCTGCACTACAATGGGGCCCCTTTCAGACTGGGGGGACCTCATCTGGGTCTACAATCCACAGCACTGCAAGGGCCTCAGCCCAAAGCTGGTGCCGGCATGGGAGGGACCCGGGGAGGTTCTGGAGTTTGTGGGGGAAGTCTGCTACCATGTCTGGCGAGGGAACCGAGGGAGGGAGGGTGATGGTCCGGCACCGAGATCTTCAGGGCTTCAGGGCTTGAACAGGAGGGTGCGGAGGAGCCCAGGGTGCAGCCAGTTCCAGATTTCACCTGACCAGGGTGGCCAAGAATGTGGCCCTGGGAGCCGTGTGGCCTGGAGGATTTTGTGCGTAACATAGCTCAGTTATTTGATGTTGGTGGGTCGCCAGACGTTTCAGGTGGAGGTGATGTGGTGCCCTTGGTTGGTGTTGTGGCCGAAGAAAGTCCAGCCCCTTCGTGGCAAAAGGGAAAGTTAGGAATACCATGTTGAACTTGATTTAAATACAAAAAACAGGAATACTTCATTACTACAATACTACTCAGATGTATGTGTTAGAAAAGCTGTATGTCGAATTTCTTCAATATCTCAGTTGGTAGAGTGCAGGATTGTGGTGGGAATCCTTAGGTCACTGGTTTGAATCCACCTCGAAGGAAGGCACAATTTGTATCTGTTACGTCCCAGTGTGTGTTCTGTGTGTGTTTTTTCTGTTATGTCCACACTGCTGACCCTTGATTGTTCTCCCTTCCTCATTGGCCAACCATCACACCACTGTTTCAATATGATGTCATCATCAATCAGCCTTCAGCCAATCAGAACTCATTTTATTCACTATTTAACATGGAGGCTTTCAGAAAGAAAAGGCCTTTCGTTTGACTTCGGTCCCGTTTGGTTTTGGTTATCGTTTCACTTCGCTTCTGGTTATTGCTTCGGCTTCGTTTGTTGGTTTGTTTTGCTTTGTGTGTGTGTATTTTCGTATAGCTCCGGCTTTGTTGTTTTGTTGGTTTCACGTTAGTTTCTTTGTACTTTTGTTTGTTTGTGTGTTCATCCTTGTTTTGTCATTACCTTGCCCCAGTGTTACATGTTCAACTTTTGTGTTCTTTTGTACCCCACTCCTGTTGATTACTCTTGTTTTCCCTTATTTGTATTCCTGGCTCACTTGTGTTTTTGTGTGAACTTTTGTATATAAGGTTAATTTAGGTTGTTGGGTACGCTTTACACACTTAGTTGATTTTGTATTAGTACACTAGGTTAGTACGGGTGAGTGCCATTTGTCTTGTATGGTTTTGGGTAGTCAATGCAGGTTAGCTAGGGTGTTGAAGACGCCAAAGACCGTGTGTTTCGGGTTTTCTTTTGAAGTCAGATTAGCTTTCCCTCAGTGTCCTAGCCAGCTCCATTTTTGTTTGTTATTTTCTTTCCTTTGGCACCACTCTAGTTCCTTACTATTGTTATCACGCTTCCTAGTCCCTCACCAAAACCTTCCTGCTTCCAAAAAAATTATCCTAAATGTTACACCCCTTTTCCCCTAGAAACTTGGGGTCGTAACAGTATCCTTCAATCAAAATGTAAAAATAGCAAATTGCATTCACTTAGATGTTGATCGAAAGCTCAATGAACGATGAAGCAGAGACTCCTGTTCTGAATTCTCCACTCCTTGGAGTGTCCTGTTTTCACCAAGATCAAACTAAATCAGTACGAGGGATTCTAACATATTCTAATGATTCAAAGACTCTGTAACTGCGTATTTATAACATATTCAAGCCTATGCTCTAAAAGAAGAAATATAACAAATATAACCTCTGAGGTGTCACTGGTAAACACATCAACACTTTTGGTTGAAGATCCAGGTTTGCTTCTGGTTTTTCATGGCATCATCGCTTCAGCATCTCCAGTGTGTTTCTTTGAAAGAAATTGTCGATATTGTTTTTTCCAACTTCATTACCTATAGCTTTCTTTGAGCAAAGGTAGGTAGTTATAGAAAGAAAAGTTTTAATAAAATGTTATTTTTAAGGACTTTCTGAATTGAGTTTAATAAGTGTCAGTATGTTGTATACCTGTTATTTAGTATCAAATGTTTCTTTTTATTATTAGGATTTGTGTACAGAAGGATGCGATGAAAAGAAAAATGTTCAGTTCCATACTGTTGGGTGTAATACTCTTCCGTGTCAGAACACTATCGGAGTCTCTGCCCGCCCCATTACGCTGAACTGACCCCTGAAACCTCAGCCTATCACATTTTGCCTTTCTTTTCCTTTTTACATCCCATGTAAGAATGTCACAGTAAGGTGAACCCATTGGGTGAGGAATGTTCCTGCCTCGTGTACGACTACACCACCTAGCAATACAAACGGGGTGCTAGGACCCCTCTACATAGCCACAGGTTCTGTTTATCTCCCAGAATCACCAATGCACACACAGACCAGCAACAAGCATTCGTATTACATAAGGGCCATTTTATTTTCCAACTACATTCACATTCACTATCACCCCAAGATGCAACAAAAACAGCATTTGCAGCAAGAAAAAGGCCCTCCCTGGGGCCATCCAGGTCATCCAGAGAAATACACAATAGAAATCCTCTGCGGGCTGTATTATATTCCCCTCGGTTCGAATCAGCTAGCTGGGTTGGTTTCTTTGTTCTTTGTCTTCAGGTGTTAAACGTCTCTGTACAGTACCTCTGTTTCAATGCCAATATATACCGTGGTCATCAGTAACTGAACCAATAGTTTCTTGCCTCCAGGTATTTGAAGTCTCTGCACATTACCTCTGTAGTCTCCTGCTCTGCAGCTTCCCTTGTGCTGCCTGTGTCATCTCCAGGTTCCCTAAGGAATCAGGAGCCCCCTCTGTTCTGTCTCAGGTGTTTTTATCCCACTCCTTAGCCAATCCCTTTCAGAGGGTTTCCCCACTGTCCCTGTTAGAATCGGGTTTGCCCAGTATTTTTCCAGGGGGATGCTTGTGTTGTTTGAGGGGTGTGGGAGTGCCAAGCTAGGTGTTGTGGGACCTTATCACTTCATTTTTCAGCCTCCCTTGGTCTGGCTAAAACTGGCTCAGTGACTCCTCACACCTCCAAGTATCGATACCTAATTGCTCCCTGAATGACTTGAGTGTGACTGTTGTTACTGACTGTTCCAAGCTAATAATTCATTGGGACAACTGCAGTTGCCACCATTGAGTGAGAGGCAACATTGAAACCATCCTGGAAATCAACATAACCTAATCAATCCCAGCCTGCTACTGCCTCAGTGGCCCACATCCTGCGACAAGAACAATTCTAGTAGTTGGACATATGGCGGTATTGCAATTAACGCACGAAGTATATTATCAGTAGAAATGTAGAAATTTGATGTTGAACTACACTGCATCAGGCTATATGTGTGAGAAAAGCTGTACCTTCCGCCCTTCGACTGGAGATTGTTATAATCGTTATTGAACTATCTAAGAAAACCAACCATAATCAGACACACAGGCAGATTTTCAAAAAGCATTTAGAAATTGACAGAGTCAACTGTATCAGCGGTACAGCCCAGGCGTATTTAGACAACATGTCTATATATGTTAACATGTAACAGAAACCGTCGTTGAACTCTCTGTACACGCTTACGTCCACCAAGTCAGCCTGCAACTGCCAGTCCATATCAGGCACCAGTGTCCTGTTTCTATGAGCAAGCTAATCGTACAGCCATTCCGACACATGTCCGCGGCTTGTGCTCACACCCCGGGAACTTGCAGCCCTCACCAGGCTCCCCACGCTGCCGTAACTCCCGGATTCCTTAGGGGTATAATATAGCGCACTCAAACCCACTGCAGTCATGATCGCCTACCCTTGATGGCAATACACACTATATTTATAAACAAGTTTGATGAAAGGTGTTGCTTCTCACTACTATCATTTTACATGGCCATAACTTTATTGAACAAATGGTTTAAATGATCAAGGTCATTGATGGAAAAAGTATGTGAACCCTTATATTTAGGAGCTAGTGGAACCTCCTTTATTGGCAATAATGTCAACCAAATGCTTTCTGGAGCCTTTTTTTGTCAAAAGTGACAAAATATAAAACCCATTCAATGATACAGAAATGTTATAACAGTCTTATGAAAATACATCCATCCTCAAATTCAGCACAATAAACAGAAAACCACAAAACAATATTAAACATTTGTACTACAACTTCTTCCTCATTCAGAATACCTCACTAATTCTTTCCCACTCTATTCACTAGCGTCCATGGATACAGCCCTTGCTTTCAGAGCAATATCTGAATCAAGGTCCAAAGCGGTAAGAAAGCTGAATTACGCAAAGCTCATAAGGCACTGGGCATCACTGTACACCATCATGTTCTACTTGCATGGTCCTACTAGAAGAATATCACCTGTTAGTCTCTGTTGCGCATCAAGCAAAGTACCTGAACTTGACTCTGGAATGGTAACACTGTACAATAAATAGATGAAAGCGGAAATCATGAGCAGAATTTCACACTTAAGTTGAAAAATTAATCGATTTTAAGAAGAAGAGACAGGTATGTTTTGTGACTCACAATGATCCTCTTCTTGATCCAAAAAGGATTCATATTGTGGTGCCCTCGCCTGCCGGTGGAAGGGAAGGCCTGCCAGACTTTGCTGGATGTCCCCAGTGACCAGCGCTACAGCTACGTGGCGTTGGCATCGGCCCTCCTGACGTGTTTCGGCAGAGAAAAGGAGGTGTACGGATTGCTGCGGACAAAGCTGGCCCAACAACGGCACCTATCGGGAGAGCCTCTGGGGCCGGTTGCTGCAGACCTGGCCTACTTAACCGCCAGGTTACCCAAACCCTCTCAGAAGTGGCTCACCAGGAGATAGCACCCCAGGTTTTCCTCTGGGCCTTGGCGGTGACAGAGTTGTAGTACCATGTGATGCTGGTTGCGCCGGTCTCCTTGGAGAAGGGTTTTGTGCTGGCTGAGCAGGCCAATGCTGTGTTTGAGAAGGGCGCTCCTTGCCGGGCAATGGAGGCCACATCAGAGGAATTGTGAGATGAGGAGGAGATGACCAGTGTGGCAACCTGCTGGTCACCTGCTACCTTCCACCTGCTAAGGAGAACTTCACCCAGGAGTGCCAGGCACCGGAGCCCCAGGGCTGCTGGAAGCCATTGAGAAATGGGAGTGGGGCAACCTAAAGGATGGCAGGCCACTCTTGAATCATGCTACCCTGCTCACCTGTGCCTGTGGGCAGGCACTGTCAGCCCCTGGTCGACACCGGCTTGACCATCACCCTACTCCAGACCCCCAGGATGGGTGACCAACAGCCTGCACCTGAGGACGGTGATGGGACACTGCGCAGACTGTGTAGTTTTGGGTCAAAAGGGTGAAACACCTCTTTTATCTCGCCCCAATCCGTGAGGACTGCATCCTGGGGTTGGACTGGGTGCAGCAGGTGAGTTGCTGCCTAGACTTGAGCCGGCGGTAGTTGTGGGTCAGGGGGAATGGATCCGTCTCGCAGAGGGGCGGGATGGAGGGTGTCCGGGGCATGCAGGCTGACTGGAGCAGGAAGGGGGGTGGCTTCCGAGCCACCCAGGCGGGCGGTTGGCAGGGTGGCTGCTGGGGGGAGCGCGGGGGCCAAGCACAGGGAGGAGACAAGGATGCTGTAGGGGAGTTGCTGTGGCATAGCAGTGAGGGCCTCACCGGAGACCAGCAGCGGTCTCTCCTCACTGAAAATAAAATTTTATTCGCGGCAAGGGATGAGGACTGCATCCGCACTGCACAAAATAGACACCGGGGATGCACGGCCTATTCGCATTCCACCCCAGCGGATGGTCCACGTTAAGCAGGAGTGTTCAAGCCCTCCATGTGCCTGTGGTCCTCTCCGGTTGTCCTGATCTGGAAGACGAACGGCTTGTGGAGGTTTTGTTTACTACAAAAAGCTGAACGAGGTAACCCGGAAGGAGTCCTATCCGCTTCTGCGGAAAGATGATGCCCTGGACTACGTTTCAGGGTCAACCTGGTTCAGCTTGCTCGACCTCTGCTGTGGCAACTGGCAGGTTCCACTTGCTCCCGAGACTAGCCCAAAGATGGCCTTCTTCATCGGTCAGGGGCTCTGGCAATTCACGGTCATGCTGTTTGGACTGTGTATTGCCCCGGCGACGTTTGAATGGTTGATAGAGTTAGTGCTGGTATCAGTCCCCCGGAGCAAGTGTGTTGTGTATTTAGATGACCTACTCGTGCATGCCCGGGATTTCGAGCAGGCACTGGCGAACCTACGATTAGTGTTGGGCTGCATTTTGTGGGCTGGGTTGAAGCTCAACCCCAGGAAATGTGAACTCGTGAGATGGGAGGTTACTTTCCTGGAGCATGTGGTCAGCCTGCAAAGGGTGGCTACAGACCCGGTGAAGGTCCCTGCGGTGCACGACTGACTGATGCCCTGCACTGTGGCAGGGCTCTGTAGGTTCCTGGGTTTGGCGTCTTACTACTGGAGGTTTGTTTGGGACTTCACCAGCCTCACCGCTCCACTGCACTACCTCATGGAGAAGGGGTGCCATTTCATGTGGGACGCGGAGTGTGAGGAGGCCTTCTGGGGTTTTCGGGAGGCGCTGGTGGGGGCTCCTGTCCTGGCCTTCCAGGATCCGATGCTGCCCTATGAGCTCGATACTGACGCTAGTGACACAGGAGTGGGAGCAGTACTAGCACAGGAGGGTCCGGACAGGGAAAAGGTTGTCACCTATTTTAGCCAGACACTCAGCAAGGCCATGAGAAATTATTGTGTCACTTGGAGGGAGTTGCTGGCTGTGGTCTGCGGTCTGCCATTTAAAGCCCTACCTGTTCGGGACTCGTCCCTCATGCGTCCCTCCCCTGCCTGTTGAATTTCTAGGAGGCAGAGGGCCAAATGGCTAGCTGGATTGAGTTCCTGCAGGAGTACGACTTCACGGTTGTGCACCATGCGGGGTCTCACCACTGAAATGCAGAGGCTCTCTTGCAGCACCCCTCCGAGGCAGCGGACTGGCGGTACTGTGCCCAGCGGGAGCAGCATGAGGAGGTCACGTCCTTGAGCGGTGTTTGGTGTTGCGGCAGCAGGAGGAGGGCAGTGGGGACCCGCCCCACGCAGGAGGAGCTCGCCCCTCACCCCAAGACCGTGAAGGCTCGTTGTGCTCTGTGGGAGGCCTTTGAGGTGAGGGACAGGGTTCTGTGCTGGGGGTGGCGGGTACCCTCGAGCGGTGAGGTCAGGTGGCAGCTAGTGGTGCTGCAGTTGCTCGCTCTGCAGGGTGGTCCTCCAGGCGGAGCAAGGTCAGAGAGGTGAGGGGCATTTCGGCTCTGCGAAAACCCTGCAGCAACTCCCGGGCCATTTCTACTGGGGTCTTTGCCACCGGAACGTGGAGCGTTTCTGCTGCACGTGTGCAGTCTGTGTGGCCCAGAAGGGCCCTCCCGAGCTCATCCGGGCGCCCCTCCATCAGCACTAGGTGGGGGGCGCCCATGGAGCGAGTTGGGGTGGACACACTGGGCCCATTTCCACACACCAAGGTGGGAAACTGCTACGTCCTGGTGGCAGTGGATTATTTTACGAAGTGGCACGAGGCTTACGCCCTTCTGGATCACAGTATGATCACTGTGGCCGAGGCCCTGTTGGAGGGAATGTTCGCCAAGCTGGGGGTGTCGGAGGAGCTCCACAGTGACCAGGGGTGGAACTTCGAGTCCTAGGTGTTCACGGGGGTGTGCCAGCACCTGGGGATTAAGAAAACAAGGACCACCCCACTGCATCCCCAGAGCCAAGGGTTGGTGGAGCTTTTCAATTGGATGCTCTCCACTCAACTGGCCACCTTGGTCTCGCAGCACCAGCAGGACTGAGACCCCCACTTACCCCACACAGTCTGGGCGTACCGGACCGCTGTGCAGGAGTCAACTGGGTGCACCCAGGCCTCGCTCATACTGGGCCAGGAGCTACGTACTCCAGTGGATCTGGCATTTGATTCACCACTGGGAGGAGAGCCAGCCAGGCCAGATTACAAGTGGGACCTGCGAATACACACATACTCAGCTGAACACTACATTCATTCAAGGCCCCTCAGGACAATTCTGGATCACCCAGACAGCATCTTGTACCTCCAGCAACCTTATTTACTGTATATCTTGCAGTAAATGCCAAGCCATCTACATTGGAGAAACAGGAAGGAGACTCGGAGACCGCTGTAGAGAACACGTCAGGGCTGTTGAGATTAAAGATCTCTCCAAGCCCATTGTTTCTCATTTCACCTCTGATGGCCACGACCACTCTAATCTCTCCGTCTGTGTTCTCAAAGACAGTTTTCCGAACTCATACATCAGAAAGACCACCGAAACTAAAATTATTCTTCAGCTAGGATCACACATTCTCCCTTCCCTTAACGACAGACTACTGTTCTTTTAAATTTTCTCCATTCATTGGAAGTTTCATTTCACACCTCTCTGCACCCATTCTGACTTCACACCTCTTGATTGGCCTCTCTTTCTTCTTTTTTTTCCAGCATGGAATAAACCTATTACTTGTTCCTTTGAACACTACATTGTCTTGTATGTGTGAGAAAATCTGTATGTTTGTTCCTTGGATAGATCAGTTGGTAGAGCAGAGGACTGTAACGGAAAGAGGTGGGGATCTTTAGGTTTAGGTTTTTAATTTGAGGCTTTTTATATATCATGTATGCCTCAACTAGGAGTATATGATCGCAATCTGCATAGTGTACAAAGTAAATTATTTTCACAGTATGTAATTTATTTACACATCTTTGCATACAGGGTTTTTTCTGAGGGGGTCTTGACCCACCTGCCTGAAAATAAATAATAAAATTTTGATTGTTTGAATGCCTGTAGATTTTCTATTTTTGTCTTCTCATTAAGGAAGCCAATTTCCTGGACATCCCCCCCCCCCCCAACTTTATATTTCCTAGTCCTTATAATACCTTACATACAACAGTCACAGTTTCCTTACTAACTGCATGCATTAAAATTGTCTGTAGGTGCACATCAGCACATAGTAGGGGGGCACGCTAAACCAGCCATTGTGTCAAAGCACTATCTATCCCAATGGAGGAAGCGCAGTGCAGAGCTAAATGCTCTTGCAGAATCCAGCAGTGATGATCAAAATGAAAGTTTTCATGAAGATGACACTAAGAATGAAGATGTGGAACAATCATCTGGTGATATGGGTGCTAGCGTCAATGATGACATTATACATCAGAGCTCAAATGTCTACGGGTACACTAAAGATGTTCTTTCTTCTGAAGAAGAAATCTTGAACGAGGAGCAGATTTTTTACTCTGATGAATCCGAGGTAACTGACCCCAGTCCTGAATCTATTGACCTTGTAAACTGACCCAGCAGGGCCAAATCTATCTACTGAACTTGTAGCTTGGTCAGCTAAGCATGGTTGTAAAAGAGAGTGTTTCAATGATTTATTGGAGATATTGAGACATCAGGGGCACAAGCTTCCAAAGGACTCTCTTACAAACACCTAAGAAAGAGCAAGTCAGTGATAAATTTAGGGGCTAGTACATTTACTTTGGATGAAGGTTACTACAACTTTGGAACTTTGTTTTCTAAGGCTGAGCAAGTACTGCATAAAAGTGCAGTTAATACGTGAACATGTGTTTGTTATATTGAATGGTCGTGTGTAATGTGTATGTCTGATTAGTTGATTAATGAAGATCTAGTAGTAAAAATAGCGTCCATATTATTTCCAGATAAACCAACTTCGGAGAGTACTCAGCAGTGATGCCAGAGAGTGTGAAATTATTGATTATTGATTTTTTTTATTTAATTTTTTACATGAAATTTTTACTTTGATCAAGTACACAAAATATCTATCCACAAAATATAACTTATAGATACCTTTGTGCTAACCCCTGAATTTGCAAGGTGTAAAACTGGAAAATTGTCTTTTAAAATATTACTACAGTCCTACATTTGATCCTAAACATCTGAGTAAATAAAAGCTGAGTGGGAACTCACTTGAAAAATATTTAAACTCAGTGATAATTTGATTTTCAGACTGATTTTCATGAACTGATGGTAGAATTCAAGAAAAGAGGGGCCTGGGAGACACAAATCTTTGTATAGTAATTAAAGGTACTCTTATTCTATATTGTACTTCAAACTTTGGGTACACTTTAATTAGAACAGACTTCATTACTATAATGCAAGTCAAATTTTATACATTGACTAACCTTTGATCTTAGTAAATCTTAATGGTTCTTTTTTTAGATTATGTTCAAGAAGAGATTAGTCATCATTTCTTTTAGTATTAATTAACTAAAATGTTCTCCTAGCTGCAGTGCTGAAGTCCCACCTAACAGCAACAGAAAAATAAATAAAGGAGCACACAATGCATTATTTGAAGAATGTGTATGCAAGGCAGGGGGCCAGGAAGACTGGACACTGAAAATGATAAGGTGCTGTTAGGACAATTAGACAGGGCTTTGCAAATGGTGGACAGTAAAAATCTTACTAACTTCACATTGCAATAATATTTTCTTGAAAATACAGAAGTTGTACATTTTAAAACTTACATTTGGATCGAAATGTGGTTTTAAGTTTGATATTAAACTCTCATTCAATTAGCGTGTGGCTTGTCATTCTTGATATCAATTACAGTTAGCGTGTTCATGTAATCAGCAATTAGAGTTCACATCAGCAATGTAACTATTATTTTTAATATTTATCAACAAAGGGTACTCAAATCACATTCTATTTGGACTAAATTGTGCAATATACCATATACGTGAACCCAAAATTGCATCTTTAATATGGTAAATAGCTCTTGCTCTGTCATTAGAGTTTGTAGTTTTGATGCAGGTATAGCAATTATTGAACACTAGTTGCTTTTGATGATTTACCATGTGTTTGTCATTACTATATGTATATATTTTGCCATGTTACTAGAATAAGTGCAAACGGGGATGCACTTAGCTAAGCCTGGCTATCATGATCAATGGTCATCCATTGGTGCCTCTATCTAGGGAGTGCCAAATGGACATCTGGACTGCATTCCTAAGTGTCAGGAGTAAGTGACTCATATCTCACCTTGATCAACCAATCAGGGACTGGCAGGGCGTTGTAACACCACGTGGGTCTCCAATGCCCACCAAATTCTCAACCAATCAGCACACATCTGTGTCTTGGTCAAAAAGGGAGCCCAAACGTATGTCGGGGCTCTCCTTGGCCATTTTTGCGCATCCTCAGAGACAATCATGTGACAACTGCTGTTGTCTGCACTGGGACTTGGACTTTGTTCTAAGCGCGAGGCCGAGGATCCCGTACGTACTCAGAATTCTACCAACGTGAATGCTCCGCTTGATCAACGGCAGCCTACAGTTGGACCTTCGTCGACAACCTGAATAGCTTATTCAGAAGCAGCGCTGGACCGGGAACGAACCAGCTTCTTCCCGGGCAAAAGAGTGACTTGTGAGGACTCGCGGCCACACTCTGTGCATAGAGACTTTCTACTAGCCAGCCGGACTGCTGGTAGATCCCCTCGAAGCAACGACTGCCCTGTGCGCCGCAGTTAGATTTCTCAGCCCGTCCTACTCCGAGCTGCACCTCAACTGGTTGGCCGGTAGCCAGAGGACGCCAGGACAACCGCTGGAACAGAGGCTGCAACAGAGCCTGTCAGCTGGTTTAGTGATCGTACCGGGAAATTCCAAATCCATACACAGTGGATAAGTAAACCCCATGTTCTACAATGTGTCTCGAGAATTCAACTGTACCCCAACACAAGTTGGTATCAATTTAATTCATGAGTAATGTATTTACTTCTGAGTTTAGAGTAACAGTGGGTAATAACACTGATTAGCGATTTGGTGTAACCAAACGATATATATTGACACATATTCTCTGTTGTGTATCTTTTTGTGTTTGCATCTCTTCAAGATTATATACCTTGTATATTGATAACCTTCACAGTAAAGTCTGCCGCTTGTATCCGGGCAGACTGGTATATGTTTGGTGCACAATTTATGTTCATAAATGTATCTCGTGCATTGAACCCGTGTGTGTGCATTGTCAGTTGTTCTGACGATTGATTTTCTAAAAGCCACAACGAACCACCTCTTGATTACTGCTACAATTAATAACTGTCTCAGTAAAACCATCAAACCACTACATTTATTGGCGTCCCTGGGTGGGCTCGTTTAGAATGAAATGAGAATCAATTGCACAGAATAACTGATGTTGCTGTGAGTTTAAGTTCAGCACAGCACCATGGCTTCTATACGCGAATACCGGGTGTGCTGATAACTGCGTAAAGAAATCCCCCTGTTTTCTAGCGTTTAGTGTAAGGTGTGCTGATTGGAAATCCATCTGCTCGGGTGTTAAGATTCCATACTGTATTTTGGTAAAAGGAAAAAAAAGGTAATACTCTTAAAGTTTCTCTGACGTAATGACAATGGCTGCAACATATGTCTGAAGTGGAGTCTCTTATAAGTACTATTTCTAGCGACGACAATCCTGGTTACTGGAGCGGTATCGAAAAGTTGAACTTTGATGATATTGAGAAGCTGCAATTAGATTTAGTAGCTAAGGTAGCGAACCAGCTTAACACAGGAGGGTCTGTGAACGCAGTTCAGGTCCTGTCTAGTTTTGCCTTAAATCTAGCTGAACAGCTGGAACTGTCTTTGTCCAAGCTGACAAAGTTTCAAAAGCTTCAGGGAATGCTAGAAGGATATGAGGCGGAGCAAGCTGGTTTGTTGGATATAATCAGAGAAAAGAGAGTGAAAAATGAGGAAAGTGAAGACCGACTCAGGGAAGTTTTAGGTAAATTACATGACCTGTCTGCTAGAGAAACTGCGGCTGAGGTAGCAAGGAGAGACCTGGAAGCGAGCTTGAAAGAAAAAGAAAAAGAAATTGAGAGTTTAAATGAGCTCAGCCAGGAAAGGCAAAAGGAGTTAGATGCAGCCGTACTGGAAGCAAAACAGGCTAGATCCCACTTGCATGCCAGCCCACCTAGCAGCCCGGAGCGCTCACCCAGTGCGCTGGGAGGAGGTTTCTCCTGGCCAGGGTCTGTGGTTGGATCAGCATGGGAGAGATTGCCGAGTTCTGTGTGAGATGCAAGGGCGATTCAATTCAGGCATAGACTCCTGATCACAGCCGTCTCCCTGCCCGCGGAGAAACCATAAAAATTAACCTCCACTACCTGAGGCACCTAGCCAAGGATGTAGAAAGGTTTGACCCGTCAGTGTCAGGGAATAATGTGGAGACCTACATCGATGAGCTGAGATATACTTTGTAGTTTATGCCCGAAGTGACTGAACAGGAAAAGGCTATGTTAGTTAGGAAAACTACCAGCCGAGCGGTCCAGGAGTGGATGTCTAGACAAGGACCGGAGGTCTGAAAGAGCTTTTGAGGAGCTGTGTCAGGCAATGATCTGAGGATTTTCGGCTTTTATCGATCCCATATCTGCCGTGGCCGCTGCGCACCATATTAAGCATGAAAAAGCTGAAGCCCCTCGCGACTATTATGAGAGGCTTAGGCGCACCTATTTTGCAGGGCGGAATGAAGAGGGTTGCGAAGAGAACATGAATTTAAAAGGTTTAGAGAGATCAGGACAGGGTAAACCTTCCGTACCGACTGCCGGAAGCGTGAATGAGCTGAGGGGGACCACACCCCTCCTCACAGGAGGAGGCGAGGATCTGCCCCAAGCCCCTCCCTCAGTCTATCTGATTGGGTGGGAGGGTTCCTGCCTGGAGGAAGGCTGTGACTCTGAGTTGGGCGCTGACCCCGCCCCTGAAGTCAAAGAAAAGGCAGGCTTCAAACAATTCTTAGGGAATATCAGCCAGAAAGGCAAAGCAAGGCGTATTTATATCAAGGTTTCTCTTGAAAACGTCTTAGATAGAGAAGCACTGATTGACACTGGGGCTGAAATTAGTTTGATGTCAGCAGATCTACTCAGCGAGCTCAAACGACTAGCGAAAGGAAAAGGCATCAGACTTAAGGTAGAACCGTGTGAGATAGATATTTCCAGCTATACCCAGGATCATGCCAGGATCACACACCGAGTGTGGGTGTCACTTAGGTTCGGGCCAATGAACGTAGTGCATCATGTTTACATCGCTAGGTTTAAAACAGAGCCACTACTCATTGGCCAAGACCTGCTTAAGAGGCTGGAGCCTCTGGTGGACTGCCAGCGTGGGCTCATGTCAAAAACCCTAAGCCTGTCTTACAGTGAAAAGGGGGGTTGAGTGGTTATGCTGTGCTCACACAGTGCCCACTGAACAGTATAGCTGAGTTGGAGGTTCCTCCTGGTTCCTCTGGACAATAAATAAATGTCTCTTCTTGCTTTCCAAAACTACAGGGAAGTCCTGCCCAGGCCAGCACTCCCACGGTCTCCCAACTACAGAAGCAGTGCTCCGAGCAGCTGCTTGACCCAACCAGGTAAAGCACACCCCTTTTTCATCCCTGAAGAAGAGTGGATCTCTCTGTCCGGTAATGAATGGGAGTCCTTTCTGTGCATCCTGGCACCTCAGGGGGACAAGGACTACCACCCTGTGGTGGTGGGAGAGGTCCAGGTGGCAGAAGTGCAGGTTGATGATGTAATTCTTAGCCTCAGCTCTGAGAAGTCCATAATCAGTGAAGGTCTCTTCGAGGACCTGTCGCAAAGCCGTCAGGTGACCCTGGTGACGCAGTCACAGGTTCTGTGGTGGGCACCCCCACCTCATAGGTCCATTTGGAGCAAAGGAAGCTGTGTAGCTTCCATCTCCATCGGAAAAAGGAAGTTTGCTCACTACTTCCAGGTAGCACCTCAGCCGACCCACTCAGTCTGTATTGGTGCAGACCTGTTGGTTCAACTGGGCGCCCAGCTGGACACAGTAAACAGTGTGCTGTGGACACGGGTGAACCCAGATGCCAACTCTCTAAGCGGCGACCCGAGAACATTCGGTCAGGTCAGACGATTTCTCAGGCCTGCCAGGTAGTAAACGAATCGGACCTGATCTTACTGCGTCGACAGCAGGGTTTCTGGTACGCCTAGTCCTAAAGAAGGGACAGAGAATGGACGCCGAGATGGTTTTCTTCCAACCATCAGCTCAGTTTATCAGACTGAACCTAGCAGTCTGTGGTACCCCCACTGGAACGGAATGGCCGAGCCACCTGTTGGTGCAGAACATAGCAAAACAAGATGTCAAAATCCCTGCTCGCACTGACATGGGACTGGTAATTGACAATGGGTTCTATGATTTCAAACTGGCCATCCCAGTACTGGGGCAGCTCCCTGGTCCCTTGGCCAGGGAGGGGGGAACCGAGTCTACACCTACCCCCGGTGGATGATTGCAATTATGCCAAAAGAGGGATTCCGCAACCAGGAGGTGTGCAGGGTGGACCTTAGCAATAAGGATGAGATGGTTGTGTACACAGTACACGCAGGTGTTCCGACGGACCACTCAGCCAAGAGTGCGACCCGGGATACCGCCATGCCGTCAAAAGCGGGGTTCCTAGAGCAGGTACAGGAACAGATTGGTAAGGCAGATGCCCTGGAAACGGAAAGCCAGCGTCAGCAGCTGCGTCCAGGCAGTGTTTGCACGAGACGCCTATGACTGCGGGGTGATGGATTTGCACACAGTGCGCATTCCCACGGCCCCTAGCGCCCGCCCAGCCTATGTCAGGCAGTATCACATTCCCCTCACGGCATACGAGTCCATAAAGAAGATGTTGGATGCTCTAGTAGAGCGACAGATCATAAGGGAGTGTAACTCCACTTATAACTCCCCACTGTGGCCGGTGCTGAAACCCAATGGTAAGTGGCTTCTGACCATTGACTACCGGCAGCTAAATAAACAGGTTCCTTTGTCACGATTGCCAATGATCTACCAAGATCAGGAGTTAGCCAAGTTGACAACAGCGAAATTATTCACCACAGTGGATGTGGCCAATGGGTTCTGGACCCTTAAGGTAGAACCAACAGACCAGTACAAACTGGCCTTTTCCTTTGGAAACAGGCAGTTCATCTGGAATCGATGCCCCTTTGGGTACTCTAACTCCCCAGCGGAGTTCAACATATTTCTGCACAAAGCCATGAGTGATGCAGCTGCCAGGGGCAACCTGGTCTATGTGGACGATATTCTGATGCGGAGTCAGACCTGGGAAGAACACATGGCAGAGATCAGGCATGTGTTGACCCAGCTCTCCCGTGCAGGGGCCAAACTGTCCCTGGCTAAGGTGTAGGACCCAAGTGGAGTATGTGGGACTATTGGTTGGAGCCCAATGCATACAGCCACAGTCCAGCAGAGTCCAAGCTATCCAGAATATGAAGTCGCCCACTAATCTGTCTGAACTGCGCAGCTTTCTGGGAGTATGTAATTATTCCCGGCAGTTCATTGAGGATTACGCTGAAATAGCAAGGCCCTTCCACAAGCTGTTGCAGAAAGGCGTGCCCTTTGAGTGGGGGTCTTCCCCAGAACAGGCTGTAATGGAGCTGAAGCGCAGACTTGGTAGTGCGCCGTGCTTGACCTACCCTGACAAAAATAAGGTCTTCTACCTTGAAGCAGGGTTCTCAGAGCACTGCCTTGGGGCTGCTTTGAGTCAGCAATATGACCAAGAGCGAAGGGTGGTGGTATATGCCAGTTGAGCCCTGACCCCAGTGGAGCAAAAGTTCTTGGACTGCAAGAAGGCCCTGTTGTCTACGATCTGGTCGGTAGAACACTTCCGTAGTTATGGTGGGGACAAAAGATCATCATCGAAACCAGCCACCAACCTGTGACATTCCTGCACAGCCAGAAACTGAAAGCGGGCAGGGTGTCAAATAGCAGGATTTTGGCATGGATGGTGGCCCTACAAGGCTACGAGATAGAGGTACATTATTCACAGAGCAAGAAAATGTACCTGGGACAGGGCCTGGCTTTGGGCAATTGTGTCACGGCTGTGACACTGACATGGAAGCTCAAGAAACTTTTCCCGCTGCTGAGCTACCGAACAATCATCAGTACTACGATGAGAACGTGGCCCAGGGCTTACCCACGGCCTATGCTGACGGTTTCTCTTTTCGCCACGAACAGCAGGTGCTAGCAGGGGTAGGAGTAGTCTGGCAAGACAATACTCCCTGTGGGCCGACCCATTATAAGCTAGGACCAAAGACTAGTCAGTATGCGGAAGTAGCTGGGGTGCTAATCACCCTCCAGCAGGCCCTGACACGTGGCCTTAAACAGTTTGTTATCTGTAGTGACTCAAACTACGCCCGACGCAGCTTCATGTCCCATCTTCCGTATTGGAAGGGTAACGGCATGAAAAATGCCCGGGGCAAGGAGGTAAAGAACAAAGAGTTGTTCCTGGCCAGTGACAAGCTCACGACCGAGGCTGGAATGATGGTTTACTGGAGGAAGGTGAAGGGACACTCCCAGGTGAAGGGACCCGACAAAGACGGGAATGATGAGGCAGACCGGCTGGCCAAATCTGGCGCGTTGGAGGGTGAACCCTGGCAGTTCCAGCAGGAATGGCTACCCCCAGAAACCATGGCTGAGGTCAAGGCGGTCACCTGAGGCAGGGCTAGACAGGATGTCAGAGCTGACCCTCAATCTGTAGTGCTTGGGTCACAGGGTTTTAATACCGATCTTGCGGAAATGCAGAAACAGGACCCAGCAATTGGGCAAATGTATCGGCATATCGCTGACCCAGTGTGTCAACCTCTTTCGGAGCAGGTGCTGAACCAGTCTCCGGAGCTGAAGGAGCTGGCAGAGGTGAAAGACAACCTAAAAATTATAAAGGGGTTGTTGGTTTGTGTACCAGTTGCACAGGGTGTCCCAAAGTGGGTAGTTCCCCGCTGTCATCGTGGGGTTATGATCCAACATGCTCATGACGAACCCTGTGGGGGTCACCGGGAAATCAAGGCCACGTACGACACTATCCAGCAGGTGGCATTCTGGCCTCACATGGGGCGTATGTAAAGGGGTGTCTGACGTGTAGCCAGTTCCAACCATCACGGCCCTTGCACCGTGCACCACTCCAGAAAAAGGACATGACATTCCCCTGGTCCAATCTACAAATGGATTGGGTGGGGCCACTGGTGAGGTCATCCAGAGGGAATAAATATTTCCTCACTGTTACATGTGCATTCACAAAATGGATTGAGTGCCTCCGAGCACCCAATGACACGGCAGTGCTGTTGGTGAACCGTGTGTTCAGTCAAAGGGGACTTCCCCTGACTGTGGACTCGGATCGGGGACCCCATTTCACAGCTACAGTAATGGCAACCCTGTGAAATATGCTTGGGGTCAAGGCCCAGTTGCATATCTCCTACCACCCTCAATCCTCGGGTCAGGCAGAAAGGGCAAACCGAACGGTGGTTAGTATGCTCAAAAAGTTTGTTCCGCCAGCAGTAGGGACTGGGACATTAAGCTGCCCCTGGTTTTGATGGCCATCCGAGCTACGCCCCATTGCTCTACGGGGGTCCCACCTTTTGAGATGATGACAGGTCAGAAGATGACTCTTCCCCTACACTGTCTCTATGGGGTGGAGGACCTGAGCACGACGGGGGCTGCTACGGCCCATCAGTATGTGTCAGACCTGCACGCACATCTGCAGGCAACCTTTGCTTTTGCCCAGAACAATCTGTGAAGGAGTGCAGAGGGTAGGAAGGCATACTATGACCAAAAGGCAGTTAACCAGGAACTCCAAGTAGGAAACAAGGTCCTGTACTTCCAATTTGTCAATCCCACAGGGGTGGAAGTTCTTACCCAGTTGGACAGCACCCCACGAGATTGTCGATAAGGCATCACCGCTAGCTTATCGAATTCGGCTTGAAAAGGGAAGGCAATCTCTGGTCTACAAGTGGGTGCATCGCAACCACCTCCAGTTGTATCGCCCACCTCAAATGGCGCCGGAGGACACAGAATAGGGTTAAAGTCCAAACCCGATCAAGAGGGGGGTGCCCCTTTGTAGCTGCAGGTAGTTAGGTACTGTAGTGTAGGTCCTGCTAGAAAAATATATTCAAAATTATAGTGGAACTGTACCATGTGCCTCATCTGTGTTCCAGAATGGGAATCCTAAAACTGCCACGGCTGGTCCTGACAGTACTGTGGATCGCCTCGACACAGCCCCTTGAAGTTGTGGAACCCGGTCCTCCTACCGGCATAATCCTACAGGACTCTCCCGGATTGTTATTAACAAATTGCAGAACATATACTCAATGAGTGTATGTACGGCTGGACCCAACTGATGTGTTTCGGAAGCACATCAACATGAACAGTAGGGTGTCTTAACATGGTAGGCAGTGGGATAAGGATACTGTATGGCATGCCTAGCTAGACACTATACACATGCTCTGCCAGCTGAGGAAGGCAACAGTCACCCAGGAGGAGATGACAGGCCTCAGCTCCCCAAAAAGGTTCTTGGGGGGTCTGATTGCTGCGGCCTCCGCCGTGGGTTCGCTGGTCTGTTTGCTGCTAACACTTTCACCCTGACCACCCTGAGAAGGCAGGTGTCTGGGTTACGTAAGGAAATAGAAATTTATGACAGGCTGTATCAACAGCAGCAGCGGCTGGAAAGCCTAGGGAAAACCTTACAGGGCACAATTGTAGCAGTAAACCTTCATGCAGCAGTGTTAAATAACACCCTCCACACCATGGCCAGGATTGTCGACGTGTTACAGTGGGACTCTGCTTATGTGCAACAGGTCAGAATGCTGATGCAGGATCTGCTCAGGGAGCTTAGTGCCACGGTAACTAACCTAGCCATGGGACAAATTCCAACCTACTTGGTTCCACTTCCCTTAGTAGAAGAAGTACTAAGGACAACCACTTCTGAGATGGTGCAGCCATTGCAAGCACATCTTGCATACAGTCTAGGCAGTGCCATTCCCATACATTTAAACCCCGAAGCCAAGGAAATAGGTTTCCTGTTGAACCTTCCCATCGTGAGTAGCAAGGATATCTATAGACTCAAGTCTATATCGAACACTGGCTTCTGGAGGGGGAACATGCATGTGAAGTTGACCACCCCACCGCTCGTAGCTAACCAGGAGGATGATCCGAATTTGTACCTTGTTCCAAACCTGGAACTGTGTATATCAACCAAGGATATCCACTGGGTATGCCCAAGTAAGCCATTCCTTAGGGACACAACTCAGAGGTTGTGTGGTATCAGGAAGGGGGCTGCCACTGAAAAGTATAAAGCCACAGTAACGAGCAGAAGGGAGGTTAACGAACCCAAGGTTGAGCAGGTAGGAAAGCAATGGCTGGTCAGCACACCACAGTTAACTGTTACAATAACCTATGACAGACATGATACAGCTACAGAAGTGCAGCTAGCCAACCAAACAGTTTTTCTACAAGTTCCTGAAGGAGCAACGAATCTCAATGATTTAGCACTATATCACCTGGAGTCAGAACTGTATGAAATGGAACTCGAGATTGTGGACGCTTTCAGAGGACACAGCATTGACTTGGATGACAGAATCCAAGAGACAGTAAGCCTTGAGGGGGTACAGTTAGTCGAATTTGTTTTCAACGACACAAACTTACAAACTACGCTGGTAGGTCCCAAGCACAGTCGTTGTGGATCCTCTGGGGAGCTGGGAACAGTAAACGTGGTCATCTTGACACTGCTGCTGGGTAGCTGGTTATGGCTGGGGTAATGTGTTGGATGCTGTTCTCTTGTATCAAAGCCTTGCGAGGTAGTTTCAATGAGAAAAAGGGAGCAATGGTGTATCACCGAAATCAGGTAACCACTCCCAAACGTCTGCCTGCTGCGGAGCTATCCGATACTGATAGTGAACTGCCGGAAGTTTAAGGTCTAGGGCTAATGATGATGCCCGATATCTAATTTCTATGTACCTTATAACCGAGAGCAGGTATACGCAATGTTCTTTCCAACACTATTTCCTGTACAACTTCTCGAGAGGTAATGTGAATATTGGGTGGTAAAATCCACCATGGTACAACAGACAAAACTTAACTCTGTTTTTGTTTTGAAGGCAACAACGCCTTTCTCCTGGATGATGCGACGGCAGCCATAGTGCGCCAGAACGCTCACCACACACCAGCTATCAGTGGGGAGGAGAGCAGAGTAGCACTAAAGTCTCTGCCAATGTGTGCTAGAACAGTCCAGGATGCTGGTTCTGCCGGCGATCCACTCCTGGGTCCCTGCTCCGGACGTCCAGGATGCTCACCTTGGTGTCCTTCCCACACCTCTCTGTGCAGACCGGACACCCGCAGTGCAGCTCTTCACCACTACCATATTTTTTTTTAATTTTTTTTTTTACTTGACCTTATACTGCATCCAAATGCTCAGAATACCCCACTCCTGGTACCATTTGTAGTCCGGGAAATAACACACCATACTTCAATAAATTTAAATGGGGATTCTTTTTATTCTGGATCTGCATGAAATCATAAAAATTAGTGGTTGTATTATTTCCTGTTACAGAACTTAGACTGGATGCAGTATAACCTTTAACCCGAAAGATTCACATAGATATACATGGAGATATACACACACCAGGATGCACAAAGTGCTACTTAAATGACAAAGACAAAGGAAACAAATACGGTAGTGGCAATTTCACTAAGGAAAGAAATACTCCACATGAATACCACATTCTTCATTGGTCCCATTACATCACAGAAATATAAAAACAAAACTACTCACTCTTTAATCTCGTCTAATCCAAGACGCACAGAATACCACAGTCTTCTTTTAACATGCTCTGAACAAGTTAAACAGAATAAGGTCATTCTCAAAGAACAAAACAAATCATTTCCTCCACAAACAATGGTTAAAGAAATGCAAACTAACAAAAATGTATGACCATTTACCGTTACAGACATGGAACCTCATGGGAGTCGGGATCACTTCATCCCTAAACATCCATCAATTTTGTCTAACTAATATGTCACCCTCCCCTCATATATCAACAATATACATCTCTTTCAAGGATTTCCAAACTTCATTTTTAATAGCTACACCATCAACTAAATTCTGAACATTTACCTCTGCATTCACATCACATGTAGCCACACACCACGCTCAACTTTACGATGTCCACTTCCACAATTACTGGCGCACTGACGTCACTCACACATGCATGTCTTAAAGAGACAGCTACCAATTTCAGTGTCAGATTTCAAATATCCACTCCGTAACCACCCGGTTACATATATATATATATAATAAAAAAGACATCAAGTGAAAAATAAAAGTGCAAAACTAAAAGTATATTCTGTCAGACGTGCTATAATAAGATTTGATTAGTGGCACTATTGTTAAACAAAGAGGGTGGGTTGTTGAAATGCACTTATTGGATAGATTCCAGATTCCAGTTTCCCCTTGGGAATATGTCATAGTGTCTGATGTTATCCGTGAGAAAGTCACTATTTCAGTATTGACCTTCCTGATTTTACAGTTAATCTGTTCTTGGATGGTGTGGAAATAAAAGATAAGAAATGCAATATTAATCACATCTGTGTAGCCTCTGCTTCATTTCTCCTTGCACATCCTTCTTCGAATTCAACATGTGAAAATATTCATTGGAAATTAGTTTGGACAACCCGCTGTCTGACAAACAAGGTTAAAGAAATAACATTAAGATACAGCGGGTGTTGTCCTTTAATTTTCGCTATTAAAGAGTGTGGTCTCCAGTTTATCAACAACAAGCTCAGACAGTGCTCATTCACATCACTTATATGGGGCAGCACACCAATTCAATAATACTTTGCAGTACAAGCTTAGCTTTATAGGCCTCTTAATTCAAACAAATATCAAACCGCCATGATGCAGATTCAAACTCGGGTTGTTGTGGCCGCATAGCAAAGTCCTGACCACTATACAATCACAGTGAGCTGCGCAGAGCTACCTTTGCTTTGCCATGCCTTTGTGGACACCTCGGTGATCTCATTGTGAGCCAGGGATCTGATAAGTCCTGCCATTGTACATCAACTGAGTTTCATTAAACAGACTCTGCAAAGCTCTGAGTGTCATCTAGCTCTCTAACAAGCACACTATAAAGACAAGGATTACAGTTTGCTTGCATCATGCATAGAATGGTAATGCCCCATATGGTCTAGTGGTTAGAAATCCTAGTTTTTACCCATGCAGCCTGGAATGCAGCTGATTGCCTATACAGGAATGTGAAGGAACAAGTAATAGGTTTATTCCATGCTGAAAAAAAGAAGAAAGAGAACACAACGTTTCGGCCGTGGAGCCTTCTTCAGGTGTGAGAGAGACAGGGCAGTAGGCAAAGGTAAAGTAGCGGGAGAACAAAGGTTGGGAGGGAGGAGGAGTGAGAGGCGGGAGCAGGGGACAGAAAGAGAGGCCAATCAAGAGGTGTGAAGTCAGAATGGGTGCAGAGAGGTGTGAAATGAAACTTCCAATGAATGGAGAAAATTTAAAAGAACAGTAATCTGTCGTTAAGGGAAGGGAGAATGTGTGATCCTAACTGCAGAATAATTTTAGTTTCGGTGGTCTTTCTGATGTATGAGTTCGGAAAACCGTCTTTGAGAACACAGACGGAGAGATTAGTGTGGTCGTGGCCGTCAGAGGTGAAATGAGAAACAATGGGCTTGGAGAGATCTTTAATCTTCACAGCCCTGACGTGTTCTCTGAAGCGGTCTCCGAGTCTCCTTCCTGTTTCTCCAATGTAGATGGCTGGGCATTTACTGCAAGAGATACAGTAAATAAGGTTGCTGGAGGAACAAGATGCTGTCTGGGTGATCCGGAATTGTCCTGAGGGGCCTTGAATGAGTGTGGTGGTGGCTGTGTACTTGCAGGTGATACAGCGAGCTCTGTTGCAAGAGGAATGTGGCTCTTTAACCTTTTCGTTTCCAAAATATCAGCTCACTGTAGAAACAAGCTCCACAAAGTACTATAAGGATGGCAAAACGTGTGATTACATGTTTTCTCATTGTTTTTACAAAGTACAGAATATTAAAAAACATGTTTGATGCCTTATGACAAATTATTCATCAAGTATTCTGAATGGGTTGATTTGTATAAGGTTCGGGGAGAGTTTATTTTAAAATAGCAACTACATCCCTGGGTGGGCTTGAGATACCATGTTTTTGGTTAACAGCCAAACACTTTAACTGAGTGTATCACAGTGACTCACAAAGATCATGTTTATTTGTTTTTTTTGGTTAAAAAAAAAACAAATTGCAGTCATTTTCTTCCCAGACGGTAATATTTCTTCTGCACTGATAACCAAGAATTGTATTTCACCTTTCTCAAGCTCTATGAATTTCTTGAAAAACAAGTTTTTCCAGAAAGGAAATGAATACTTGCATTTAACTAAATCAAGCCATAGTGATTGTCCATAATGGTACATTCTGTACAAGAATACAGGAAGAGAGGCACTTCTGGGATTCAGACCCAGGATCTCCTGCTTATTAGGTAGGCACTTTAACAAACTAAACCACGACACCAGTAGAGCACTGCTCTTTTACAGCCACTTGGACACACCACTCTGAGACATGGCATTTCATCTGCTTGCTGAGCATGTTGCCTCCTTTACATGCAAACGCAGCACCACCAACAGCATTTGTTTGATTCCTGTCACAACATGAGATTACACTCACTTCTACGTGGGCATGAAAAAGAAGTGTATTTCTTGGCAGTCTGTTGTAATCATATAGTGGTTATTATGCTGTGGCTTGAATAGCCCTGCTTTGAAGCCGGGTCACAGCAGCCCAAGACAAGAGTCTTTGTAATCTAGTGTATTTGAATATAAGGGAGAAAACTGAAGAAAACTGCAAAGGTTCATCAAATAAGTTTGCTGCCCCACGTAAGTGATGCGAACGAACACTGCTTTACAGATGCATGTCACACCACCTCTCTGCTGGACGATAAGAGTTGAAGCCACCCAGCATTCTCTGACTCAGCAATGTGTCAATGGACATCCTGCAGAGGGTAGTGTGGCTGAGTGGTCTAAGACGCTAGATTTTAGGTTCCAATCCCACTGCTGCTAAGTGTTGGTGGGTTAAGAAATGTTTCCACTGACGTGAAATGCAATTTGTGAAAACAGTTGTTGACAGTCTCTTGAAAGACTGAGCAAGGTATTTAAAGACGAACTTAACATCAAGGCCGATTTAAAGATCAGCTTCACGTCAAGGCAGAAAAAAAGCTTTATTTTGTCTTCTCAACAAAAATGCTCATTGCCACCTTTAGCGTTATGCAGGAAACAACATCTGCCGAGATCATATTTGAGTCAGTGCAAGTCGTAGTGTGGCGTCAATTAGTTGTGGTGATGTGCTGCTTTTGGGTGTGAAATGATAATGCTCCGCTTCATCATGCCGAATCGTCCGCAGGGGTAGAGCTTAATAGATATTTGTGCACAGCGTTGCATCAGAAATACTTTGTCCAAGTTCAAAGGAGATCATGGGACTCACTACATGTGTTCACAAAGTCCACACACAACAGACAGCTTTCAATGGAGAATTGATTCTGCTTCTAGCTGTTGTTCCCATGGTTGCAATAGTTACAAAGTTGATCATCCTTCTACTTTCTGCTATAGTATTAACTGCGTGGGCTTAATCATTTGGCTCACAATGATCAACAGTGCTTTGCTTCAGGAAAATCATCAGCAGTGTTTTTTTTCTGTGCATTTAGCCATCTTTCAAAGCATGTAAAAACTACAAGTTTGTTGATTTCTCCAAATAACATTTTAAACGTGATAATCATTCCTCCAATTCAATAGTTTTACTCCAGGCTAAAGGCAGCTCAACACAAGGAAGCGAACTAGCACCTACATCACCCTGCATCTCTCAGCTGACTACCCACTGAAGCTAACCAGCATTGAGTCTGGTCAGTACCTGGTTGAGACACCTTCTGAGAAGCTACAGTTGCTGCTGGAAGTGGTGTTAATTAATAATAATAACTGCTTACACTTATGTAGCGCTTTTCTGGACACTCCACTCAAAGCACTTTGCAGGTAATGGGGACTCCCCTCCACCACCACCACCAATGTGCAGCATCCACCTGGATGATGCGATGGCAGCCATAGTGCACCAGAACACTCACCACACATCAGCTATCAGTGGAACGGAGAGCAGAGTAATGAAGCCAATTCAAGATGTGGATTATTAGGAGGCCATCATTGGTAAGGGCCCATGTGAAATTTGGCCAGGACGGGGGGGTTACACCCCTACTCTTTTGGAGAAACACCCTGGGATTTTTAATGACCACAGAGAGTCAGGATGTCGGTTTTACAGCTCACCTGAAGAACGGCGCCTATTTACAGTATAGTGTCCCCATTAGCACCCTCTGCTGGCCAACACCTCTTCCAGCAGCAACCTTAGTTTTTTCCCACAAGGTCTCCCACCCAGGTACTGACCAGGTACTGACCAGGCTCACACCTGCTTAGCTTCAGTGGATTACCAGTTGTTAGTTGCAGAGTGATATGACTGCTGGCTTAGCGTTAGTGTTAGTGGGATCAGTGGGGGGGTGCCCGCCCTGTGGTCTTTGTGGGTTCTAATTATAGTGGCAGGGACACTATACTGTAGTGGGTACCATCTTTTGGCTGAGACGTTAAACCAGGTCCTGACTCTCAGTGGTTATTAAAGATACCTGTCCATTTCTTGATAAGAGTAGGTAGTTATCCTGCTGTCTGGGCTACTTGTGGATGGTGCTACAAATCTGTTACGGTCTCCCGTAATCTGACCATGGCCACTTTAAGAAGGCGTTTTTCTTGTCCAGTCACCTAACCACTCACCATCCCTGTTCACCACCACACCTCCAGCTTTTCTATACTTAAGACCGCCGTGTGCTTACATCACCTCTCAGTATTTGGGTTTACCTGTGTTGAGCTCATCCTCCTGTTTCTCAGTGTGATTTTCCTATTTTGTGGACATTGGTTTCAGGACTTGGCATTTCTATACGACTAAGATTCTTGGATTTCGGCTTTGGCACCTTTACCCGGCAAAACCATCTCTTGCTTTTGCTCTCCTAAACTCCGCATAGGAGTTTCACTATACCACCAACTCGTAACAACATCATCACCTCGCGGATGTCCATCCACTTGGTAAACAGCAGCTCACCACATCTGATCCAGTGCAGGGACCCCCTCTCAGCCCTTTTTGGGAGGGCGTTCTCCTTTGTGCTGGGGAACCCCGGACTGTTCTCCGTGATCGTGTCACAGGCGCCGAATTTCAGTCTGTGTGGGTCACTGAAAAGGACTGAGCAGACTGGAAACTAGGGACAGGACAGAGAAGGAGCGCCCTCTGGCTGCAGAGGGCGAGACAGTACCCCCCCCTTCATGGGCGGCTCCTGACGCCCATACAAATAAATGAGCTGCCCAGCACTGGGGGGAGGAAAAACCTCATTTAACTGAAAGGAAACCTCCGGGAGTCCACAGCTGAGAGCTACCCCCTCCTCCGGGGTATTAACCTTTATTGGGTGGAGGAAGGGGGGGTCGAGTAGAGCTCCGGAGACTTAAAACAAAAAAAAGTACACAAGCACAAACACAACAGACAAAAACCTGGGAAAGACCAGGGAGACAAACCACAAAAAACAGATAGGAACCAAAGTTCCGAGACACGGAGAGCAGGGGGGACCAAAAAGGAGGGGAAACCAGGAAGAAAAAATCAAAACAAAAGGCAAAAAATAAAGAAAAAAAACACACAAAAACCCCAGGGAAAAATACCGCAGACTGGGCAATGGCCACGTTCACATTCTAACGCTGATATCGGAGTGGACAACCTGAGGAAAGCCAGACCGAAGCCCGCTCACAGACACACATGCCCGGAGTGATATCCAGCGAAAAGAATGGAGGAATGGCAGAAAGCTTACCATTCTATCACTGATATCAGAGAGAGGAAGACCAGGAAGAGCCAGGCACGGAAAACTGCTCCAGACACAGAAGCTTGGAGTGATATCCAGTAATAAGAATAAGCAAGCCACCTCAACATTCAATCACTGATATCGGAGTGATCTACCCGAGGAAAGCCAGGTGCAGGACCCGCTCACAGGCACGGAAGATCGGAGTGATATCCAGTGATTAGAATAGAGGAACTGAAAAAAAAACAGCCCAGAGAACAAGAAAAAAAAACTGCGGCAAGACAAAAAAAAGCGCCGCTCGCGGGGTCAGTAGGTTGCTCAGCATTCTGTCACGGACGTCCAAAAGGACTAACCGTGGGGAGTAGGAGAGCGGAAAAAGACCCATATGCATAGCGGCGAGACGGGAAAAAGGCCCGGGCTCATTAGTGCAAGGAGTTCAGGAATGAACCGTATAGAAACCTATGCCCTCAGGGAGTGGACGTGGGGCGCCCTGGTGCTAGGCGGGTCTCAGGACATCCGAACGTCAATGCTGAGCCTGGACAGAGTGCAAGACCCGGAAATATATAGCCCAAGGGAAAGAGAGGGACAGGAAGGACAGAAGACTGGAAACTAGGGACAGGACAGAGAAGGAGCGCCCTCTGGCTGCAGAGGGCGTGACATGAGCCGGAGTAAAAACTGTCGATGTAAATATGACACCCCATGCCAAGATACAATACCTTTAGGAGGTTCATGACGGAGTCATAGCTCAGCCCTTTTCCTGAGGCAGACTGGGATCGGCACGTGTAAATGCTGAAATTGCAAGTGTAGCCAGTGGAGGCATCAACCGGTACAAACAGCTTAAAGCCTCATTTCGTGGGCTTCCTTTTCGTGTACTGCCTGAAGCCGATTCTGTACTTTGAGGCCACCATCCTCTCATCAACCGAGAGATTCTGCCGGGGCTGATAGAAAGACCAACAGGCCAACTGCAGGCAGTCTAACAGGGGTCTGAGCTGGAAAGGGGGTGTTATTCTGGGGTGCCTCTTTTCTTATCATTTTCCCTTCCTCCTCCGGGTCACTGATGGGTCATGATGGAGCGACAGGAAGAAACATTGTAGGGCACCTGACGACTCCAGTAGTCTCTCATGTTGTGAGATGTTAGAAGCCCCATAAAAATTAGACTTCTCATAAACTGGTATATGTTTTTTATAGACACTGGATGCCACTCATATTTTATGCCTTGGGCCCTTTCACTTTTCAGCACTTTTGTTGATGTTTGTACAGAGGCTCTGTACAACATTCACACTAAAAAAGAGCTGACACAGGTCAAGGGGGGAGTATTTCTTGGAGCTGTCCAGTTGGGCGGCAGGTGTCTGTACTGGACAGAAGTGGAACTGGACAGGTTCCATTTCTTCTTCTCTCTCAGTCTTCCACCTGCCCTCGGCCTTGGCGGTTGTGGGGGGGCTGGTCCAGCAGGCTGGGAGTGCGGGTTGGGAATCAGGCTTCCTCTTTTTTTCTGAGGACTGCCAGTACTCTGACTGCGCTGACTTGAGGGGCTGGGGGACTCTTCAATGTCCTCACTGAAAATAAAATTGGTTTCTTTTTTCACCCTCACACCTCCCTTTGACTGCTAGGTGACAAAGGGAAGACAATAGTACATCTCTCTGAATATGAAAATCAACCAACAACAGACCAAGGCCCCAGAGAAAGAGCTAAATCTCCCTGCCTGTAATTTCAAGTATCACAGGTCAGTGATCTGCACTTCATTTACAAGTAACAAACCAGAACATTCTGAATGTGTAATGATTGCCTGCCTGTAATTGCAGCGTCACAGATCTGTTATTGCCAGCTGACCAAGGAACATGAAATACACAACAATAAAACTTAAGAACTAATAATAAAGATATTGATGGTGAAGATGACACAATTATACTTACAAATCCAGCAGTGGGTCCAGTCCATCATTGAATGCATCTTCGGAGAATGAATCCACACTCTCCAGTCCTGAGAACCATTCATCGGACTCTGCTCCTGAATCACCTTGAGAAATTCCTTCTATGACTTCAGGAGCACTAAATATTTTTTTCTTCTGCCCCTTCTGGGCTTTGCCTCTGTAACGACACTGGAGAAAGGTCAAGTCAAATGTGACATATAGAAAAGATGTAAAAAAAAAATCAAAGGTTCTCAAAAGATAGATATAAAATAAGCTCTCAAATTTTAGTACCAACACCACAGAAGTACCTGAGCTCCTTCTTTAGTCATTTAATTTCTTTAAGTCATTTAGTCATTATCCAATTGTTTAAACAACCTCTGCAATGACAGTCTCTCCACTTTAACAGAACAAGGCCTTGATATTATGAAGCCCTGTAGTTGTCGCTGATGTTCCTCCTTGTACTGTCTGTGTGCTGCTCAGTGTTGTTCTCTTCACCAGGTACATCAGTCTGCTGCTCTTCTGCATATATCAACTGGAGCGTCATGCTCTGCTCTGTAAGATTAATGTAATTCAGTTCTACTTAAAGCTTTTGTACAGAGCCAGATTAATCTTCTCTGTAAAATTATCAGATACTAAGAGTCCAGATCTTTGACACTCTGTCTGCTCTCTGTGTGCTCCTCACTGAGTTTCTCTTTCCCTTCTGCAGCAGTGAGCTCTGTCTCTTGCATCAGACTGGAGCCCCACTCCTCCTCACTGTACTGCTGTTCGAGAGGAGCCCTTTCCCCAGCATCAGGGAGAGCACTGCCCTCTGAGTCTGAAAACACAGCACAAAAGAACAAGACCTTTAACATTGGCTGAGAGTAGAATTTAAAATGAAACAATACGCACACAAAAGAAGGTTAAAATTTCAATTTGAGATATCAAATAAATATTTTTTAATAATTGTGTGTAAATTAGGTGCATAAAGCTCATTTTCATATTTGACATATACCACAGAGTCACACACCCATGAGCTCTTTGAACACAGATAACGTGATAATAATAATATAAAAAAACAGATTTCACCCAAGTCTGTGTCCTCGTAGGTTCTGAATCCAATAACAACAAAAGAAAATGTTCAGCCACAGGCATCAGGAAAGCGTCCATGACTCCCTTATGTGTGTAGTCCTAACTTTTTGTTACTCAATTCTGATAAAACTGAGGTTCTGTTGTTCGGCGGCAACAACGGTGATAGGACTACTATAACTTCAGCACTTAACTCAGAGGATTTAAACATTTGCCTCAAAGACTCAGCACGTAACCTAGGCGTCATATAAGACACAAGTCTCTCATTTAACTCTCATGTTAAAACAGTATCTAAAACATGCTTCCTACAGTTAAGAAATATAGCAAAATGAAGGCAGTTTCTCTCAAGACACAGAGAAATTAATCCATGCTCTTGTATACAGTGTAACAGAGCTAGGTTGTGGTGAAACGGATCCGATGCAGATGCAGGAGACCTTGGGAGGTGAGTAAGCGAACAGAGCAAATCCAGGAGCTGAACCATAGTCCGAAGGCGTAAGGTAGGTCAAGATCCAGTAAAGGCACTGGTGGCGAACAATCCAGAACGAGAGACAGGTTCGTGGTCGAAACAAGAGCAGCAGGGTCAATTCCGAAAATAGTCACAGGTAGCAAACAATCCAAGGGGCGAGACGAGAACCGAAGTCCGAAGGCAAAAGGTGAAGTCAGAAAATCCAGTTAGGCAAAAGGGAAAGTAACGCTAGGTAGAGTAACATGAAGTGAACACAATACCGAGCAGTGATATGCGGGTAAGGGAGGCTTAAATAATGCAGCCTGCCGCACGGTAAGCGTCTGATGAGACATTAACACGTGCGGCGGCGTTTGTAATTATCACCCTGCCGCTGGAACTGATTAGACCTCTTAGGAGCTGGTCTGGGCCAGTTAGTGGTCGTGACATATAGCAGGTTAGACTACTGCAATGCCCTACTATCAGGGAGCACCCACCCCTCTTTCAACACCTGACAGCGAATTCAGAATGCAGCAGTTAGAATTGTTACTAGGAGCAGACAGTACAACCATATAACTCCCATACTTACCTCTCTTCATTGGCTTCCTGTCAGGTACAGGATGGACTTCAAAAGCCTTCTACTTACTTACAAGGCTCTCAGAGGTCAAGCACTTTTCTATCTAATGGAACTTATTAATGTTTACCATCAAAGTCACCTGCTTAGATCACAGAATTCAGGTCTTCTTCATATTCCACGCATTAATAAAATAATAGTTGGTGATAAAGCCTTTAGTAACAGGGCCCCTAGCTTATGGAACAGTCTGTTATGCCACGCCCCCGGAGGACTTGTCATTCTACCTCACATTCCAGCACAGTTCCCAATTAGCCCTTTTCCCCAGCCTATTTAATGCTGCCTCACACTCTTCCCTGTGCTCAATATTAGGGTTTTCCTGGCTAGAGCTACTCCCATTCTCATTGATATTTATTACTTGATTTTTGGCTTCCTGACCCTGGTTTGTTCTCCGTCTACGTCTCCTGGTTTTGGTTTTAGTACTTTTGACTATCGGCTTCCTCACGGTTTACAGCTCCGCTTCTGGTTATTTGTTCTTTTGCACCGGCTAGTTTATCTACAGCTTTCGGACTTTGGATTGTTCTTTCAACCACGCCTTTGGAGTTTGCCCTGGTTTTCTGCATAGGGTCCTCACTACTTTCCGTAACACAGTCTCCCACCCCATATTCGGGATGCAGGCGGAGCGACGCGCCGGTTGGAGTATTTCTCGGTCACAGTTAATGGCAACGTCACATAGCACAAGGGAAGCTACAGAGTGCGAGACCACGGAGGTACTGTGCAGAGACTTCTAATACCTGAAGGCAAGGGACTACTGGTTCAGTAACTGACGACCACGGGAGACATTAGCATTGGAACAGAGGTACTGTACAGAGACTTTTACACCTGAAGGCATATTTTACAGGAAAGACTGCTGCCCCTCTGTATTCAATATAACCCTGGGAAGGACCTTTTGCTGCTGCAAATGCTGTTTTCGTTGTGTTTTTGAGTGATAGTGAATGTGAATGTAGTTGGAAAATAAAAAGGGCACTTATACAATACAAATGCTTGTCGCTGGTCTGTGTGTGCATTGGTGATTCTGGGAGATAAACAGAACTTGTGGTAATGTAGAGGGGCCCTAGCAGCCCGTTTGCATTGCTAGGTGGTGTAGTCGTACATGACGCAGGAACATTCCTCGCCCAAAGGGTTCACCTTACTGTGACAATGGTCAGCAATTCAAAGCGTGTACGCAGCATGAACAGAACAACACAGCGCTCAGAAAAAACGATCTGAAGCCAACATATTGGCTCTGCAGAAGAAAAGAGAAACACCGAACTACAAACACATTGCTGCCGTTACTTCTCTCTCCTGCTGTTGTAGCTTTAAGCTGTACTCAGTGGGCATTGGAAGTTGTACACCGGCTAGACTACTTTGCACCCTATTCCATATTCCCATTATGTGAATTTAAGCTTTTTTAAAAACAACATGAGCTATACAATGTGATCTCAAAAAAGGTTACTTATTACCTTAAGAGGCAGTAGTGTTCCAACCAAGTGTGGGCTTCAAACAGTTAATGCTGAAGTGTTTATACTTACTGGTGAGTATGTATAAACGTTTGCTCAGCCCCTGCTTTCTTGTCTTCATGAATAGAAAAAAAGACTCAATTACAAAACACATTCAATTATACAGAAACATGATAACAATTTTAATAAATCCATCCTCAAATTCAATACAATAAACAGAAAAGCACATAAACAATATTAAGCATCTGTATCCAAAGAAATAGATCACAAGGACAAAAACACAACAACTACTTATTCTGTTTCTTCCTCATTCAGAATACTTCACTAATTCTTTCCCACACTTTTCACTAGTGTCCATGCATACAGCACTTGCTTTCAGAGCAATATCTGAATCGAAGTGCAAAGCGGTAATAAAGCTGAATTACGCAAAGCTCTTAAGGCACTGGCCATCACGTGCTACTCGCACGGCCCTACCACTTGTTAGTCTCTAATGCGCAGCAAGCAAATTACCTGAAAGTGACTCTGGAATGGTAAAACTGTACAGTAAAGAGATTAAAGTAGAAATCATGAGCAGAATTTCACATTTAAGCTCAAGAACCCATGGATTTTAAGAAGAAGAGACAGGTATGTTTTGTGACTCACGATGATCCTCTTCTCGATCCAAAAAGGATTCATATTATCCCAATAGAAAAAGAGTCAAGTACCGCTTGGAATGGTTGATGTCCCATCAAACATGTGGTAATATCTCCGGAGGTTTATACAGTAGAAGCCTGGTTCACAATTCAAGCTAAACAAGACTAAAGAAACGAGTCAGAAGATTGATGTCAAACTGGGATTTAAAGGTCAGGAACACTACACTACATCGGGCTGTATGTGTGACAACAGCTACAGTATGCATCCCTCTCCCTTTGGTAGCTCAGTTGGTAGAGCAGAGAACTGTAGTAGAAACAACCAGGAATCCTTAGATCACTTGTTCGAATCTGGCTCAGAAAGAAGGCCCTTTCTGTGTCCTTTAATCAAAACGTAAACATAGTGAATTGCTTCCTCTTAGACGTTGATCGAAAGCTCTATGAACGATGAAGCAGAGACTCCTGATCTGAATTCTCCACTCCTCTGAGTGTCCTGTTTTCACCAAGATCAATCTAAATCAGTATGAGGGATTCTAACATATTTTTATGATTCAAAGACTCTGTAACTGCATATTTATATCATACATTCAAGCCTGTGCTCTAAAAGAAGAAATATAACAAATATAACCTCTGTGGTGTCACTGGTAAACACATCAACACTCTGGGTTGAAGATCCAGGTTTGCTTCTGGTTTTTCATGGCATCATTGCTTCAGCATCTCCAGTGTGTTTCTCGGACAGAAATTGCATTCATACTGTTTTTTCCAAATTCATTACCTACAGCTTTCTTCGAACAAATGTGGGAAGCTGGTGTTTTTTTTAGTATTTGTAATACTCTTCAGTGTCAGAACACTATCGGAGTGTTACGCTGAACTGACCCCTGAAACCTCACCCTATCACCTTCTGCCTTTCTTTTCCTTTTCACATCCCATGTAAAAACATTTCTAGTATATGGAAATATGGCGGTATTGGAATTAACACACAGAGTATATTATCAGTAGAAATGTAGGTATTTGACTTTGAACTACACTACATGGAGTTGTATGTTTGTGAAAAGGTATACCTTCCGCCCCTTCGACTGGAGTCATAATCTCTATCCCTTTATTTTATTCTGTTGATGCATATTTTTGCACATAACCTGTTACTTTTTTTGTTGTTTTGCACATTGCCCGTTGTTGTTTTTGCACATCGTCTGTTGTTGTTTTTTGCACACTGCCTGTTGTCTCTGTCTTTCTTTTGCTACACTTGTTGTGTTGTTGTTGTGTTGCTGTATTGTTGTTGTTGTTGTTGTGTTTTTTTTCTCTTTGTACTACTTATGTCCGAGAGCTAGCTAAATAGCATTTCGTTATACTATATACCATGTATATGAGTGTACTGACAATAAACTTGAACTTGAACTTGAACTTGAACTTGGAGACTGTTATGGTCGATATTGAACTATCAAAAGGTAGCCTGGCAAAGAACACACCATACTACAATGAATGTAAATGGGGATTTTTTAATTTTGGATCTGCATGAAATCATAAAAATAAGTGGTTGTATATTTTTCTGTTACAGAACTTAGATTGGATGCGGTATAACGTTTAACCCAAAAGCTTCACATAGATATACATGGAGATATAAACACACCAAGGTGCACAAAGCGCTACTAAAATAAAAAAGACAAAGAAAAAATACAGTAGTGGCAATTTCCCTAAGGAAAGAAATACTCCACATTAGTCTGATGCCACATTCTTCATTGGTCCCATTACATCACAGAAATATAAAAAAACTACTCACTCTTTGATCTCATCTAATCCAAGACACACAGAATATCACAGTCTTCTTTTAACACACTCTGAACAAGTTAAACAGAATAAGTACATTCTCAAAGAACAAAACAAATAATTTCCTCCACAAACAATGGTAAAAGAAACGCAAACATCTAACAAAAATGTATGACCATTCAACGTTGTGAACATTATTCCCACGAACTCACCCACACAGCACAGGAACCTCATGGGGGTCGGGATCACTTCATCCCTAAACATCCACCAAGAGGGGGTCGGCAAGATGGCGACCAGATCGCACATGTTTTGTTAAGCACTGAAAAATTTGGGGTATTTTTCCTCCAAAATATTGGTGAACGGAGAATAACATCGTGGTGCTTCTCTCCAGGATGATTAACGAGAGAGCAGATCATCTGGAGGCGTTGATTCGAAAGAACACAATGAGAATTGATGCCTTACAAAAATCAGTGGACTTCGCATTAGAGGAAGTGAGAGACTTAAGGTCAGATATGAAAGTAGCGAAGGAAGTGCTTAAAACGAATGAATACAAAATTACTGAGCTGGAGCAGAAGTTAAACGAGGCGGAAAGGTATCGCCGGTGATGGAACATGAGGCTACACGGCATTCCTGAGAAGTCAGAAGAGGACATTAAAGACACAGTGATCAATATCTGCAGGGCTGTGGTTCCTGAGCTCAAGGAGGGATTTAAGACAGAGGTAGACATGGGCTGGGGCGGAAGGAGCAGGGCGAAAATCCGAGAACCAAGATCATTTAGTTCATCACCAGATCTGCTGTGGAGGCGAGCGAGCAAAGACCTGCGAGTTTCTCCGATCGGAGCGGCTGAGGTTTGTGGAGGACCTGAGCGTGCTAGACGCAGCGGCGCACAGGCTGCTGTGGCCTTGGGTGAGAGGCGCCAGGGAGAGAGGACGTAGAGCCTACTTCGTGGGTGGAAAGGCTTACATTGATGGTCTGGAAGTGAAGCTGGAATAAAACGGAAATAAAGAAATGACTGTTTATATGGGATTTACTCTGATGGTTAAGTATTGTTTGTTATAGCGTTCTTTTATAAATGGTTTGAATATTACTTATATGATTGTTGAATTAAAACAACTATATATATATGTTCTTATCTGCATAGCTGTTAAAGTATACTTGTTTTTTTTTCTCTCCTGTGCTATTTGTGTATTTTATAGGGAATAAGGGCCCCTCGAGTTACATATATTTCAGTTTTTCATTCAAAACGTTTTTTCTTGTTAAAGGTTATATATGTCGTTATCGCTTTGTTCTATTAATGTCAGGGGTATTCATGATTTGACAAAACGAAAGGCTAATTTTTTGTACTGCAAGAGGTTTAATGCAGATTTTTATTTTTTACAAGAGACACGCTTGTTCTTCGGATTTGAATTTTTGGAAGAGTCAATGGGGGGGTGATGTTTGGTTATCATTTGGTAGTAATCATTCTTCGGGAGTTGCAATATTAAAGGGTGAATTTAAAGGTAAAATTATTAGTAGTAGAGTTCATCATTTAGGCAGATGGATAATTCTTGAAGTGGCTCTTAATGGGAAAATGTTTTTGCTTGGGAATATATACGCTTTTAATAATAAACAATATACCAGAGATTTGTTTCTTGAAATTGAAGAAGAAGTGAATAAGGTGAAGGACAAGTTCCAGGATATTTAAATTATTTTAGGGGGTGATTTTAACACAGTCTTTTATGTCAAGTTGGATAGATTCTCTGTACCTGCTAGATCTCCACCTCCTGATATGGAGTTGCACAGGTTACAGATGCAGCCATTCAAAGTGCACGGCACAGACACATACCAGGGGTAATTTGCTACGGCCTCACGCATTGTGACGCACGTTGACGCATAATACCACGGTAGATGATTGGTTGACCGACAGGGGCACTTGTGGTCCGTTGGTTGGTCGCAGAAAGATTTACAGTAAATGTCGTTACTGTGCCCATTTTAGCATTGAATATTCATATGGAATTTTACCACTGAAGGGAAATTTTAGTACCTGAGCATAAAAAGAATAGGAGCATACTGTAACACGTGTGAAGGCCATAAACAATATAAATTTTGGATCATAAACATACAGTATATGGCTGGTCTCGGTACTTGAAATAAAAAATACACACCAGTATTCCATTTCTCCCTAAACATTTTAAGCATCGAAGTCTTTAACTAACGTGATACCGGAGTCAACAAGCATACTTTTGGAATTTGATTAAAAGGGAATATAATATGGAATCGCATATCTAAAGAAATTAATAACGATATCATTATATTCATGTACCGCAACACAAGAATAGTGAATGCTGTACAATGTCTGTTGATAATGTTTTGTAGGGCTTTTTCAACACTCCTCATGTGACCTTGCAGGTAGTGCTGTGGGTTAGGTTTCTGACTCCCCCATCACATGTTCTGTGTTCTGTGCTGGAGCCATTACTCCCTTTTTAACAAACATTTCTTTGAAAAAATAAAACGTTTCCCTGGGTCAGAGATTAGATTAAATAGAACTTCACTCGCACCAAACAAATGTATATTTCTAAATATCACAACATGATCGAATTTAAGTCATTTTAATAACAATGAATACTCACCTATGAGTTACAATATAAACATTTATATTGATTTAAATCACGTTTTGATTTAAATGGCAAACACGTGTTTAAACATATGTGTTTTTTGATCCACAATCAGACAAATGCAACATAACTTGATATCTTCATCCTCTAAGTATCTAAATAAACTTTCAGCATAGCTTTCTCCCCGTTTAGATTTATTTTTCTTGGGATCTTGGGATCAAACGTGGAAAGATTAGATTGTAATTGTTTTTATTTTTTAAATACATTTTAGAAAAGTGTAATCTATACTAAAAAGCTGTACACCACCTGCTATAAAGATACATATTGTAATACTTTCGGGTTCGGATAGGACGGACACAAGAACTCAGACTTCAGAACTCAGAACTCAGACTTGCGGAGTTAAAGCAAATTAAAGTTAAAGCACCTTGAATTGAATTGAATTGAGAGAGAGAGCACAGCCAGGACAGACAGGCATATAACATACACTCCACAGACATTCACAACAGCAACATATCATAAAACGTTTCCACATACTATTAAATTATTACTTGTTTTTCAGGAAGTTAAAAAAACACTTGAATTCCTTATTCAGTCTCTCAAAATAAAATTATTTTTCAAGCAATGCAACTAACGTCGGGCAACGTGTTTTTTAAATCCAACATTGGCAGCCACATCTTAAATCTTGTCAGTCAGCTCAAATAACTCTATTTGAATTATGGCGATTCAAACAGCCTGGGATAACAAGTGGTCTCAAAGTCATCGAGCTCACAGAGCTTCAACAGCAGATGACAATTCCCTTAGTCCTTCCTTAATCTTCCTGAAATTGTCAGATTATGAGTGAATAAAAGCATTTTATTAAAAACTTAATAACATGTTTTTTAATCGCGTATCTAAGGAAATAGCAGTATAACCTTGTTCATGCACAAACAGTGGCATGTTACATTATTAATTTGGGTGTCTCCTCTTGCCAGAAAGCTCTAAATTGCATTTTGAGTGTGGTTTTTGACTTTTTTTAAATTGCAACCCATAAATAAAGCTGATACTGTTTAGACTTTTAATTATTTTAAACTGTATTACAGCAGCACAATGCACAATGCAACGTAAATTGCAAAAATCCACTTGGAATCTGTCCAAGCCCTACTTTGTCAGGCATTTTCTTTTACTGTAACGGACAGAAAAACTCCCTTGCTTTTAACAGAGCGTTTCATAATTTCTAACTACGAAAATTATTTAAACTGCGACACTTATCATTCAACCAGAGCTCGAAATATCACAAGGATCCTCAAGAGCACAGCAAAGACTGTATTAAAAGTATACTAGTGACAAACTAGTATACTTTAGATCTTTTTTTCTGAACCGGGGAAAATCTGATCATGTTTCTCTATAATAAAAAACATTATTTTACATATCACCTTTATGTGATATCACATACAAGGACAGCACATACAAGGGTTAATTGCACAATGGACCGCGCAAAGAAATTTAAAATAGTCTTTAGGTGTGACGGCAGGAGTGGATCGCAGAAGGCATAATCAGCAAATTAGGAAAACAGAGAACAGGGCAGGTGAGACGTGTATCCAGAGAGCGAGTGATCAGAAAAAGGAACAGCTTATACGCCCAGGTTTTACGCTCTCTCTCTGCTGAATGAATAAAAGCATTTTATTAAAAACGTATTTGCGTTTGTCTGGGTATTTACTTTGTGATCTGTGGTTTACATCTACTGTATTGCTTTGAGATGCCACTTTTAAAGGTGATATGTAAAATAAAGTTTTTTATTATTGTTATAGAGAAACATGATCAGATTTTCCCTGGTTCAGAAAAAAGACGATTAAAATCTGTAATCTTTCCACTTGTATGTCATCGGAAAATACAAGAAGTTTCTGCTTTGTGTAAGGATGGTATCAAAAAGTAATCTAAGTGGTGAGAAAGCTGTGCTCCTCAAAGCGCTTTACAGGATAAAAACAATAACAACAATAGTGTTAGGCTGGGCAAACGATTTTTTTAAAGAAATACAAAATGAGATATAATGATGTGTTCCGGCTTAGACATTAACGAGTACAACCCCCCTCTCTGCTGGACTGCTGGCTGTTTTGAATTAAACCGGTTTCACAGGTACTTTCAAAGTAGAAGGGGGCAAGATTTCCAGCGAAAGACACCTCCAACCCTCCAAAAGTAGAGTACTTGCTAGTTAAGAAAGCTAGGCTCATAAATGAAATCACTTTAACATGCTAATGCGTTTGTGTAACAGTCCGGGCGTGGCAATCTTCTAAAGTCAACTCGACTACGGCGAAAGGAACCCTTCTTTCATTGGAAGACAATGAACATATTCTAGCCCTAAATGAATTAATAGCAAACATGGTTTACATAAAATACATTTTTCCAAGAAAGTTTGGCCTTTGTCACTAATGAAAACACTAAAATAAAGACATAAATATAGAAATCTTAAATTTTTTAAAATACTTGACTTTGCTAAAATATATTTAAAAATAAAAACGATTACAAACGCCAGCAGAGAGAGAGAACAGGGGAGGGATTTTGGTTTTACATAGGGGCGGGGCTATGGAAATGAGGTCTATTTGGGAATGTGGAGTTACATGTTCTGGCTGTTTGTGAATTATCGTTGTTGAGTATAGTGTTGAGGTATTGATTTTGTGTAATGCTTTATGTTGAAAATTGAGCTGGATTTTATTTATGATAAAGAGGATAAACTGGGATGGGAGGAGGGTTTGTTTTGCATAAGGGGCGGGATTATGATAATTGGAGGAATTTGAGAGAGTTTTTGGTTTGTATTAGGAATAATTCGTACAAGATATTGAGATTTGCTGTTGTTTTGTTGAGATTTAACTCCGCAAGTCTGAGTTCTTGTGTCCGTCCTATCCGAGCCCGAAAGTATTGCAATATGTATCTTTAAAGCAGGTGGTGTACAGCTTTTTAGTATAGATTACACTTTTCTAAAATGTATGTAAAAAATAAAAACGATTACAATCTAATCTTTCCATGTTTGATCCCAAGATCCCAAGAAAAATAAATCTAAACGGGGAGAAAGCTATGCTGAAAGTTTATTAAGATACTTAGAAGATAAATATAATTTATGTTGCATTTGTCTGATTGTGAATAAAAAAAAAACATATTTAAACACGTGTTTGCGATTTAAATCAAAACGTGATTTAAATCAATATAAATGTTTATATTGTAATGCATAGGTGACTATTCATTGTTATTAAAATGACTTAAATTCTATCATGTTGTGATATTTAGAAATATAAAAGTCAATTAATTGTCCATAATATTGCTATTCTATTTTTTCAAAGAAATGTTGCAGTACACAAATATAATCAAATCGTTATTAATTTCTTTAGATACGCGATTCCATATTGTATTGGCAGAAAAGCTTAAAACTACCACTTTTTTACACGCTATTTCACGTTAGTTAAAGACTTCGATGCTTAAAATGTTTAGGGAGAAATGGAATACTGGTGTGTATTTTTTCTTTAAAGTACCGATTCCTGGAATCTGACTGGCTGACACCCTTCTGAAGTGATTCCATAATATCTGGTATACTGAAAAGAAAGCGTTGAAAAAAAAGCCTGGATTCTCATGTATCTGATACAAGTATCTTTTAATACAGTCCTTGCTGTGCTTTTGAGGATCCTTGTGATATTTTGAGCTCTGGTTGAATGATAAGTGTTGCAGTTTAAATCATTTTCGAAGTTAGAAATTATGAAACGCTCTGTTAAAAGCAAGGGAGTTTTTATGTCCATTGCAGTAAAAGAAAATGCCTGACAAACTGGGGCTTGGACAGATTCCAAGCGCTTGTACAAATGTGCTAAAGAAATTATACTTTGAGTTTACAGCTTGTCCAAAGTCATTCATTATTAATACTATTAGTAATATCTTTGGTAAAGGCTTTGATGCATAAATATTTCTGATAAAGGTAAGTTGTGTACTTTTGTACAACTGAGCAATCTTGCTTTCATAAAATATACCAACTTTTTAATGACTGATGATTAACATGCTGTAATACACAGTTTAAATTTAAAAGTTAAAATGCTGTACATGAGAGGTTAAGCTTTATTGGCTCCTCCTGGCGGTTTTACAAGGTGATGCCAGATACTTTTTGGCATGACGTCAAATGATGCGATTAACCCTGTGATACTGCTTGATACTGCGACAAGCCCACCGGGGTTTACCGCGAAATATCCCACCCATTTTTAATGGCTGCATCTGTACGTCTCTTTCAAGAATTATTTCAAATATCCCTTCCATAACCACCTGGTTACATAAACTCGGGTTTGTTTCTTCTCAACAGAAACGCTCTTTAGCTCTTTTAGCGTTATGCAGGGAACAGCGTCTGTCGAGATCGCTTTTGAGCAGGCGCGAAACGCCGTGTGCTGTCAATTTGATTTCATTTCGCTAGTAGCGGCGCCCGGCTTTTGTCTGTCAAACGTTAGGTTGCGCTTCTTCATGCTGCATCATCGGCATGAGTGGAGCTTTTTAAACGTCTGTACTTACTGCGCCCCATAAGAAATCATTTGTCCCCGTTCAAAAGAGATTGTGTGATGTCCTGCAGCGTTCGCAAAGCAAACCTTTTTGAAAAGAGGAATTTATTCTGCTTCCTGTGCGTGCAGTAGTTACAAAGTTGAACGTCTTTACATGATCTGCTGCAGTTTTCAGTCGGCGGGCTTTGTCAAATGGCTTGGAAAAACGCACTGTTTCGGCTCGGGAAACATCATGAGCAGTGTCCTGCATGTTTTCTGTGTATAGCTGTCTTTTAACGCATACAGAATTCATTTGAAATCATTGATTTCTCCAATTAACAAGGGTCCCTTTTTGAACCTGCGAGAAGCATTCTTTCAATGTAACAGATTTACTCTGGGGAAAGGCAGCATGACATTGAGAGTAGCTCAAGCTTTCAGCACCCGTATCGGACTGCGTGTATGCAGACACCGCTCAGAATCCCTTGTAAGATTCTCCCTCAATTCCGTTGTGCAGTGCTTTAGCGCTTTCAAAAGGCTTCACTTTCCTAGTCACATTCCAAGGCTCATCGAACCCGGGCTGTTTCCTCCATCGGTATAGTATTGCAGTGAGACAGCACCATGCCTGCAAGACTATGCCGTGCTAAACGCCACAGATTGTGTTTGTCCGTGTCAGTCGTCCTGCAGCCACGGGAAGTGGGACACAAACATGCTGCAATGCTTTCAGGACGTTAGGATTTGTTTGTGCAACATCCGAGAAGAGTACTTGTGGCTTGAATGTGAACTGTACGTGCCTCCCCCTTTCCTCTGTAGTGCATGAATTCCTCCCGGCATGCACCGGGGTAAAGTTCGAAAACGATTTTGGCACACCAGCAGCGTTTTCACGAAACCTCCTAGGGTTACTAGAACACTTGCTTTGTGTACAAAGTACATTGTGACTGTTTTCACAGCCTTCACTTTGTCGTTTTTATGACATTTTTTGGTCAACTCACTAATATTCTCTTGTCCATATCAACACAATGGAAACACAGAACGCCTTCAAACTAAATGCATTTTAAAGAAGACCCCCTTATTTTAGTATATTACCTATAGTGCTATATTCAAAAATGGTGCCAATATAAAACAAAAAGGTTTCACAAGCCAAAGCAAGGCTTGGAAAGGTCAGAGGACCTGCTTAGTGTGTAAAACACTTACTTGCAGCATTGTGGGTGCTGTGGTTTAAATGCTATTGTCTTGTGAACAGCATTCCCCTATCCCAGTGCATAGTGTCACATTAAATAAAAGCACGAGAAAAAGAGATTCAGAACGCAAAGCTGTGTCAGCCTTCTGTGTAAAAAATCGGTTGGCATATTATTGGAGCTGTTTTTAATATGCTGCTGAGTTAAAAAAATATTAATAAAATTTAGCACTTTAATAAGTAATAAGTTGTTTCACTTTCCCCCGCATCTTGTAAAAATATATTCACTGTTCAATTATACAGTTGTAACGTTGCCATAGCCTAAATGTAGTGGCTCTCTGAAGGCACCAGTTCTGTAGGGTTTGGGCATTTACTGATACAATTATTAATTGTAGCAGTAAATCACAAAGTTGATTCTTTTGATTGCTTTAGAGTCCAACCCTACGACATAACTCAAACAACGCACACACACAGGTATTAATACACGAGGATACATTTATTAATACATAGAATATGCATGTAAACCTAACAGATCTTATCGAGAGGGTTATCAGAATACAAAAGGTATATATTCAGTCAGTTACAAAGAGTTACACATATCAAGAGGACATATGTTCAGTATATCATTCATTTAGACCGTTTCGTAAATGAACTTGGTTATAACTTCTACATTAGATACTCAAAACAAATACATAACTCTTAGGAATTAAATTGATATCAACTGGTTTGGATAACAATTGAATTCTCGAGCTGCAATGCATTGAAGTTGAATACTCATCCAATCTCTGGGGATTCAGATCTCCTGTGGGCACAAAGAAACAGTTGCAGGCTTGTTGCTGTCCAATCCGCGCTCTCTGGCTAGGTGCCAGGCTGTGCTGTGCGGCTTGCGACGGTGCGTTGCTGTTGCTCACTGACCGGCTAGTTAGTGTTGGCTTTAACTAGCAAAGTTTGTGCACAGGAGAAAAGATGACTGTGGGTCCCAGCAAGTCAGGAAGAGGACCGGTTCGTTCCTGATGAAGCGCTAGTTCTGAATAGTGATTCAGCTGTCCACAGTTCCGACCTGTTCACGAGGCCTGCTGCTGTTGCTAACCTCGGGTGGATCCTCCGGTTACTCTCTGGCAACCTCCGCTCTAGACTCTTAGAACAAAGGAAAGTTCTGGAACTCGGACACACTGGCCATTCCGTGGTTGTCCGGGCTGAGTCTCAGGATGGTCAGGAGGCGTGCTGCGAGAATGTCCTGCCCTTGGGAGCCTTCTGCTCCTGGGCCGTCCTGCCCTGGAATTCTCCTTTGAATTCCCTTTAGAACAGTCCACAGAATTCTCCACTGAATCTCTTCTGAATCTTACTGAATCTCCCCGGCTCTCTGTGTTGCCTGTTTTTACCTGGAGGAACTTCAGCTCATTGATTGGCTGAATGTTCCATGGGCATCAGAGTCCCACGTGGGTTACTCTGCCTTACCAGTAACCCAGTAAGGTGAGATATGAGTCACTTACCCTTGACACTTAGGAATGCAGTCCAGATGTCCATCTGGCACTCCCTAGACAAATAGGCACCAATGGATGACCATTGATCATGATAGCCAGGCTTAGCTAAGTGCATCCCCCTTTGGGAGCTGTCCTTATCAAAGGAACCTGCATGAATAGTTTCTCTGTGGCTGCACCACAGAGATGAACAGAGAGATGAGGCCTAATTTGGGAAAGCTCAGAAACACTTAATTCTGCCTTATTAATAAGCCTAGCCGCTACATATCAAAACTGACTATCAAATAATAAGTTAAATACAAAACTAAAGAAAAAAGAGGGTAAAATATAATTCAAAATATTTTGCTAACAATGTTAACTGTTTATAAATCAGAAAATGTATTAACTAAGGAGTAGGATGGCACAGTTGTTAGTATGCTTTTTGTTTTTTTTCTTTTTCATAAATACTACAACGGTAGTACCTGATGTCTCAGTGGCTTTCAAAATTAAATTATGCATGCAAACCTGTGAACTAGAAATCATCAAAAGAATGCCTAACCCCATTAGGAAGTGTTCTTGTTATCAGTGTATTCCTCAACTTTCCCAAAATTATCTTTTTTTTACCAATATTGCTAGTCTTTTATCCTGCAATAACTCAGCCAACACTTAAATCCCCAAAAGCTGCTTGTGTTAATTTCTTTAAATCACAAATATCATATGTAAATACTGGCCATGTAATACTCTGCATTGTGGAATAATAGTGTAGCGTTTACAGGTTCTTTTCAGAACAAAGGACGAGTAGAGACACAATTAACAAACAAGCATTAGCTTTATTGGTTAACAACCACATAAAATATACACGCACATGAGGAGACTAACAGAACACGTACACATCGTTAGGGTGGTAATTACCTAACAACACACTATACTTTTACAAGACTATACAGGGCACTCAAACTACTAGGACATTATTTACACAGGTAGGGTCAGCCTCTGGTCATCGTGCTGAGCCTCAGACTCTCCCCGGCTACCACTCCCAGCATGCCCAGCGGTACTACGAGCGCCTAGGGGCCCTTCCTCCTCACCACCAGGCGAGGGCGTAACAATAGTTTATTTTAAAGGGAACTAGAGAAACTAGGAACTAGAGAAATCAAGAAAGCTGTCTTTTAATGCATACAGAATTCATTCGAAATCATTGATTTCTCCAATTAACAAGGGTCCCTTTTTGAACCTGCGAGAAGTGTTCTTTCAATGTAACAGATTTACTCCGGGGAAAGGCAGCATGACATTGAGAGTAGTTCAAGCTTTCAGCACCCGTATTGGACTGCAGTTAAAAAATCTGCGTACGCTGTAAGGCTTTTACTTCTTAATTAAACTTTTAAAATACGGGTTTCGAATAAAAGCAACATATTTTGTCTTCCTGGTGTGTAGAACAGATCAACAGGTCTTTTTTCTCCAATCAGAGGGGTGTCAGATGGTGTCAGATCGAAAAAAAAATCAACAAAGCAAATATCTAAAAAACTGAAGATCAACTATAAGACACAGCTAAACCTGAGGATAAAGGACCTGAGGAAAAACTCCAAAAAGAAAAATCCCCAAGAGATGCAGAGGAACAAAAAGAAAAGGAATAATTACAACAAGGAAATAAGAATAAGAAGACAAGAAAGAAAGAAAGAAAAAGTACACCAAAGGAAACAAGAAGGAAAGGGAAAATACAAGCAGCATCAAGAGAAGCCAAGAACTCAGCCATCAACACGAAAAACACCTGGTAAGCCCTGTTCTTTCTTCTCCTTTCTTGAAGAGGCCTCTAAAAAATTGAACTGCTTTGCTAGATAAAAGTTTAAAAAGTCTTTAGAAAAAGTTACCTTAAAGTTTAAATTAAACAAAATACCACTTGAGCCCACTACACTCAAAAGGCCAAAGTTGAAGAACCTGTTCCCAAGCAACAGGGGGCTGATTGTATTCAAAACGCCCGAGCCAGGCCGTCTGTTTGCTCTTCTCACCTGGGCCCATTGTATTTAAAAGAGCAAGATGAGTACAGAGCAGAGCACAGCCCCACTGGACCAGCCCTGCCCCCTAGCACAGTACTCCAGTACCCTGAGGACGTGAAAACTGTTAAGACCAGGAAACAGTACAAAGACTCCTGGATGAAAGAAAACCCAGAGACCCTCATTGCTGACTACTGCCAGGCAGGAGAAAAACACATAAAAACCAACCTGCTCTTTTTTACTGAGCATCCGAATGCCTGGCACACAGCTGTGTGTAAGAATTATACAAACACCACCAGAAGGGGCATCAGCAAAGGCAGGCAAATCTCCATAGGGGACGACAGCGAGGTAGAAGACACTGTCCTGACCGTCAACACTTACCACAATGGTACAGTGATGATACAGGGCAGTGAGGTGTCATGGAAATATAACTATCAAGGAAGCCACAAGAGAGAGTTCTCACCTGAGTAAGGTCTTTATTTCAATATTGCAATATTGGGAGCCCTGCTGCCACTTCGCAAAGTGCAACCAGAGACTCAATTTGTTACAAGCAGTACAGGGTTTTTATAAGACGTTGCGCTGTAAAAAAGTTCAGGACTTGGTCCCTTCTAAAACTTCCCCTTTCTCTAAGAGAAAACAGATTACATCATAGATCGAGAGAAGAAAAACTAGATTTGTTATTCAAAGCTTATCAGTTACTTTCAGCTAATTCTAATGACCCAGACAGCATATATTGTTTTGGTACATTGTCTTCTAAACTAACCTAAACAGTGTACTTTGTTGACGAACTGTTTTCTAAAATTCTGCACGCACTGTAGCACAGCAGTTACATCCTTGAAATACATTATCTAAAAGCACCAATATATTTTTTTCAAAGCTCTCTACATTTTTAAGAATCAATTTACTTATTAGATTTCCACTTCAGAGGCCACTCTGGAGCTTTTCGAGGAAAAGTTCACAGACCTTAAAACACAGGCCGACCTGGAGAAACCTCCCCCAGAAACAGGAGAGAGACCCAGCAGCCTGATGCCCGCCACACCGGAGAGTTCAGCTCCATCTGACTCGGAGCCCACAAACACAGCCTCAGCCACAGAACAGCCCAGCAAGAGTGTAGCCCTCGGCAACACGGAAACACACCACCTGGACACACACAGCCCACACCAACCCCCCTGTGACCACAGCACAGTGCGCCTCCTGAGAGAGAAACTCTCTGCTCTGGAGCTGGACTTCACTGAGTTCAAGGAGCTGATGCTGGGGAGACTCACAGAGGGGCAGACAGCACAACAGCTAAGAGACGAGGTTAACAAACACAGGAACGAATGTAAAACCTCCAACAAACAGCTCAGGGCACAGATGGAAGAGCTGCTGCGGGACAACAGTAAGCTGCAGCCTGAAGTAGCAGAGCTGAGAGAGGAGCTACAGCTCGCAGAGAGGACAAGAAGACTCTCAAAGACCAGCTGAGGAAACTCACTACTTCCCACTGCAACCCTGACTGCAACAGAACAGCCCTGAGAACCAGAACACACAACACACAACACCCACCACCAACCCACAAAGACACACCCACCTCCACACAACCTGACACCCCTACAACCCCCACCACCAACTCCCACTAACCCAGTACCCCCACCGTAGCAAACACCACACCCACTGCACCCCCCGGCACCCCAAATCCCCTCAGAACTCTACTGCCCAAAAGCACATCCACCTTGCCGAACACTCAGGGTGACCCACACACACACCCGGCCCCACCCAACTCCTCCACCTCACACACTGCACCCCCCCAAGCAGCCCCCCGCCCCTCCAGCAGACTGGACACCAGAGGCAGACGCATGGAAGTAGCCCTTCTCATCGACTCCAACGGGAGGTACATCGATGAGCACAGGCTCTTCCCGGAATTACAAACAGCAAAGCTCTGGTGTCCAACGACAGAGAAGGCCCTGCAGCTGCTGTCCAGGTCGGTACTGGGAGCCCCTCAGCACATCATCATCCACACCGGCACCAACGACTTGAGGACCCAGAGGGAGCAGGTGGCCCAGTCCATCAGGAGAGTGGCAGAGAGGGCCATACAGGAGTTTCCTCCCGAATTGTCATCTCCACCCTGCTGCCGAGACAGGACGAGCAGCACCACACCATCCAGAAAATCAATGCTGAGATCTCACGGTGCTGCGCCCTGCTCCCAAACGTCTATCTGGCCCATCACTCCACCCTTGGACCACAGCATCTACACGACCATAAACACCTCAAAAAACAGACCATTGGACTCTTCACAAAAACTCTGAAAGACACCACACTGGGCAGACACCCAAACAGCATCCCAGAGAGAAACAGGAGGACTACTAGAGGAACGCCCCAGCACCCACACCCCCAACCCAGACCAGCTCAACCCACAAAGAACAGAACCAGCACCACCCTACAGCCCTCCAACCCAGACCAACGACCGAACAGGACCAGAACCAGCTCCCCACCCCATGCCCCTCACCCAGACCAGCAGCTGAACCGGACCAGAACCACAACCCCTCCCCACCCCGCACAACAGCAGAGCCGGACCGAGCCCCTCCTGCACAGCTACGCCGCAGCCCTGGCCAGGCCAGCAGTCCCGGGCGGTTTGGAGCTGGGAGGAAGCAGCTCCTGAACCTCATCTGCACCCGGCTTATGAGCTGAACCCACAGCGACAGACAAAAACCCAGCACAATACTTGTTTCTGTTGATGATGTAAATATCCGACACAAATTTGATACAGTTCCAGAAAACAATTACAAATTGCAAAGATAATTCAAACGATAACAATGAGATTTCTAAAGATAAGTATGTGGAACATTCAGGGTCTGGGCTGGTCAGCATTTGGGCTGAAGAGCACTGATCCTGAATTTATCAAGGATGTAAAGGAGACAGACATCATGATCCTACAGGAGACATGGTGTCGGGGAGACTTGGCTACCCACTGTCCCCCAGGCTACAAGGAGATCATGGTGCCCTCTGTCAAAAAAACCCAAATCACCCGGGGCAGAGACTCTGGGGGGATCATTGTGTGGTACTGAGCGGAGCTCAGTCACTCCATACAATTAGTAAAGAAAGAAGAGTCACGAGTTTGGCTTAAAATCAAAAGAAATACCATCTGTACAGAAAACGAGGTTTTCCTGTGTGCTGTCTACATCCCGCCCTCAGAATCCCCCTACTACAGTAAGGGAATTCTCCCCAGTCTCCACACGGAGATCGGTCACTTCCAGGGCCAGGGAAACGTGCTGCTCTGTGGTGACCTCAACGCACGAACAGGCACACTGGCAGACTTCACCAGCACACAGGGAAATACTCATATATTCGGACAATCCCCTCTGTACCACACACCGGTCACCTCACACAGGTGCAGCCATGACACCACGGTCAACAGCACCGGGCGCTAGCTGCTGCAGCTCTGTCAAGGGCTGGGCCTGTACATCATCAACGGCAGGACTAGAGGGGACTCTCTAGGCAGGTTCACCTACAGCTCAGCTCTGGGTAGCAGTGTGATGGACTACGCCATCACCGACCTGGACCCCTCCTGTATCAGTGCCTTCACTGTCAGGCCACAAACTCCCCTCTCCGACCACAGCCAGATCACACTCTACATGAAGAGAGCACACCAGCACAGAGACACACTGACACAGCCCAGCCAGCTGTATGACCTCAACCAGGCATACAGATGGGACACAGACAGCCTAGACAGATACCAAACTGCACTGGGCCACAACAAAATTCAGACACTGATGGACACATTCCTAAACACTCCGTATCAAACCAACAAATTAGGCATAAACTTGGCCACACAAAAACTAAATCACCTATTCCACAAACTAGCATCAAAATCTAAGCTAAAAACAACTAAATCAAAAACCTACCAAAAAACAAAAGCAAAAGAAAAGTGGTTTGATACGGAGTGCAAAAACATCAGAAATGCACTACGAAAAGTCTCAAATGAAAAACACAGACAACCACACAACACAGATCTGCGACTCAGGTACTGTGACATGGTAAAACTTTACAAACACACGCTGAAAAAGAAAAGAAACATATACATAGACAAACAACTTGCAGAAATTGAGGAGTCACTAAATCAGAACTGTTTCTGGGAGAAGTGGAACAACTTAAACAAATCAAAACCAGAAGAATTGGCCATCCCAAATGGAACAATCTGGCAAACATACTTTGAAAATCTCTATGAAAAGCTCTCAAATACAAATCAATCAGACCAAAACACCATTTATGAAAAACTCAAAATTTTGGAATTGGCTATCAAAGACAACCAAAACCCCTTAGACTCCCCAATCACTGAGCAGGAGCTACTGGACAAACTCCAGGCCCTCAGACCACGCAAAGCCTGTGGCCATGATCGTGTCATAAATGAGATGCTGAGACACAGCAGCCCAAAGTTGCAACAAGTTCTTCACCCAAGGCCGCGGGGTGAGACAGGGCTACAGCCTGAGCCCAACACTGTTCAATATCTATATCAATGAATTAGCAGGAATGTTGGAGCAGTCTGCAGCTCCTGGTCTCACACTACACAACACAGAAATCAAGTTCCTGCTCTATAAGCAGATGACCTGGTCCTGCTGTCGCCCACAGAACAGGGGCTGCAGCAGAACCTGGCACTGCTGGAGCAGTACTGTCAGACCTGGGCACTGACAGTCAATCTGGACAAGACCAGCCTAATGGTTTTCCAGAAGAAAGCCAGACCCAGGGAAACAGGTACAAATTCACACTGAACAACAACATATTGGAGCACAGATCCAGCTACACATATCTCGGTCTCACCATCAGCTCTTCCGGGAGTTTTGACCTGGCAGTGAAGACAATAAGAAGGAGGCTCTTCAACATCAACCCACCAACAAGAATCTGGCTCCAAATATTTGAAAGTGTAATCCAACCTATTGCCCTATATGGCAGTGAAGTGTGGGGTCCCCTCACAGACCAGGATTACACCCAATGGGACAAACACCCCACAGAAACTCTGCACATGGAGATCTGTAGAATCATCCTCCGTGTGCAGAGAAAAACTCCTAACAACGGGTGCAGGGCCGAATTAGGCCTGCTGAGCCAAGAGCTGAGCCCAAAACAGAGCCCCCTGAGCCAGCTGGTCCTGAGCCACACCAACACTAACCAGCCTCAGGACAGCACTGCTAGAGCACCACAACCCAGACTCAACCACATCACAGCACAGATCAAACAACAGTATCTCACACACTGGGACACACACACACAAACACAACATAAACTGGAATGTTACAGAACCTTAAACAGACAATACACACTAGCTGAATATTTGACCAAAATAAAAAACAACAAACAGAAACAGACCCTGACGAAGTACAGGCTCAGTGACCACAACCTGGCCATAGAAACGGGGCGACACAGGCAGACCTGGCTGCCCAGAGAGGACAGGCTGTGCTCCCACTGCCAGCGGGGAGAAATAGAGACAGAGGTGCACTTCCTACTGCACTGTGACAGATACTCTGGGATTAGAGAAACATTCTTCCTGAAATTCAGAAATCTAATCCCAGAGTTCCCACACCTGCCAAAACCACAACAGGTCCCAATCTTACTGGAAGAGGGAGGAGGGAACTCAGTTGATCTGGCAGCCCAGTATGTGATCTCCTGTCACAGCCTGAGGAACAGTGAGTCCGCCTCCCAATAATGCTCCAGCCGCCTAGAGTATATGTAAATATTTTATAATATGTAATTGTTGTAAATGTCTGTAACATGTCTGTAGATTTTATTTTACTTCTATTTTTTGTTTTGTTCTATGTTAATTTTATTATTTTTATTTGCTTTTAGCAACACTGATTGTACCCATCGGTCATGCTAATAAAGCACCTTGAATTGAATTGGTGTCAGCCAATCACCATTCTGAAGCAGTACCGTAATCTCTGGTATAGGGATACCCCAGAATTCTGTCGCATTTTCATTTTAGGAAATTATGAAATGCTTGGTTAAAAGCAAGGGAGATTGTCCATTATAGTGGACATAAAAACAAGAGTTTACTGCGGCGTTATTGGAAACCCAATTTTAACACAAATCGGCGGCATTATATCCTAGAAGACACAGACCGGCGCCAGTGGGAGCATAAAAGAAAATGCAGACGAACTAGGGATTTGAAAGTTTCCAAATGCTTGTACAATCAATGGAAATGTTCGAAAAATGTGCAAAAGAAATAAAAAATAATTTATTCCTTTATCATATTGGCTAGCTAATGTCCTCTCTTTGCTAGTTACCTGTGGCTGTGTTTCTGCATTGCGTAGCAACGAGTGACTATAATCTCAGGCGGAGGAACGTAAACAGCTTAATTTTCGTGTTTAAATATTTTTTTTAATTAAAATTCATTCTATAAAGCAATCACATATCTGGGAACCATTTCATAAAACTTTGATGCTTAAAATGTTTAGGGAGAAATGGAAGACTGGTGTGTATGTTTTCTTTAAACTACCATGACCAGCCTTATACGGTACAGTTTACATACGGTAATATGTTTATTTTCCTAAATTAATATCGCTTATGACCTTCAGAGGCGTTATGCTCCTCTTCTTTTTATGCTCAGCTACTAAAATTTCCCTTTATTGGTAAAATTTCATATAAATATTCAATACTAAGCGGATTAAAATGTGCACAGTAAAGAGATTAAATGATTAAATCTTTTCACTACCAACCAATGCACCACGAGTGCTTGACCTTGGAACGTTTGCCCAGCGTACTAATATAGGCACATCCCGTAATTTTGACTTCACTGTGTAATGAAGAAATTTTAAAGACTACTTCTTAGCGTAGATAAAAAAGCTTGGATTCCCATGGACAGTATCTTATACACATATCTTTTTCTGTTGTCTTTGTTGATCTCTTGAGGATCCTTGTGATATTTTGAGCTCTCGTTGAATGATAAAAGTGTCGCAGTTTAAATAATTTTTGTTGTTAGAAATTATGAAAAGCTCTGTTAAAAGCAAGGCAGTTTTTATATCTGTTATAGTAAAAGAAAATGCCTGACGAAATAGGGATTTAACAGTTTTTCAGTGCTTTTACAATCGATGGAAGTGTTCAAATAAATGCGCTAAAGGAATAAACAAAAAAGTAAGTTATTCCTTTTTCATATTGGCTAGCTAATGACCTATCCTTGTTATTAAGATCAACAAAATGCTGTGGTGGGTGTTACTTTTTGTCGAAAAAATAAAGTATTTTCAATTAAAATGATGTTTGCAAATAGTGTGGACCCGCATAATACTTTGAGTTTTACTGGTGGAGCTCATACAGCTGTGTCTGGATATGTTTATGTTCCGAAATCAATATCTTTTATGAGCATGTGAAAGGCATGGTGAATCGGAGATTCTCAAAAATTACTGTACTTTGCATGATTTGAAACAAATGCGTGATTGCAAAGTGCTGTGGTGTTACATTAACAAAGACGGTCAATGAAAAAAGAATGTGGAATCCTTATCAGTTAACCCCCTTTTCTGCCATAAACTCCTGTTGCTTAGAAGTCTTAGAAGACGGTCAATGAAAAAAGAATGTGGACCAGGGCAATTCTTTGAGTTTACAGCTTGTCCAAGGTCATTCATTATTAATACTACAAGTGATATCTTCGGTAAAGACTTTGATCTCGGCGAAACCTGAGCCGCAGTTCCTTCTTAAAACGTTATCTGGTGAGCTTTTCTAGAATCTTACTTGTATGGATGAAACCTTTAATGTGTTGCTAGGTTAAAATTGATGACTTCAGTTGGCAATTCCCCTCTTGATTTCTGGTTTAATTGCTTTATTACAGGGGTGCTTTTATGATGGCAGAGCCAAGTTCAGGTACTTTGCTTGATGGAGGAAGCTCATGTCGCAGGATGTGGGCCATTAAGGCAGTAAAAGGCTGGGAGTGATTAAGTTATGTTGATTTCCAGGGTGGTGTCAATGTTGCCTCTCACTCAGGGGGGCGACTGCAGTTGTCCCAATGAATACTGTCTAGCAGGAACAGTTAGGTATCGAGACTTGGAGGTGTGAGCAGTCGCTGAGCTGGTAATAGCCATACCAAGGGAGGAAGAGGGAGAGCCGGAGAGTGAACAATGAACTAATAAGGTCCCATGATGCCTAGCTCAGCACCCCCACAGTCCTCAATCAACACAAGCTTCCTCCTGGAAAAATACTGGGCAAACGCGATTCTGCCAGGGACTGGCAATCCCCTGAAAGGGACTGGCTAAGGAGAGGGATAAAAACACCTGAAAGGAGGACAGAGGGCCCTGGGAACTCCCACTGGACCCTAGAGACGACACAGGCAGCGCCAGGGAAGCTGCAGAGTGCGAGACCATGGAGGTAAGCACCTATTAATCCAGAAATTGACAACTACGGGAGACATTGGCATTGTAACGAAGGTACTGTACAGGGACTTTTTAATACCTGAAGGCAAAGGACAAAGAACCCGACTCAGCAAACGGATACAAACTGAGCGGTTATAGAGTGCAACTCGTTGGAGGATTTCGAGTGTAACCTGAACGGAGATCGGGAAAATGAACTGGGTGAAACCCCTCTCCTTAAACTGGTTGTTTGTCTCCAAGCCATCAACGACTTCCACCTATATAAAGAAGAACTATGGTAGTGGCCTCCCTTCAATACTTTACAAAAAAAGGACTGCTGTCCCTCTGGATTTCATTGTGCCCCTTTGAACTATTCTCTTGTTGTTGTGGATGTTCCTTTTTATGCGTCTTAGAATAGTAGATTGTGTTGATGTATGTCGAAAATAAAAAGGGAACTTAACTGATACTAATGACTATTGCTGGTCTGTGAGTGCATTTGTGATTCTGGGAGATAAACCGAACCTGTGGAGAAATAAGGGGGGCCTAGCACCCTGTCTGATTTGCCAGGTGGCGTAATCGTGCACGAGGCAGGAACAGTCCTCGCCCAGAGGGTTCACATTACTGTGACACTCATTTCGGACTCTGTGATCTGCTCGACCGGAAAGGTCTGTTGTACTACTACTACAAGAGAAGTAGAGTCTGGAAGAAGTGACAATTTCATGATGCTTTGGAAGAAAATGTTTTTTTTTCCTTTGAAATCTAAATGAATCAGAATGTGCAAAGGACAAACTCTTGGTTTGGTTTAAAGATAAATGGTTTTAAAACAGACAAAATCTAGAAAACACGTGTTTCTCACTTTTGGAAAAAAAATGGACTGGGGGTAATGGTTTACTAGTAGTACTGCTGAGCTCACTGTGTTACAGTCCACTTGTGTTACAGCAGGGCCAGTGGTGCAATGGTTAATGTGTCTCACTAGGAATCAGGAGTTTGTATTTCGACTCCTGCCTGGCTTGCATTGCTTTTAAATGCATCAGGCTACTCAGTAAGGAGCCTGTTCTACTTATTGTATTGTAAGTGTACCCAGTAAGAGATTTCCATCATGTAAATGAACTGCACCTGACAGCTTTAGAAAAACAAGTGAGGGCTCAGTGTTGCTGCCATTCTGATTAGCACACACTGCATCAGTTATGAACCCGAATTTATCAATTATTCTGATCAGTGCATCAACACGTAGTCCAGATGAAACATAGAAATATTCTCTTGTCTGTGTCTCTTGTTTGTATATAGCTGAATGTCCCTGACAAAGTAATGTTTGTTTTAATTTAAGAACCGCATTTGTGTTAAAATATACCAGATACATTTACGTTACTGCTCATGCCACACTCAGTTGTAAGTAGTTAAAACATAAACTCAAACAACAGCTGTGGGTTTGAATCTGAGCATGTATCAGATTACAACGCCTTTTACTTCCACTGACAAATGATAGAGATTAGAAGAGAGATCCTTCAGACCAGCAAGCAAACCCATAGCTGTTTCGGTTTTCTATCTAGGCAATGTTGGTGTCTGCAATAGTATAAATGAAAGCGTTATGCAATTTCTGTGGCTTCTGTGCGAACGCAAAACGTGTTGTTATCTGAAGAATTGATTTCCATGGCAGAGGGTCCAAGTGATTTAGCATTTTTAAAGTAGCAGAAAAGGAGAAACAGAACTTTGCCTTTGGCGTGTAGGGACAGGACAATGTGCAGGAGACACCGTTGTAGCGGCAATGCTTGTTAATAAGACAGAATTAAGTGTTGCTGTGCTTTCCCAAATGAGGCCCCATCTCTCTCTTCATCTCTGTGGTGCAGCCATAGAGAAGCTATTCATGCAGGCTGATTTAAAGATAAGGGACAGCTCCCAAATGGGGATGCACTTAGCTAAGCCTGTCTATCATGATCAATGGTCATCCATTGGCGCCTATCTGTCTAGGGAGTGCCAGATGGACATCTGGACTGCATTCCTAAGTGTCAGGAGTAAGTGACTCATATCTCACCTTGATCAACCAATCAGGGACTGGTAAGGCTGAGTAACCCACGTGGGCCTCTGATGCCCATGAAACTTTCAGCCAATGAACGAGCTGAAGTTCCTCCAGGGAAAACAGGCAACACAGAGAGCCTGTGAAACTATTCAAAGGGACTATTCGAAGGAATTTCTAAGGAGAATTCCAGGGGTGCGAGACAATTCCAGGGCAGGACAGCCCAGAAGCAGAAAGGCTCCCAAGGGCAGGACATTCTCGCAGCGTGCCTCCAGACCATCCTCAGACTCAGCCCGGACAACCACGGAATGGCCAGTGTGTCCGGGTGCCAGAACTTTCCTCTGTTCTAAGAGTCTAGAGCGGAGGTTGCCAGAGAGTAACCAGAGGATCCACCCGAGGTTAGCATCAGCAGCAAGCCTTGAGAACAGGTCAGAATTGTGGACAGCTGAATCACTATTCAGAACAAGCGCTTCATCAGGAACGAACCGGTCCTCTTCCTGACCTGCTGGGACCCACAGTCATCTTTTCTCCTGTGCACAAACTCTTGCTAGTTTCAGCCAACACTAACTAGCTGGTCTTCAGAGAGCATCAGCAGCGCACCGACGCAAGCCGCACAGCACAGCCTGGCACAGAGCCACGGAGCGCGGATTGGAAAGCAACAAGTCTGCAACTGTTTCTTTGTGCCCACAGGAGATCTGAATCCCCAGAGATTGGATGAGTATTCAACTTCACTGCATTACAGCTCGAGAATTCAATTGTTATCCCAACTAGTTGATATCAATTGAATTCCTAAGAGTTATGTACTTGTTTTGAGTATCTAGTAGTGTAGAAGTTATAACCAAGTTCATTTATGAAACGGTCTAAATGAATGATATACTGAATGTATGTCCTCTTGATATATATAACTCTTCGTAACTGACTGAATATATATCTCTTGTATTCTGATAACCCTCATGATAAGATCTATTAGGTTTACATGCATATTTTATGTATTAATAAATGTATTCTTGTGTATTAGTACCTGTGTGTGTGCGTTGCTTGAGTTATACCGCATGGTTGGATTCTAAAGCCATTAAAAGAATCATTTTGTGATTTACTGTTACAATTATTAATTGTCCCAGTAAATGCCCAAACCCCTACAGAACTGGTGCCTCGTGAGAGCACACTACACCGTATTTAACAGGATTTGAACCTGCGCAGGGAGTTTCCAACAGATTTCGAGCCATGACTACAGCTACACCCCCCCCCCATGCTGCTGATGCTGCTGCTGATGCTTTATTCCTCCTACAATCTAACACGGAGTCCGAGGTGGCTGTGGAAAACTTTTTAAAGTTGCTCTCCGTTAAAAAAAAACGTTTGACAAAATACATGCCAGCAGACAGAAACGCCTCCGGATGTCAAAATGCATCTTTGTCAGACAGAAAAGACATCAACAAAAAAGAAATGTGGACAAGGATTTTACAAGCTGCACCACACTGCACTTTGAAAAGCATTTACATTAGGATTAGTCACAGGAATTGCCATTGATTTACGCACTTACAAACACGATGAAAAAAAAACAGAACAAAAGCATTCAACTGCTGCAGTTGAATATACTGCCATTGTGTGTCGAAGCAGTATTTGACTTCATCCTACTACTGCAACACGGGGCAAATATGGAAATTTCACAGGATGTGGGTCATTGAGGCAGCAGCAGGCTGGGATTGATTAGGTTATGTTGATTTCCTCTCACTCAAGGGTGGTGACTGTAGCTGTTCTTATAAATTCGGTCTAGCAGGAACAGTCAGCAACAACGGTCATGCCCAAGTCGTTCAGGAAGCAATTAGGTATCGATACTTGGAGCTATGAGGAGCCGCTGAGCCAGTTTTATCCAGACCAAGGGATGAGGAGGCAGAGCTGCAGAGTGAACAGGTGATAAGGGACCATAACACCTAGTTTGGCATTCCCACACCCCTCAAACAACACAAGCTTCCTCTTGGAAAAATACTGGGCAAACCCGATTCTGAGAGGGACAGTGGAAAACCCCCTGAGAGGGATTGGTTATGGAGAGGCATAAAAACACCTGAGACAGAACAGAACAGAGGAGGCTCCCGATTCCCACTAGACCCTGGAGATGACGCAGGCAGCACAAGGGAAGCTGCAGAGTGCGAGACTATGGAGGAACTTTGCAGAGACTTCTAATACCTGAAGGCAAGGAACTACTGGTTCAGTAACTGACGACCATGGGAGACATTGGCATTGGAAGAGAGGTACTGTACAGAGCCTTTTAACATCTGAAGGCGAGAAACAAGGAAACTGGCACAGCTAGCCGATTCAAACTGAAGGGAATGTAATACAGCCTGCAGAGTATTTCTATTGTTACCTGAATGGAGACTGGGGAAATAGGACTGGGTGATACCCCTCTCCTCCAAGTGGGCCATCAGAGACTACAGGTGCTAAGAATGGCCTCTCTTCAGGATTTTACAGGAAAGACTCCTGCCCCTCTGTATTCATTATGACCCTGTGAAGGACCTTTTGCTGCTGCAAATGCTGTTTTTATTGTGTTTTTGGCTGATAGTGAATGTGAATGTAGTTGGAAAATAAAAAGGGCACTTATACAATACAAATGCTTGTCGCTGGTCTGTGTGTGCATTGGTGATTCTGGGAGATAAACAGAACCTGTGGTAATATAGAGGGACACTAGCACCCCATTTGTAGTGCTAGGTGGCGTAGTCGTACACGAGGCAGGAACATTCCTCGCCCATAGGGTTCACCTTACTGTGACACCCTTTATAAATGTTTGGCGTAGAATTGGCAGGAACTCCCACACGCAGAAGAAATGTAGAAGTGTAGAAGAAATGGAACAGGAGATATGGCTCCCATATGTGAGTATGGTTTACGGGAGTACAGTGAGCCCATAAGTTTAGAGGAGAGAAAGGAGAGAAGTATGAGGAATGGAAGACACAGATGCAGCCATTATTGAGGGCACAGAGATTAACTGAGGCACAACAGATAGATTATATTATGAGCACATTGGAGGGGACTGCTAAATGAGAAGTTTTACTTTTGGACTTCGTGAACCAGGCAACAGTTTTAGGGATTTTCACTGCACTAGATGAACTGTTTAAGGAAAAGCCTTCAATAGCAAGACTTAGGTATGAGTTTTTCACAGCCAGACAAGAATTTAGGGAATCTTTGGCTGCTTTTATCCTCCGCTTGCGTGAGCTCTTTAAAATTTGGAGGGATGAAGAACTAAGATAGCTATTAGTTGAGCTAGGTCATACTTTCTTCACTTCCTTCCAGGGATTCACAGAGAGACCAACGCAGGGTACACCAGCCAGGAATGGCAATAGTGCCTCACAAGCAAGAACAATGGGACAATTTAGGCGGCCCTATCTGTTTTCAGTGCAACCCAGCGGGACATATACGACGCGACTGCCCCCTTAAAACGAACACATCCCTGTCCTTTAGCCAAGGTTAAGGCACGTGGGTGGGGAGACAGAGACAGGACCAGCTGGAGCAGTACCTGTCTTTGTAGGAGAATGTCCTAGTGTTGAGGCGGAAGTGGATGGCATCATGGTCCCCTGCGTGCTGGACACTGGGTCCCAGGTAACCTTGTTTAGTGAACGTTTTTTTTCAGAAACACCTGGGCTACCGACCACAAGGGAAGGGCTCCCCCTCTTATCTTAAAGCCTTTCAAGCCCAGGTCCCTCGGCAGTCCCAGAGTGAGAGGGAGAGTATGTTCACCATATGCAGGTGAATGGGATGCCAAAAAGAATCAGAAAGATGAATCGGGAGGGCCAGGCTGACATGACAGATGAAAGTTCAGATTCCTCCAAACAGTGAAATGGTGGTGTGGGCCCGGGTGCCAGAGTGCTCCCAGCGAGAGAGTCGCTCCGTGTTAGTGAAACCATTGGAGGCATAAGTGGAGTGGCAGGTGGCTAGGTCCGTGGGCTGGACCAAGGATGGACGATCCCCATGCGCATACAAAACCTACACCCATATCCCTTAGATTTCCATTTACGACAGCCACTGGCGGAAGTGAGTAGAATAACAGAAGATAATGTCTACGGGGATCGGGATGTCTTTTTACAAAGTGTGTCTCCAGGAGTAGTAGAAGTGGGTGTGCGGACTGCCCAGTGTGGAAGGGGTGAAACACTGCCTGCCCTTTCAATCCAAGGTGAAGGGTTGACGGCAGCTCAACAAAGACGACAGGATGAGCTTTTGGATAAGTGGCAAGAAGTAATTGCAGCCCATGAGGAGGACTTTGGGAGGACAAATGCCATCCTTCACCATATTCCAACTGGTTCAGCACCTCCTACCCAAGAATGGTATCTTCCTATTCCCCCATCTCTATACCAAGAGTTGAGGCAGTTACTACATGGAATGTTGGAGAAGGGGGTTATTCACGAGAGCAGTTGTCCATGGGCAGCCCCAGTTGTCTTGGTAAAGAAGAAGAATGGGTCATGGAGGTTGTGTGGATTACAGAAAGTTGAATGCGGTGACCCATAAAGATGCTTTCCCGCTCCCCTGCATTGAGAAGTCACTGACAACACTGTCACAAGCAGAGTGTTACTCTACTTTGTACTTGGCCAGCAGATAATGTGGAAGTTAGTGAACAGGACAGGGAAATTGTGTAATGCCCCTGTGATATTTCAACGCCTGATGCAGTGCTGCCTTGGGCCAATGATAAATGAGTCACTACTGATATATCTAGATGATGTGATTGTATACTCGCCCACCTTTGAGACTCACCTACAGCAACTGGAACAGTTGTTTGCAAAACTCAAAGAGCATGGTTTAAAACTACAACCTCAGAAATGTGCTCTCTTTCGGAAAAAGGTAAAGTACCTGGGATCATGTGGTAGTAAAGCTGGAGTTGAGACTGACCCTGAGAAAGTATCTGCGGTAGAAGATTGGCCTCGTCCTTTGATAGTACGCCAGGTATGCTTGTTTCTGGGTTTCGTGGGATTTTACTGAAGATTTGCAGATTTCAAAGATTACAGCTCCATTGAATGCCTTATTGTGTGGCACAGCTGCCCTTGGGAGAAAAGGAAAGGAGGTGGATTGGACACTGGCCTGCCAGGAAGCTTTTGAGACACCGAAGGAGAAGCTGCTCAGTGCCCCAATCCTAGCCTATGCAGATTTCAGATGGCTGTTCAAGCTTTACACTGATGCCAGCCTCCAGGGATTGTGGGGGCAGTGTTGGCCCAAGAGCAAGAAGGAGTTGAGCTGGTCATTGCATATGCCAACCGTAGCCTTCATCCTGCAGAATGAAACGATCAGAACTATAGTTTGTTCAAGCTTGAGCTGCTGGCTTTGAAGTGGGCAGTCACAGAGAAATTTAAGGACTACCTGTGGGGAGCAGAGTTTACGGTGTTTACAGATAATTACCCACTAGTCCATTTGGATACTGCCCACCTTGGTGCAACTGAGCAGAGGTGGGTGACTCAGTTAGCAAAGTTTTCATTTGATATTATGCTACGGTGCTAAACCGTAATGCTGATTTATTGTCAAGGAGGCCAACTGTCATGATTATAGTCCCCCCTCCTTAAGGGTGCACCAGCCCTTTCACTTGAGACTTTATTCTGCGCACCTGATTCCTATTCCCAGCCCACCTTAAAAGCCAGGCGCTGACGCTCATCCGGGCTCTGCATCTGATTTCCGTATCGTGAGAGTCCGGGACCTGGAAGCGCCTGGTCACGTTAAGGTTTTAATCTCTGTTCCCTTTCCTGTTCCCTGTCCACCGGTTCCGACCCGGCCTTCATGTTTTAATTCAGTGTTTTGATGGATCTCCTGGTTTTGGACTTGCCTTTGTGTTTTGGATACTCTTTAAGGACTACTCTTTTGGATTGTTCGCCTCGGCCACACCTTCCCCGTGCACCAGCACACCTTGGACACGCCCCCCTGTCTTCAGCCCTGTATTCCTGCATGACGTTTCCCTAGTGTTTCCCCACTTCTTCGGATTGTGTTGTCCGCATAGGGTCCGGAAAGAACTGTTCGTTACACCAACAACTATTGCCAAGGTGTCCGCTCAGGAGCACAGGAGGCAGTTTCAGTAGAGACAGGAGCAGGGACTGGGTTGCCTCCAGAGTTCTATGTTTGGGGGCCCTGACAGCAAAAGGATCTGGACCTGCAAGTAATATGAGGAAGATTTGAGCAGGGGAAATCTAGCCAGGATGTAAAGCAACACTGTTGTCAAGCAGGGGTCCAGAAGTATCTCCCCCTTTGGGGTCAGATGAAGGATCAAGGGGGGGTGAGGCAGAGGGAATTGGGGGGGCTGGTAAGAGTATACAAGTAATTGTGCCACCAAGATATAGAAATGAGCTCTGTCGAGAATACCATGAGATAATTGGTCACCTGGGTAGCCAAAAGGTGCATTCGGATGTGCGCCGGAGGTTTTACTGGCCTGGGATGGCAGAGAACCTGAAGGTTTGTGTTCATGCGTGTAGGCAGTGTGCCCTCAGTAAGGTCTGTCCTCAAGAGGGGGCTCCCTTGGTTCCCCATGTGACTTCATACACCTTAGAGGTATTAGGCATAGATTATCTGGCATTAGGAAGGCCAGTGGACACATATCCATATGTGCTGATGATGACTGACCTATTTTCCAGATATGCTTGGGCCATGTCCACCAATGATCAGTCTGCAGAGACTACAGTGAAGGCCCTGTGGAATCATGTAATCCAGTCATTTGGGTGTCCTGGAAGGATACACTCAGATCAGGGGCCTGCATTTGAGTCTGCCATGCTAGCCCAGTTAGGTGGGATATATGGTTGTCAAAGAGCAGAACTACACCATACCACCCCCAGGGTAATGGGGCAGTAGAACTGTCTTTGCTGGAGTCACTCAGGGAGGAGGAGCAGGAACACTGGGCTGCAAAGCTTCCAAAATTGATCCATGCATATAATAACACTGTTCATGAGAGCACAGGTCTGGTCTGTCCCCCTTCTTTGTGATGTTTTGGAGACATGCACGCCTGCCAGTGAACATGATGGTGGGCGCACCCCCAGAGAATAGGGATGAAACTTTGGAAGGTTGGGTGCATACACATCACGAAATGCTGCAGCAGGCATACCGACAAGCCCAGGGCCACATGCAGCGTTGTTGAGAAAGGGACAAGCATCATTATGACCGGAGAGCTGTTGACATGCCTTTGCTTCCTGGGGATAGGGTGCTCATCCGGAACTTTAGGAGGCAAGCCAGGGATAAGTTAGCTCCTCGGTGGGGGCCAAAATTCCATGTGGTAGTGGGACCCGTGACAGACCAGAGTCCGGTATACAGGATTAGGCCTGAGGGCAGGGAAGGCACTGAGAGGACACTACATCGCAATAACCTGTGTCTCTGCAACATCCCTCAGTTAGAAGACAGCCAGGACCAAGAGGGGTTAGTGTCAGAGGAAGGCACAGGGCAGGTAACAGTAGTGCAAAGAGAAGCTAAGTCTCCAACCAGAGGGTTTCCATTGTTGTGGACTTTTGCACCCCGAGCAGCTTCTCCACCTGAGGTTACTTGCAGGGAACCACAAGAGGGACGGAATGGGCCACAACCAGGGCCCAGTACCCACCATGAGCCTGAGGAGAGGACCGCTGAAGAAGAAAGTAGGATAGTAGAACTCAAGGCGACAGAGCATGAGGGTATGCTGCGCAGATCAACTAGATCCACAAAGTGTTCAGCCTGCGTGGTACAGAGAGTAGCCTGTGGTCGGGACCACCATGCTTCGGGTGGTGGGGAGTGAAACAGGATGTGGGTTATTGAGGCAGTAGCAGGCTCGGATTGATTAGGTTATGTTGATTTTCTCTCACTCAAGGATGGCGACTACAGTTGCTCTAATGAATACAGTCCAGCAGGAACAGTCAGTAACAACAGTCACACCCAAGTCGTTCAGGAAGCAATTAGGTATTGATACTTGGAGGTGTGAGGGGTCGCTGAGCCAGTTTTATCCAGACCAAGGGAGGAGGAGGGAAAGCTGGAGAGTGAGCAGGTGGTAAGGGCCTATAACACCTAGCTCGGCACTCACACACCCCTCAAACAACACAAGCTTAGCACACACTGCATCGGCTATGAACCTGAACGTTTCAATTATTCCAATCTGTGCATCAACACGTAGCCCACATGAAACATATAAATATTCTCTTGTCTCTCTCTTGTTTGTATGGGTGACCTAGTGGTGAAAAGCTGTCTGTTATGCAAAATCCACTAGATGGCACTGCCTCTTAGATCTCGGTGTCTCAGTTCCTGCCAGTTAATTTCAGTTTTCTGCGCATGGGCACTAGGGACCAGGAAGCAGTGAGTTACAGTGAAAAAAACTAAATTGGTGCAGAGTGTTGTAATGGTAAATACTGTGTTAATTTCCTATTTACACCCTAATTGAGGTATCAAATCAAACGTATTAACGAGTATAAAGGGGTATTTTATAGGACTAAGACAAGATTAGTAAAATAGATATTAGATTTAAACCGAGTGGACTGAGGCCGTAGCCAGTTTCTAGACATCTTTTCGGGCTTGGAATATCTGTTTACTCATTTGTAAGTAATGTGTTTCGCATGTTACTTGTATTTTATGTTCCTTTATTCTTTACAGAGACTTATGTTTAGTTGTGAAATGGGTATAGAATAGTTTGTTAAGTGTATGCAATTGTAAGTATTATACTAATTATCTTTGTAATGTAGTTCTCAGTGAGGGTAGAGCTGAGAGGTGACTTGTGGAGCCTGTGAGCAACTTATTTCTGCATGTTATGCGTGTTGAGTTGTTTAAATTTAAACTGTATTGTAATTTATTTTTTTGTTCAGTGTAGATGCGATTTTGTAACAGTTTGATGGAATGTTGAAACCTTAAAACTAACAAAACAGATTAGACACCATACTAACCTGTGAATAAAGAACCCCAAAAATATATTTGTGTCCTGTGCTGGTTATTCTTTGCCGGACTACACAATTTTGGTATCAGGAGTAGGGTTTCTGATAGTCTGTTAGTTCTGACTCTCAAAGTAAAGGCAGTGAAGTGCTTAAAATACGGTAGTGGTGAAGACAGGTGTCAAAGGAATCTGATAACTGATGGAGTTAGACAGGTCACTAGACAGGTCTGTGATATATTCAGTTACCTCAGACATGCTTTCAGAGAAGCGCAGTGTTTCCCAAGTATTACAAGCCTTTTATGGCTGTAAGCAAAGGGAGGGGGAAGATCTTTGCGATTACTCTCCTCTCTCTCTCATGTTCAACGCTGTGTTAAAGGTATCACCTGATACAGTGTCGGATGAGAAGCGAGCTATCCGAGATCACTTCATAGAGGGGGTTAGGGATTTGTCTATGCGGAGGGAGCTTCCCAAGTATATCAGAGATAAACCGGAGTCTACTCTCATCGACGTACGGGACAAAGTGTCAGGAGTCTGGTAGATAGTTCTCTGAGAATCCTGTGTGTAGCCAAGAACTCTGCAGGAAGCAGAGGCAAACAATCCAAAATCGTAATCCAAAGACGAGATCAAAAAGGGAAAAAGTCAAGTCCAAAAACCAAGAAAGTCAACAAGGAAAGAACGCACACTAGAAAACACCAGGAGGCTTCTCATTAGTGAGCAGGGTAGGGTGTGTGAGGGAGCATTAAATACTGAAGGGAGAGGAACGTGGTTGGATAATTGGTTAAGGAGTTAGAATCTGTGGAATCCGGTGCCAGAGAGAATGTGATGGGTTAAGTTAGGAATGAGAGCGTGAAACAGTGGGCTTGGGAATGTAGAGGGGTTTGCGAGGGACATGAAGTTGTTATGTGGACTTTGGAAGACAAGTCCTGTAGTTCCAAAACATTTAAAAGCCGTAACACAAACGAGTTGACACAATGCTCTGTTATTGATGCTCACAGAGGAAAGGCGTTCACTTTGGAAGATGTCCTTAAAGTAGTAGTAGAGTAGGGTAGAGTTGGGGAGTTGGCTAATGCTGTAAGAGACCTCACTATGCAGAGGGAGAGAAGCAGTAATGAAACTGCGAGCAAACATAAAGTTAAACCCAAGTTTAGTGATGATGGCAAGCCTATCTGCTTTAAGTGTAAAGAGGAGGGGCAAATAGCAAAAAACTGTACTCAGAAGCGCCTACCATCATCAAACATCCCTGTAGTGCAGGAAAACGAGAGCCTCCAGTTGTAATGAGCCAGGCAATTTGGGGGAAAACCATAGGCACAAGCAAACCTGACTGTGATTGTGCCAAGTTACTGTAACATGCTGTGGGCAGATGTTCTACTGTAGACCTGGTGACTGGTGGAGTCACTCTGTCATGTCTGTCAGGCAGCATCTTTATATATATTTGAGCACAAAGCCTACGTCAAGCCACTAGACTGCATAGTTTGCAAAAAACATACAAAAACATGAAAATGATATTATCCCACTTCCTGGGCATCTCTCTTATCTCTTCGTACTTCACATCAAAGACACCAACCACGCACTCCAACTTTTTAATGATTTCCAATTTCAGGGCACCGAATGCTACATTTTTACCATGGACATCACATCTCTGTACACCGTCATTCCCCATAATGATGGCTTTACAGCCCTCAAGCACACACTGGACAAACGCACAGTGCTTGATCCACCCACCCACACCCTGGTACACCTTGCAGAATTGGTCCTCACACTGAACACATTCTCTTTCAATAATCTTTTTTACAAACAGGTGAGTGGAGTTGCCATGGGCACCAGAATGGGACCCAGCTATGCCAATATTTTTGTCGGCTGGGAGAAGAACGCTTCTTCGCTTCCTACTCTGGCTATGTCCCTGATCTGTACAAGCGATATATCGATGACTGCATTGGTGCCGCTACATGTTCCAACAATCAGCTTGAGTGCTTCCTGCACCATTTCACCAACTGCCACCCGTCCCTCAAATATACGGTTAACATATCTTCCACTACTCTTCCGGTTCTAGACATCAACTTCTCCATCAACTACCCCCGACTCTCCACTTCGGTTTATTACAAACCCACAGATTCACACAGCTGTCTCCTGTATAGCTAATTTCACCCCAAACAAACTAAAAACTCTCTCCCTTTTTCACAGTTCCTTCGGCTACGACGACTATGCAGCGACAACATCGACTTCGAGAACCAAGCCCTTAAAATGTACTCCTTTTTCATCAACAGAGGATACCCCAGCAGTATTATTGACAGGGTCCTTGCCTGAGCCAAAAACACCCCCCGGACCATCAACCCAATCAGGAACTCCCGCCGTAACAACTGCATTCCTTTGGTGCTTTCCTACCACCCAAACACACTTCCTATCCCCAGGACTATTAACGACAACTTTTCCATCCTACAGGATGATCCCTCCTTTGGGGCCCTTTTTTCTGACGGCCCCATCATCTCATATTGCCGATCACCTAATTTGTGCAACCTCCTTGTTCACAGCTCCCTTGATCACCCTCGGCAAACATCCACACCAGGCACTTTGCCTTGCAACACAGCTCGCTGTATCACCCGCAAGTACACACCAAACACCACACTCATTCTAGGCCCCTCAGGACAATTCCGGATCACCCAGATGGCATCTTGTACCTCCAGCAACCTTATTTACTGTATCTCTTGCAGTAAATGCCCAGCCATTTACATTGGAGAAACAGGAAGGAGACTTGGAGACCGCTTCAGAGAACATGTCAGGGCTGTGAAGATAAAAGATCTCTCCAAGCCCATTGTTTCTCATTTCACCTCTGACGACCATGACCAGTCTAATCTCTACGTCTGTGTTCTCAAAGATGGTTTTCTGAACTCATACATCAGAAAGGCTACAAAAACCAAAATTATCCTGCAGCTAGGATCACACCTTTCCCCTTCCCTTAACCATAGACTGCTTTTCTTTTAAATGTTCTCCAATCATTGGAAGTTTCATTTCACACCTCTCTACACCCATTCTGACTTCACACCTCCTGATACATCTCTCTTTCTGTCCCCTGCTCCCGCCTCTCGCTCCTCCTCTTTCCCAGCCTTTGTTCTCTCACTACATTACCTTTACTTACTGCCTTATCTTTCTCACACCTGAAGAAAACTCCACGGCCAAAACATTGTGTTTTCTTTCTTCTTTTTTTTCAGAACGGAATAAACCTATTACTTGTTCTTTTGCAGCCTATGCATGCTGACGCAGCTATCCACCTGAACTACAAAACCTACCTTGTCTTTGTTGAAGCAGTGACATCAGGTGGGAGAGCGTGATGGGCTGTTGTACAGGGTGATCAGAGATCCTCATGTCAATGAGTGTTTCCACATCCTCCTGTCTGATTGTATGAAAGATCAAATATTGGAAAGTGTACATGGCCAGATGGGCCATCAAGGAATCGAATGCACTCAGAATCTATTGAGGCAGAGATGCTTTTGGGTGGGCATGTATAATGATGTGGAGCAGTGGGTCAAGAAGTGTCAAAGGTGCATCCTGACCAAAATGCCACAGCCAAAAATCCAGGCACCCATCAAACCAGCTGCTAGGCCTTAGGAGGTTGTCGCTGTCGACTACACGGTCCTCGAGCCTGCCTCTGATGGGCGGAAGAATGTGTTGGTAGTTACTGACGTGTTTATCAAGTTTACACAGGCTTTCCGGACTCGTGATCAGAATGCAGACACTAAGGCGAAAGTCCTCCTAAAAGAATGGCTTATGAAATTTGGATGTCCTGAAAGGTTGCATAGGACCAGGGAAAAACCTTTGAGAGTCAGGTAGTTGCAGAGCTGTGTTAACTTTACGGTGTGAAGAAAACACGCACCAGTCCTTTCCATCCTCAAGGAAACCCAAACTGTGAATGGTTCAACAGGATTCTACATGACCTTTTACGCACATTGCTTCCTGAGAAGAGGCGCCGTTGGCTGGAACATCTGCCAGAGTTAGTCCATGCCTACAATGTGACACCTCACACTAGTATGGGATATTCGCCTTATTGCCTTCTTTACGGAGTGCATCCTCACTTACCTGTTGATGCGTTGCTGGGCCAGGAGGAGGTGCTGGATAAAAGACATGATTGGCTGGCGGTCCACCAGGAACAGTTGAATACAGCACAAGCCGGGGCCAAGCAGTATGCAGAACAAAAATCTGCGGAAAGAGTTCCACTGCAAGAAGACAAAGTGTTCAGTCCCCCAGTCAGTGTAGGTCAGCTGGTTTATCTGAGACAAAGACCGTTGGGCAGAAATAAGATACAGGATGCTTGGGGACGTACTGTGTATAGGGTGGTGGAGAAAAATAGAATTATATGTCATTTCTTTTGTTTTTTATTATTTTCCAAACTAACAAAACAGATCAGACACCATACTTACCTTAAAATAAAGAACCCCAAAAATATATTTGTTTCCTGTGCTGGTTATTCTTTGCCAGGATACATATCGTTTATGAGCATTTGAAAGGCATGGTGAATCGGAGATTCTCAAAACTTACTTAGTATGATTGGAAAGGAATACATGATCGGATCAAGAAAATGCTGTGGTGTTACTTTTTGTCAATGGAGAAATAAAGTTTTTCATGTTGCAACAGTTAAACTGATGCAGATGGTTACAAAGATAGTGGACCACGGTAATACTTTGACCTTACAGCCTGTCTAAGGTCATTCATTATTAAAACTATTTGTAATATCTTCTATAAAGGCTTTGCTGCATAAAATACTTCTGCATAATTAAAATATTTATGATGGAGATGGAAGGTTGTGTAATTTAGTCAAACTGAGCAATCTTGCCTTTATGAAATATACTGACTTTTTAATGTGTAATGATTAACATGCTGTAATACACAGTTTAAAATTATTAAAAGTCTAAAGAGTATACAACAAAAAATCTTAATTGGAAAAAGATTGTTCCTCAGCACTGATCAGGATTTGAAACCAGCGTTTTCTGGTGACAGCTCAAATGCTATACATGAGACATTAAGCTTTATTAGCTACACCTTTTACAAGGTCTTTCAAAGTGCTTCCAGATACTTTTATCATAATCTAATTTGCATAATGTGGTAAGATGCGCCACGCCCACAGCGTTTTTCCACAGCATACCTTGTTCATTTTGAATGGAGAAATGGAGAAAACAGTACATTATTTTATTATCTTGAATACAAACATTTACGAATACAAACATTTATGTTAAACATCCAGTGTTTGTGTTTAGATGAGTTCATACACAGTCTTTGGCCTGTGTCTTTATGTTCATCCTCAGCACCTGCAGTAGGTCTCAGCTGCACCAGTACAGTCACTGTGCAGTCCTACTGAGGAAGGTTTTTGTACTGGTGTGTAGTACTATGGAATTATAAAGGGAAGTGAAAAATCTGACGGTAATAATCTGCTGCATCTTCAGACAGGATTAAATCTCAGAGTGAAGTTAGTTCCCAATCCACTGCCATTGAAACACCCTGCGATCCCAGATTGACGAGTATTGTATCATAGATCAGGAGTTTATTAGCTTTCTGTTGGTATCAGAGGAGGCAATTGTCACTGTAGACTGCAGGACTGGTCTTACAAGTGATGGTAACTGTCTGAGCAAATATCACAGGTGTCTGAGTCACACTAAATTGTCCAATAGTCTCTGAAAACTAAAACAAATATACAGAATTAAATAAAGAGAACATGTTACAATATTTCCCTATGATTAACTGGTATCCCATCCAGAGTGTACCCTGCCTTGCACACATTGTTTGGAGGGATAGGCTCAAAATTGGTTAAAATATATAGATAATGGATGGATCCATGTTAAAATTACCACAATTTGTGCTATTTCTCATTTTGTTTCTTGAATTGTACAAAACGCTTCCTTCCTATTCCTATGAGATTTAAAAAAAAAAATCTATGCCGGTAAAAAGTAAATAGTCATTCCCTAAACACATTCTTACCCCGAGGACAGATGAGGAGTGTCCAGATGAAGATGGTGATGAAAGTCATTTTTTCTGGGGGTTCTGTTGCCGCGAAGCAGCAGTTCTTACTCATGAAGTGTTAAACTCACAGGGCTTTAAACACTCCCAGATCACTGAAGCATGTGCTGCCATGTCTTTTAATTCAAATTGTCTTTCCTGATAAAGAAATATCATAAAGAAACATAAAGTGTTGTGACAGAGCAAGATGATCAGTTTAGCAGTAACACTCCCATGACAACAGGACTAGACAGAGAGCAGATTTAAAACGTGTAGCTGATAAGAAACAACCAGCTAAACCCTTATTCCACTCAATACAGCTGGAATGGAATTGAGTGTGAAGGGTCTGGTTGTGCTGTTGGTGCTGTGTGCTCAGAAACAACAGGGTTGAATCCACTTTGAATCAATGTCAAACAGCAAAAGCGATAAAGGACATCTTTGCCTTGTGACTTCTTGTAATTGTCATAAGTAAAAATTGTGGCTTCCAGACAGGCAGTTAACATTTGAAACCACTTCACAAGTAAGTCCTCAAAGCCAAAACGTTTATTTTAACAACAAAAAAAAACATTTCATGAAATGCATCTATTTAGCATTTAGCATCTAATAATATGACAGCAAGTCCAGGTGTTCTTGTTACAATCAGCATATAAAATATTCAACAGGTATTATTTGGGAATAAAAGAAAACCGTCCAGGACACAGATCCTCCCTGATCGGGTTGTACAAGGGATGATATGTGTGTTTGCTAATCTGGTGGGTGTTATTCAAATCAAGAGTTCAACAAATCTAATGAGTAATAGGATAATCTGTCTCATCCCGGCCTTCTAACTAAAGTAGGAGACAGATATTTATGGAACATGCCATTCTTATTTTAATCATTAATCTATTAATAGATTATATAATCTATTTAATCCTCTTCTCTCACATCATTGAAAATTACCAAAACAACCCCAGACATCTTTTCTCCACCATCAACAGACTATTCAAGCCAAACTGCCCCACCACACTGCCTGCCTCATCGCAATTTTGCAACACATTCTTAGATTTCTTTGGTTCTAAGATTGACATCTGGCATCACATTCTCTCCACTACGAATATCATTTCCATACCCCCTCCCTCCTCATCCAACTTCTCTGGTTCCCTCTTCTCCAGCTTCTCTCTTCATGACTCAGCATCCCTCAATAAACTAGTTATACGCATGAAACCCATCACATCTATTTTAGATCCCATTCCCACCACTTGATTTCATCCCTGTTTCTCTTCTCTCTGTCCCCTTGTCCTCAAAACTATAAATGAATCCATGAGCACTGGCATTGTACCAATGGTCTTCAAAACTGCTACCATTACCCCCATGCCAAAAACGCCTAATATGGCTCTCGACAATCTTAACAATTTTTGCCCCATCTCCAAACTACCCTTTCTTGCAAAAATTCTAGAAAGTGCTGTCACACTTCAGCTCATGACAAACAACCATTTTGAACCCCTCCAATCTGGCTTCCGTCAACTTCACAGCACGGAAACTTCCCTGGTCAAAGTCACTAACGATCTCCTAATAGCTTCTGATTCTGGTTCTCTTTCTATACTCATCTTTCTTGATCTCAGTGCTGCTTTTGACACTGTTGTCCATTACATCCTACTTTCTTGTCTTGAGACTGTGTTTGGAGTTTCTGACACTGCTCTCAGATGGTTCAAATCTTACCTCACTGATAGCTGCCACTTTGTTTCTCTTAATGAGTACAGGTCTGAAATTAGTCTTGTTAAGTCTAGTGTTCCCCAGGGCTCAATACTGGGCCCCTTGCTTTTCAGAATTTACATGTTTCCACTTGGTCAGCTTTTAAGATCACATGGCCTCAGCTCACCTATGCTGACGATACTCAAATAAACATCCATACCAAACCTGACATTGATGTGGCTGTCTCTATTCTATGTAATTGCATCTCTGACATAAAAATTTGGATGACTCAAACCTCCTTCATCTTAACTGCGACAAGACTGAAGTCATGCTTATTGGCACCCCCCATCAACTTCATAAAGCCAGTCCTTTAAACCTACCTGTAGATGGTTTTGTACTTGAACTTCAATCTAAATTGAAAAACCCTGGGGTTATATTCGATTCTGGCTTAACATTTGACCCTCATGTGCAGCATACTGTCAAAACATATTTTTTTTCATCTCAGAAATATTGCTAGACTACGTCCTATGCTATCACTAACTGTGGCTGAAAAGCTGATCAACATATTTGTGTTATCTCAAATTGACTAATGTAATGCTCTACTCGCTGGGGTATCTAAATCTACATTAAACAAAGTGCAGTATGTCCAAAAATCAGCAGCCAGAATCCTGACCAGGTCTAGTGCAAATGTAAATCACATTACTCCTATCCTGGTCAAATTCCTTGTAGACTTTAAAATCCTCATGTTCACTTATTAGGCTCTACATGGCTTGGCACCTCAGTACCTGTCTGAACTATTATCACCATACTGCCCACCTCGCAACCTTCGCTCATCTAATTCTGCTCTCCTTACTATCCCCCAATTCTGTCTACATTGTATGGGTGACAGGGCCTTCTCCTGTTATGCCCCCAAGCTCTGGAACTCTCTGCCCAAGGATATCAGAGAGTCACCTTCTCTAAACTCCTTTAAATCCAGACTCAAAACCTTCTTCTTTAGAAGAGCCTTTTAGTTTACTGGTTCCATTCTTCACCCCTCTGCTTTTCTTAGGACCACCATCCGCACTCTCCTCTATATACTGAAATTGTGTTTTATCTTGTGTATTCTTGAGAAGCCACCTTTAAAGGCGCTATATAAAATAAAGTTTATTATTATTATCATACATAATAACAAAGGATTTATGGTTTTATAATAAAATTCAGAAAATTCATTCCATTTGGGCCAGGGGCTTTACCGTTCGGGTATGTTTTATTGCATCATTATTTTTTCCACTGCAAAACTAGAATTTAGAATTTAGAATGTATGTAGCCGCATCATAGGATATATCAAGTTTAGTTTAGAAAGCAGCTTTATCTTATTTTGGTCTTTGTAGGTGTTATATAAGATATGCTTATGTAGCAGCAGTCTTTTTTTTCTACGTGATCAGAATTTAGACTTCTGGGACACCTTGTTAGCGTAACTTGTGTGTTGTTTAGTGTGTTATTGCCACTGTTCATAAATAATTGTTTAACCTGGTCTTCCTGAATTATTAATCTTTTCATCAAAGCACAACAAAGAACAAAGAACTCAGGTGCCTCTAATCATACCAAGAGCTTCGGTATATTCTTGGCGCAATCAAGTCTGGGGATATGAATATTTATTTTAATTATTGATTAATGCACTAAGCCTATTTCTGATATTACTCAATTTTCATAATCCCCAATTTGTAACAATATTGTAAACATAATGTACATTTGCACTGCTGTACCTAAACCCATTGAGATCATATGAAAATAGTATCTAGAAAAAGACAGACAAAATGTACTTGAAACTATGAAAAATACTTGCCCTGCAGCAGCTGGAGCAAAAACCACAAGAACACTGTTTAATTTTTAAACTGCAATGCTAAACACACAGACAGCATACATTACATGGTGATCAAAATGTAACGTTAAGTCCATATTTAAAAAAAATAAATAAAAAGTTGCATTTGGGCAAAACATGCAAATTTGTATATCAAATAATCATAAAGAATTTAAAACAAATTAAATGAGACATGTTTACATTCAATCCATCTCTCAGTTTTTAACATGGCAACTATGTATTCTTTGCTAATTCAAGACATTAATTCCCCTTTGATTTTATTTTTTGAATGTTCTAGAACATATACACTGTAAATACTCTCATTATAATTTTTAAATATCTAGATTTGCTCCAAAAGTGGAATGTAGATATTGACACAATCCTATGTTTCGCCAAGACAGGTATATTATGAATGCGTTATTAAGTGTAATAACTACAGTATGTTGCCACCTCATCTTTGGCAGCAAACAAATCAATTGGGGCTCCAATTGTATCGCAAAGTAATTTTTGAATGTCTGGTATGTGATGAGGAGGTTAGCAAATTTGAAAACTATTTTTTCAGCTTGAACTAGTTTTTTTTAACCTTCTGCCAAAATGCAATTGATGTTGATATTTTGATATTATGCAGGATGCACACATGAATGCTGTCATGAATCATATACCATATGTCATAGAGAGAAAAAGAGAAATTTCCAGTATCTGCTGTCTATAGCTTTCAGAAACTGTATGTCTGATATAGATGTGTTACATACATACAGTATGTATGGTCATATCACTACATACAGATTCCAAAACACTGGTGATGAAAAATACAAATTAAATATATAATGATATACTGTATACTATATAAATTTAATTAATAAAAAAATATTATAATCTAATTGATTTAAGCTTTATAAACAAAGCAAAAATGCATATTCCAGTCAAATGTCTAAACAAAACATCTTACTGTGCAGGAGGGTGAAACTCACTTTCTCAAAGTAAGTGTGGCTGAGCATCCTTATGACGACCACAGTTGTCAAGGTTCTCCTGCTATCAGCTACACTGCGGATGATCTCAGAAAAGGGGAGGTCCTGCTTCATGGAGGTAGGAGGTTGGGCCATTGTGAAGGGGGCGTTAGGCATCCATGAACAATAGTCAAACTTTGAGACAGAAAAACAGCATGATTATTGCAAAGTGTCTATACATGTGTCTGATGTGTGTGAGTGTGTACACCTCTGCACTTGTGTGTGTATGCCCTGTGATGGACTGCCTTGTGCCAGTTGCTTGCTATGATAGGCTCCAGCTCCTCTTCCACCCTGAATTGGAAGAAGCATTCGAAAATGGATGGGTGGATGACTTTTGTATAAATGTAAACCTGTTATTTCACTTAAAGAAACAACAATTCCCAAGTAGTCAAGCTTAGTGAGATCTGAGGAAAAAAAACTGGATGACATCAAATATTCACGAGCACCCATGAATACAAGTAAAATCATGAACATGAACTGGTATACACAAGTACATATACTGTAGATCAGGTGTGTGTAAAAGGAATCAACCATGCATGAGTCAGAACCTATAAACTATATATACTGTAGAATTAAAAGAACTTACAATAAATACAGATGATCTCTTCATTTGTATTCCATGTTTTCATATCACAAATCTTTTGAAGAATTTATATGACTAAAACTGGAGGTGGCACAAAAATATGCAAACAATTTTGTGTACAATTTCATATTTTCGCTTCTACTAGTTCTTACAACTGTTAGGCCCACATTCTTCAAAACAAAACATCCCCTATCAATGTATTTAAGAAGATGCAGGACCATCAAAAAATAAAATGTTGGTTGGGAAGCATTTATTTTTAAAATTGCTTTAAACCACTTGGCTGAAGGGTGACTGACCATGAGGTGGGGTGAGAATGGAGTCTCCCTCAGATCTGGTTTGGAATCTTATGAGAAGCTGCCCTGTTCATAGTGGAAGTTTGTATGATGAAATGAATGGCCTCATAGACTATGGACTTCCCATATATTTATACACAGTGATTAGTTTTGATCTAAAAGCACATGATTTCTTTTGTGAAGATGTCTTTATTTAGCTGAGTAAACATATGTTTCTTAAAATTTCAAGGGGTATGAACTTTCAAATTTAGTATTAGGTTAGTGGTAATAATAGTACATGTTTAGATAAACAAAGTGACATTTGTTATTATGGTTTTCTACTTCTATTTAAGAAGAGGTCATGTGATGAAAAGCAGTACGCTGACTCAGGTCTGAGCACACTGAGCTAAACTGATAAGCCACTTAGCGTCCTGTTGTCTCAGTATAGAGGTGAGTAGTACTAGTGGACCAGCATGTGGTGCTCTTCTCACTGAACCTGAATTTCCTAGGTAATGCCTTAATATAGTGACAGTCTCTTTGCTGTACATGAATGTGCCTGTGTTGGAGCAAGAGCTGAGCCTTTGATAAGGCCTCTTCCCTTTTCTTCAGTAAATTGGACACACTTACATTGATTGACTGATTGAACAGAAAAGGGATCATTTGATTGGTCCTGTGTGTCTGCATTCAGAGGGCCCTCCTACTCTGTCCTGTCCCTAGTTTCCTGCCTGCTGTCCTTCCGGTCCCTCTCTTTCCCTTGGGTTATATATTTCTGGGTCTTGCACTCTGCCCTCGCTCAGCATTGACGTTCAGATGTCCTCAAACCCGCCTAACCACCCAGGTTGCCTCACGTCTGCTGCCTGAGGGCATTGGTTTCTACCTGACTCCTGAACTTCTGAGCCTGGGCCTTTTTCCCATTCTGCTGCCACGCATATAGGTCTTTTTCCGCTCTCCTGCTCTCCTGCTCTCCACGGTTAGTCCCTTTGGACATCCGTGACACTGTGCTTAATTGGGACATTCCTCAGGAGCAGCAGCAGGCACTATAAGAGCAGTCAGTTGCAGAGAGCTGTGTCTAAAATCCTGTAGTTCAGGCAGGGAAAGTGTGTTTAGTTGTTTCCTGAATTGTAGAGTGTTTGAAGTGTTTCACTCCTGTGCTTTAACATCAACAGTCAGCCAAATTAACCAGCTGATGCAAGATGATACAAGACAGAAAGCAGAGGCTTTTCATGTCAGTCCACATCTGGAAATCGAGAGCAGGTTCTCTGGCATGCAAACAGGTGACAGCAGCAGTAAGGAGACAACTGATTGAGAGTAAGAAGAGGGCATTTGTACGTGTTAAAAAACATAGACTTTGTGGGGGCTGCTAAGCAACTTGCTACACAGTTATTGTTCAGTATGAACTGAAGAAGTCTCGTGAGGGGCTCAAAATGGAGCCTAGGCTTTTTTGATTAGCTTGGTGTGTTTTAAATTTCTCCTTTACATAAAGTGTAGTTATTCTGTCCTATGGTGACTTTTTACCTTGGTGACACCTTGTCAGAGTATGTAACAGGCTTGACCTTAGTTGGCATTTTCCAGGTTAAGTTGACCAGGCAGGATTTAACCAAAAGAAAAAAGTAATTTCTGGTAAGTAAGCAGATCTCACCTGTCCACTATTGACTGCACTGTGTTGCACTGAGCAGGTGAATATAACCATAGTGAGAAACTTATCCAGTTTCTGAACAGTGAGGAAGCTTTCTGGAACACCTGAAAGAAATGTTATATTCGGTATTACCACATTGACTTCGCTTTATGAATATAACACCAGTACAATTCCAGTAACAGTGCTGATATGTCTGTGGAAATATCAAGTGTTCATTAGGTTGTCTTGTGGTTACAACCACTTTATAGCACAGGGAGAATAAGGACCCCAAAGGATGTGCTCCGCCTTGTCCACCTGTCCAAAGCAGGTGCCTCTAGCACAACAGATACTGATTTCCTGGCATGTATGTTAGTATCAAAGATTCATAGTCACATAATGTATTGACAAACAATCTAATTGCAGTACCTTAGTCATCTTAATTAGTGATTTAATTACCATGACCTGCAGTAATGAGTATGTAGATTAACAGCTATAAGTAGCTACTGACACATTTGATAGTGTCACGCCCTCTGCAGCCAGAGGGCGCTCCTTCTCTGTCCTGTCCCTAGTTTCTGGTCTGCTGTCCTTCCTGTCCCTCTCTTCCTTGGGCTATATATTTCCGGGTCTTGCACTGTTTCCTCGCTCAGCATTGATGTTTGGATGTTCTGAGACCCGCCTAGCACCAGGGCGCCCCACGTCCGCTCCCTGAGGGCATAGGTTTCTATACGGCATTCCTGAACTCTTTGCACTAATGAGCCCGGGCCTTTTTCCCGTCTCGCCGCTACGCATATGGGTCTTTTTCCGCTCTCCTGCTCCTCACGGTTAGTCCCTTTGGACGTCTGTGACAGAATGCTGAGCCCCCTACTGACCCCGCGAGCGGCGTTTTTTTTTTTGTCTTGCCGCAGTTTTTTTTTTCTTGTTCTCTGGGCTGTTTTTTTTTTTCAGTTCCTCTATTCTAATCACTGGATATCAGTCCGATCTTCCGTGCCTGTGAGCGGGTCCTGTACCTGGCTTTCCTCGGGTAGATCACTCCGATATCAGTGATTGAATGTTGAGCTGGCTTGCCTATTCTTATTACTGGATATCACTCCGAGCTTCTGTGTCTGGAGCGGGTTCTCGTGCCTGGCTCTTCCTGGTCTTGCTCTCTCCGATATCAGTGATAGAATGGTAAGCTTTCTGCCGTTCCTTCATGCCTTTCGCTGGATATCACTCCGGGCATCTGTGTCTGTGAGCGGGCTTCGGTCTGGCTTTCCTCAGGTTGTCCACTCTGATATCAGCGTTAGTATGTGAACGTGCTCATTTGCCGTTCCTCCATTCTTTTCGCTGGATATCACTCCGGGCATCTGTTTCTGTGAGCGGACTTCGGTCTGGCTTTCCTCAGGTTGTCCACTCCGATATCAGCGTTAGAATGTGAACGTGCCATTTGCCCAGTCTGCGGTATTTTTCCCCGGGGTTTTTGTGTTTTTTTTTCTTGTTTTTTGCCTTTTGTTTTGATTTTTTTCTTCCTGGTTTCCCCTCCTTTTTGGTCCCCCCTGCTCTCTGTGTCTCGGAACTTTGGGTCCTACCTGTTTTTGGTTCCTATTTTTTTTTTTGTGTGTGGTTTGTCTCCCTGGTCTTTCCCAGGTTTTTGTCTGTTGTGTTTGTGCTTGTGTACTTTTTTGTTTTTAGTCTCCGGAGGTCTTCTCTACCCCCCCTTCCTCCACCCAATAAAGGTTTATACCCCGGAGGAAGGGGTAGCTCTCAGCCGTGGATTCCCAGAGGTTTCCTTTCAGTTAAATGAGGTTTTTCCTCCCCCCAGTGCTGTGCAGCTTATTTATTTGTTTGGGCGTCGGGAGCCGCCCATGAAGGGGGGGGTACTGTCACGCCCTCTGCAGCCAGAGGGCGCTCCTTCTCTGTCCTGTCCCTAGTTTCTGGTCTGCTGTCCTTCCTGTCCCTCTCTTCCTTGGGCTATATATTTCCGGGTCTTGCACTCTGTCCTCGCTCAGCATTGATGTTCGGATGTCGTGAGACCCGCCTAGCACCAGGGCGCCCCACGTCCGCTCCCTGAGGGCATAGGTTTCTATACGGCATTCCTGAACTCTTTGCACTAATGAGCCCGGGCCTTTTTCCCGTCTCGCCGCTACGCATATGGGTCTTTTTCCACTCTCCTGCTCCCCACGGTTAGTCCCTTTGGACGTCCGTGACAGATAGTATTCCAAATACTGCAATCCTGGTTTCTCACTTGTCTCTCCCCTTCTATCTGATAAGCATTATAGGAACAAAGGCATGAACTTTCAGATTCAGAGAATTTCTTCCCACAGGCTGTTGGATTACTGAACTCTACTCCTACCACTGACTCACAGTTTTTTATTATTTTCTCATACTGCTGGTCTTGGGTGTGTTTAAGTTGTATGTGATTTAACTTGCTCCTGTTGTTCTGTTTGTTTTGGTGATTCCTTAATGTCTTTGTATCAGAGCTTACAAGTAAATAAGCATTTCATTGCACGTATGCATATGACATACTGAACTAAAACAATCAGGAACTGATCTATAATTTACTGAAATATGAAAATGTGTGCAGTAACAATTAAGCTGCAACAGCCTTTACAAAAAATAAAACAGTTTGAAAGGATTATGCAAACATTTACGGATCTGTGAAAGTAATTTCATGAGAAAAGCAAGGTGCTTCTACCTCCATGGTTATGTGCCATTATCCAATTCAGGTTTACATTTCTGTATGTCAAAGCCTGGGAGGGAAATCGTCCCCCCACCCCCACCCGACTGGGGATGAATAAAGTATTTTGAGTTTAAAGTGCACAATTGTTGTGGGTTGAATATTCTGTCTAATTGGAGAAATTTCGGTGGTTGTGAATGAAACACATTTTATTTTATCTGGGTGATGTGTTCCGGCTTAGTCATTAACAAAGAGCATAACACGTGGGCGGCGTAGCGGTCGGCTCTGGCTTTCCCATCTATACCGATGCACTGCAAGTACAACCCCCCTCTCTGCGGGAATGCTGGCTGTGACGAAATAAACCGGTTTCACAGGTATTTTCAAAGCAGAAGGGGGCGAGATTTCCAGTGAAAGACACCTCCCCCCTCCAAAACCCAGAAAGTTCAGTACTTACTAGTTAAGAAAGCTAGGCACCTCAATGAAATCGCTTAAACTGTTGGTGTAACAGTCCGTGCGTGGCAAGCTTCTAATGTCTCCCGACTACGGCGGAAGGAACCCTTCTTTCATTGGAAGACAATGAACATATTCTAGCCCTAAATGAATTAATAGCAAACATGGTTTACATAAAATACATTTTTCCTAGAAAGTTTAGCCTTTGTCACTAATGAAACCACTAAATATAGAAATCATAAGATTTTTAAAATAAATGCCTTTGCTAGAATTTATTTAAAAATAAAAACAATTACAATCTAATCTTTCCACGTTTGATCCCAAGATCCCAAGAAAAACAAATCTAAACGGGGAGAAAGCTATGCTGAAAGTTTATTAAGATACTTAGAAGACAAAGATATCAATTTATGTTGCATTTGTCTGATTCTGAATCAAAAAACACATATATTTAAACACATGTTTGCGATTTAAATCAAAACGTAATTTAAATCAATATAAATGTTTATATTGTAACGCATAGGTGACTATTCATTGTTATTAAAATGACTTAAATTCTATCATGTTGTGATATTTAGAAATCTAAAAGTCAATTAATTGTCCATAATATTGCTATTCTATTTTTTCAAAGAAATGTCGCAGTACACTAATATAATCATATCGCTATTAATTTCTTTAGATACAAGATTCCATATTATATTAGCAGAAAAGCTTAAAACTACCGACTTTTTACATGCTATTTCACGTTAGTTAAAGACTTCAATGCTTAAAATGTTTAGGGAGAAATGGAATACCGGTGTGTATTTTTCCTTTAAAGTACCGATTCCTGGAATCTGACCAGCTGACACCCTTCTGAAGTGGTTCCATAATATCTGGTATACTAAAAAGAAAGCGTTGATTTTATGAAAAATCAATTATGAAATTATTAAATGCTCTGTTAAAAGCAAGGGAGTTTTTATCTCCGTTGCAGTAAAAGAAAATGCCTGACAAAGTAGGGCTTGGACAGATTCCAAGTGCTTGTGCAAATGTGCAAATGTGCTTTAGCAAAAAAAGTCATTCCTTTATCATTCCTTTATCGTATTGGCTAGCTAATGTCCTTTTTGTCAAAGAAAAAACTAAAAGTATTTTCGTTTAAAATGACGGTTAGAAAGAATGTGGACCAGCGTAATACTTTGAGTTTACAGCTTGTCCAAAGTCATTCATTATTAATACTATTAGTAATATCTTCGGTAAAGGCTTTGATGCATAAATATTTCTGATAAAGGTAGGTTGTGTACTTTTGTCCAACTGAGCAATTTTGCTTTCATAAAATATACCAACTTTTTAATGACTGATGATTAACATGCTGTAATACACAGTTTAAATTTAAAAGCTCAAATGCTGTATATGAGAGGTTAAGCTTTATTGGCTCCTCCTGGCGGTTTTACAAGGTGATTCCGGATACTTTCCGGCATGACGTCAAATGACGCGATTTACCGCGTTATACTGCGTTTTGATGCGACACGCCCACTGGGGTATACCGTGAAATACCCCACCCATTTTGAATGGCTGCATCTGTACATATCTGTTGGGTGTGTCCAGTCTAATTTTTTCTGAATTTTGAAAAATTGTCTGCTTAATGTTCACTAATTCTCCTAATATGGAATAATTAAAAAATATGACAAGTTTACTATGTATATCAGATAACTGTAAATTAGGAGAAGCAATGCAGATTCTTGTGGTACTTCACTAAATAAATCACCCCAATTTGAACATAAACCCCTTACCAGCATTCCATTTTGAATTACCAGTTTTCAATTTAAATGCATGACTTTGTTCAATCTGAAAATTAATATTTTAAAAGAAAATGTATTAAAGGCCCTCTGAGAATCTAAATATGCCATATTATACAGATTCAGCCATTCAGATTGAGTGTCAAAACCCATATCTGATGTTAGTTAAATGGTAGCTTCATTTAATATATACTTTATTGATCCCATTAGGGAAACTGCAATACTTCTTTATATCCACTACACCAATCAACTAACATACTTGAACAAATGTAAGCTAAACAGGTACTTATAAATAATATGTTGTAATTGTTTTCATAGTGTGCTTCTCAGTAATGTTGTGTATTCATTCAGTGTTTATTCATATTGCTTTATCTCAAAATACTTTGGTTTCACTTGCAAGCAATTATAACATTAGTCATTTTAAATGAAGGCATTAATATATAATATTTGTATCATGTTTATTTGCTGTGAATTTAATTTAGTGACTTCAAATCAGATTCATTCAAATCACTACTGACCTTTTTCCAATTTTGGATTTGTTTAAAATACAATTTAAAAGAATAATATTATATACAGTACATATCAGTCAAACTCTAAAAATGTTGTACTTACTATTTATATACAATTGTCATTAATTCTGTATACTGTATAATTAAAATTGTTATACAGTATTGACATACAATACTGTAACTACAGTATTAATAATTTTTTATGACTAAACTAAGATGTGTGACAGCTACACATTGTACAGTATGGTACATGAAGGATTCATTGTGCCACCTGACTGTCTTACAGAGTAGTGTAGCTCTGCATCAATTTATTTAAATAAAAGCAGCAAAACATAATTGTTCTCCATAGTGTGGCACTTGCTGCTGTATGTTGCCTGACACATTGTGTGTTTTAAATACTTGCATCTGTATCCTCTATGCTAACATTTACTATTCTTGCTTGGTCAAGAAACTCTGGGTAGGCATCACTAAATCCATATTGAGTATTATCCCTCTGATATTATTTCCATGTATTGATCCTCTAGTTTTTTACCAACATTTTGATAACCCTATGTGCCATAGAAGTCATTTGAGGTATAGGTCCATGATTACTTAAGTTTTTTCACCCTTCATATTGATGGCCACTATATGAGTGATTTTCAAGGGTAATACCACTGCCACTGCTGGAATAATGACATAAATCTGATTAATTTCTCGATTGAGTACAACTAGTACCCACATCAGTTAAGCACTGAAAATTGTATAAGCTCTTCTCTAATGAGAGGGAATTGGAAATGATAACCATGTCTCCCTTAGTCAAAGAGTCCAAATTAATAATGATTACATTTGTGTTTCCACATCTCTGCTCAGACGATGCCTGTCAGACCCACCTGTTGATCGCAGCCCACAGTTTAAGGCAGTCATCGCGGTAGTGGTAGTTGGGTATTCCTTCTACCCCACAAGCTGCGATGTCATCTGGCAGACAGAGGGAGCTGTAAGTCAGGGAGTTCAAACCTCTCTGCATCACTTCAAACTTCCCCGGTCCTCCAGTGCTGGAGGCCTAGTTGAGAATGAAAACAAGGGATTTTAGTCTAACTTTCATCCAAACAATTATACTGAATTCCAATTTGATTTAGCAGTTATGGAAAACTGTTGTTTTGGCTCCAGGGAAATATTTAAAAAACAAAAGAGAAATTGCAGAAGAACAGAAACAATCCAGATGTATTTCTCATTTAGTCATCTCAAAAATCTGTAATTGGCACTCTAGATTGGTATAGTTTCATTCTTCAAGTGAGAATCACTAATGAAGAGCACAAATACTGCAACTTACTTGGTGGTTAGTGTTAAGTGTTATAAATCAAAATGTTTACTATAGCATTGTTACATGTTTTTTTAAATAATATGCATTTCTGCATAGATTTTTATGAATTCCCAAAGGTGTCTCTTTGAAGTATTACTGAAAAAGCTTAAATCACAAAGGAAAGCTGGGAGTGCAGCCTTTATACCAAAGGAACATGCACATAAATAAAGCTGGGATAACATTCCTTTTTTACACTTGTGCATTCAGCCACCTAAATATTTTATTTTGAGCCAAAACAATTTTAAGAATTAATTGGTCTGATTGTTCAACCATTTTAAACAAGTCTCTTGCATTAGTATTTTTCATTTATCTAAATGTTAAATAGGGAATATGACTATAAGAAATTAATAATAGAAATGCAGTGCAGGTGCAATGGTTATGCAGCAATAGAGACTTACCTTGTCAAAAATTCCACCTTCTGACAACAAAGTATTTCTGCCACAATATTGATGTGAAGGGTGTATTTCATATGAGGAATCAGGAGCTTCATATAACCAAAAAATACTTAATTACATATTACAACAAAAACAATAGCAAATGTGTCAATTGTGCATTGTTTATTGGCTTAAACCTAAGGTTCAAGACAATTAAGAGGTTCGAGAGATGTATCTTTATTGAAGTGAACGCTAGAATATTTTATTTGTACAACACTTGACAAAGAATAACAATTGGTCTATATATCAAGTAAATGTTCATTTTCCTGATTCTATTCAAAAATACTAAAACTGTTCTAAGGAAATTGCAGTTTGAGGAGGCATGTTGCAAAATAAATATAAACTTGAAACACTTACAAATTTAATCTGTCCCACCATAGTAACATGGTAACATTTAAAAGTAATTGAAATTAATATTCATTAATATTACATGGGTATATATTAATGAGAAATTATACAGTCGAGGGGACCTCCTTGGGGGAGTCTCCATTTTGGCTGAAAAACGCAGGTACAACAGTGTAGTTTTTAAACAAGATGTCCACCTGTTCATTGGAAATGAAGGTAGGCCAAGTACGTGTTAGTACTTGTGAGGACTAGAATTCCAGAAAACAGAAAAGTTTAGGTCTTTCATGGAATGAGCCATGTCTCTATATGATTATGCAGCTTAGAAGAGTCTGGTCAGGAAGAACAATTGTGTCCTGGCTAGAGCTCAGAAGGACAAACTGATAGTATTGTCAATTCATAGGTATAATTCTGTTCTAAAACTAAGTGAAGGAATGTGATGTGTTGCTACAGATAGTATGAGCAACAGTCTGTTTTTGTTAGATTAACTGAAAAAGTGGGTAGAGAAACACCAGCAAGCAGGTAAGCAACAGCATGAAGAGGCAGCACACTGTTCGCAGCAAGTAATGGAGACAGGCTGGTGAAGAGAATGCAAGGACAAGAATAAAGTTTCGCACTAACAAACACTGTGCAAAGCACCAGAGACAAACAGTGAGATCTAGGACCCCAGTGTGAAGCTTGAAACTGATGACAGATTTCCTGAATCCTGTCAGATCACAGCTCTAAGTAGCTTGAACCACCTTTGGCTATACAGATAATTGCCAAACATGGATCATTCTAGCTATTTTTGATTTTTCCTAAATATTAGAGTATATTTAGTCTCTCTCTACTGTATAGAGGCTATATTAGTACTTAACAGAAGGTTACAGAATGTGATTGTATCTCTTTGGAATGTGAATAGTGTTAAAATACCCCACAACAGGGGGCTTGGCCCTTTGGCATTGCAGAATTCACCATTTTCTGGCAAGGCACTGCTTGTGTCTTGGGGTTTTAGGATGATTAAGCGACTATGACTTGTGGTGAATTAAGCTTCACATTCCTACTTTTTTATGGTCTAGAATATCAAAGCTTGACAAAAATATTTAGATTTAAAAATCCAAACATGTCACAGAAGATCAGTATCTGACATTAAAACTTTTGAAAAGCCAGAGTAGGATCTTGCTCTTGAGCAACACATTTTATAGTGTCTAGGATATTTGGGAATGATCTTACTGATGGCATCTAAAGGGATTTTTTAAGAATCACTTGTCACAGTGGGGGACAGAAAACTGCTGTACAGTTTCTGGCCTGTGGCTCTAATTTAAGAAATAACAGAAAATAATTTACTGAATTAGTTAATTGTTTGTTAATCTTTTGTCTTACTCGGTGTGACCTTAATGCACAGCTGGAGGTGATCCTCAAGGGAACACCACAATAACTAGCCCATTGTTCGCAGTGAGCCTGAATTGCGAGTGATCAAATGTAATGACCACTTTGAAAATAGTTCTTTCAGCATTTTACTCCAAATTGTGATATGTGAGGTATTTGTAATTTGTTTGTGCTTTTGTGGATTCAGACCCACCAATGCCCATTCATATAAGGCTAGATCTACTGTAAATTAAGTATTCATTATCTTTATATTTAAATAATTCCAATAATTTGTTTATTTTTTTCTAAAACTTTAGTCTGACAAACATTTTATCTACAAAAATAGGTCCTCTAAAGTCTATGGATTAATAAAGAGAATTACTTTTCATGAAAGATGTAAATGTGCTGTAGATCCATTATTGTCAAGGGTACAGACCAGTGCAAGGCACAAAATTCAATAAAGTTAAATGTCAAACCCGGCTATATCATATCCATGTGAGATGCATTTACATTTCATTTAAACAATTATAACAATTAAAATTAGAAAAAAAGTTAATGCTTGTAGACATTTGCTTTTAAGAACTTGACTATTGTTGGATACCTGCATAGACTAAGAAGAAAGTCACTTACATAAATACAAAAAGATGAGGATTTCTTATGTCAAAAATACACAGGAGCAGTACCTCTAACACAGGGTGCACTGAGGATAACTGCCTGAGCGTGGCAACACAGAATGCCTCTGCCAACAGGTGGGTGCGTAACAAGTGAGTAACCAACTCGAAATAGTTAAAGTCAGCACTGCACACAAAGGTCTTCGCCAAGAGCCAGCTGACAGAGTCACTGGGCAGGAATATGGGGTTTTCTGGTCCTGCCTTCTGGTTGAGCTATAACAAGAAATGATAATGCATTAATATGAATACAGTAGGACTCATATGATTTAGTGTACCTAATCATTTTGGCTTCTTGAAGATAGTACATACTGTATATACACAAGATAATCAATGACTATGCATGTACCATGATGCCTAGAAATTTCACAAAACCCAATCCCAAACATTTTATTAATTATTAATGATATTATTGATAAACTAGCATAGGATTTATAATCAACAAAACATATAATCATTCTAGTATAGAACAGTGGTGCAGTGGTTGGCATTTACTGCCTT